>NW_026294491.1:14562607-15162607 GCF_007827085.1 Peromyscus californicus insignis
AAAGCTTTTATATAATTCACAGCAGTTCTATATTCTTATCTATACTGTGGGTTACCCTTTTCTTTTTCAATATGACTCAGGAATTTGCTTATGGTATTTGATTGCACTGGTGTACCTCTCTGTCAGATCCTAAACCATCAAGTAACTGTGGCAGAGCAGTAAAGAAGTTATTTAACTAGGTGTGACATCAGCATCTGGGGATTTTTTGGATCACAAAAAAGGGATTGAGGAAGTGGCCAACCAATGACTCGTCTAGCCTAAAACCCATGCCAGGAGAGTAAGCTCACCACTGACACTGCCTGGAGCACCAGGACCCACAGACTGGATGACCCAGAGACCTACGACAGAACCGAACACTATAGGAGGAAAAATAAAATGTCAGTGTAATAATGCCCAATAATATTCTGTTGTACTCATAGGTTAGTGCCTAGCCCAATTGTCATCAGAGAGGCTTCATCCAGCAACTGATGGAAACAGATGCAGACCCAGAGCCAAACATTAGGTAGAGCTCAGGGAATCCTGCAGAAGATGGGGAGAAAAGATTGTAGGAGCCAGAGGGGTCAAGGACATCACAAGAAAATGCACAGAATCAACTAGCCTGCGTTTATAGAGGCTCACAGAGTCTGAACTGCCAACTAGGGAGTCTGCATGGGACTGACCTAGGATCCCTGAACATGTGTTACAGTTGTATAGCTTAGTCCTCTTGTGGGACTCCTAACAATGGAAGCAGGGGTTGTCTCTGACTCTTTTACTAGCTTTTGGGACCCTATTCCTCATACTGGGTCACCTTACCCAGCCTTAATACATGGAGAGATGGTTAGTCATATGGCAACATGAGATGTGAGATGTGAGATGGCATGTTTTGCTGACATCCATGGGAAAACTGCCCTTTCCTAAACAGAAACAGTAGATAGAGGGCTGGGAATGCGGGGGGGGGGGGGGGGGGGGGAACTGGAGGGGAGAGGAGAGAAGGGAAACTGCAGTAGGGATGCAAAATAAAATAAAAAGATTATGCTCAGAAGAGAGGCACTCTGTGTTAAGCTACAATTCGAAAGGAAGAAAACACGGTAAACCATAGGAGAAACTCAAACAAGTCCACAGGAAGCCAACTGCAAACTCAGCTGGAGAATGTGTAGTCCCTGGGGGTGGTAGCACTTGCCTGCTACCCAAGCATGGAACAGGGTAAGGGTGTCAGTACGGACGGGGAAGAGATATCCAGATTTTTATTATTTTTGAGACAATTTAAATGGCCTTCAAATTGGATAAATTTTACTTAACCATTTAAAATTATTTGCATAAACTGGTCAACATTCTTGTTTTACGATATTTGTACTGCTTAAACAATCTGATCAGGTATTTTGTGTTACTTTTTTTTTTTCTTCACGATTCAATGTTGAAAATTATGAACTCCATTTGAACATTCAAATGATCATCTTCTGGTTTCATCTCGCTTATTTTGCTTTTCTGCTTTCTATTTCATTGCTGCTCTCTGGTGCTCTGCTTGTGAATCCCTTCCTCTCATTTTGAGTGGGGAATCCACTAGTATTAGGTGGGGGGAATCTCTTAAGAAAAATACAATTATTTATCTAAAATCCTCTTCTTACACATGCATTCATACATATTATATATATATATATATTATTGTCCCTTTAATATAAAATAATTTATTAAGACCCTTAAGAATTGTTACTTAGTTTTATTAAAATGACACTGTTCACTTTCTTACCAGCAAGAGGATTTATTTCCGATCACTTCTCTGTTATTGATTTCTAATTTAAGTCTGCTGGAGCCAGATCTTGTCATCTTAGTGAATCAAGCATTTTTATTATGGACCTGGATGTAGACTGCTGAATATCATCTTTATGTGCATTCTGTTTCTTACGTCTGTAGTGTTGTTTAATATTACTGTTATTTTTGCCTGAAAATTTCTCAAACCCCCTTTATTTACTATTTTTGATCAATTCCTCTTAGAGTTGACAAAGTTTGTAAGTATATTTTGGGATTTGGCTATCTCTTCATTTTGGTCAGTTTCTGTACCATACATGAAATCCATTACCTTTAATAAGCTGCATATTAATTTATGCTTCCATATTATATCACTGAACCATTTATCTGTAAGAAATGACCCTTATTTTTCTCGATTTGAAATGGGTCTTGTCTAATGGTAATACAGCCTACCAATCTTCCATTTGATTATTGACCAGCATGGAGTCTTTGCTAGTCCTTTCTCCTTTTAAGATATCTTGGTTATTAGTTTTTTAAAAGAGGGTTAGTGTTATCTGGGGAATCATCTCTAAAGAAAGATGACTCTATCTCTTGGCAGTCATCGATTGTGTACAGCATTTTTATCTCTGTCCTTTGAGAAATTTCCATTAGGATTCCCATCGCAGTGGCTGTCTACATGGTCTGCTTTTGAGAAAGACCCCATTCCATCTCTATCTCGCATAAGCCAGCTAAAATCCTCCTTTGCTTTCACCCTAGCCCATTCCATTGTCTTGTTGCTGCCTGGCTTCTGACAGGAAGTCTGGTGGGATTCTTTAGTTTATCTACAGAAAATATCCCTTTAGTAATCTTTTTATTACAAAATGTTTAGGAACTTCATACACAAGTTCTATATTTTTCCTCTCCTCCATCAAGCTTCTCTCTCTCTCTCTCTCTCTCTCTCTCTCTCTCTCTCTCTCTCTCTCTCTCTCTCTCTCTCTCTCTGCACTTGCATGTCTGTTGGTAACCTAGTGAGCCCTCTTTGAGCTATTGCTACATACATGAGTTTAGAGTTAACCACTAGGGATTGGATAATCTCTCAGGGGTCCCTGGTGAGTTTCAACAATTAATCACAATACGCCCTGGTGGGGTATTTTTTCATGTGTCCCTGAACCTGGGTTCCTGAGGACTTTGGATTTGGGAGCTGATAGTTTTCATAATTGTATAAAGCTCTGGCTATGACTTTTTCTACTGAGTGTTCATCCTTCTGTTGCTGTATTCCTAGGAATAGAATTATATAGACAAAAAGACCACTGGATGTCTCCTTAAATTTCTTGGCCCTCTACTCCTTTGTATAATATTTTTTCTATTTTTGTCTCTTGAATCATTTCTAGATAGAGTCTCAATTTTATTTTTTTCTCTTGATTCTACCCAATGTATGTTCATAAAAGTAGTGATTTCCTCATTTTGAATTTCATTGTTTTATTACTTACCATTCCTCCTCATATTCCTGTCTTTCCTAGCTTCTTGAACACTTGTATTTATATACTTTTTTATGACCTCGTCGTCCAATGTTATCTATCCTGATTCTTCTTCCTGGTTTTTGAGGCCAATTTGGAAATACTTAGTACTGTAACAGATATTGTGAATTTTTTGTTTCTTTTTTTTTAGATGTTTTAATTTGCTTTTGGCTATGTTCCAAGAAACAATTATCATGCATAGCATTAGTTTGATTCCATTTTTCAAACAACACTTTTAACGTGATCACCATGAGCCTCGGACAGCCTTTAATCTATGGGTAATTGTCTCCCTTTCCTGAGGACTCTATTAGTTTGTGTCTGTTCCAACCATGTCAACATAACAAACAGCACACACTGAAAGGTTCACAACAGAAAATCCATTCTTTTAGTTATAGAGAATAAAAGGGGACAAAGCAGCTGTCACACCGCCCATCCCCTCGATAATGGTCAGGCTTTTTCATCAATGTGATGAATCCCTTTCCTTTTTTAAACCTCACCTTGCAGTGCAATTCAAGTACATCTACAGAGTCTCAATTCCCTAAAAGTGTCACATTCATAAGTACCAGAGGTTGTGGCCTGAACATATATTTGCAAAGCACATAATACCTCCCACATTACAGCTACTCCATGAGCTGGTGGTCTGGGTGATGTGGCCACTAAATTATCATCAGGGTCTAGGTGCTATAGCCCGTGCACTGCCAGCTGGTCTGTGCATTGTTCTATTTATTCCCTGCTCATGTTCTTGGCCTGACACTGGCACTTCACTCATAAACTTGTGTGGATCAGCACTTTACCTATGGGCCCGAGAGGATCCCTTTACAAATCACCATTTGGCTCTGTACAGCTGTTTCTTTGTACCATTTCTGAATTTCCTGGGCTTCTGAAACTCCCACCTCTGCCTCTCTAATGCAGTGAAGCTGCCAGACTCCACTGGAATTGGAAGTTCTTCACATTGGTAGGCTGGTGTGCTTGAATACAAGCACTTCTCATATTTCTATTCTGTCATGGATTGGTGGCTTTTCCTCCATGTTGCCAAATGCCTCAAAGCTGTGACTGCATTTCTTCTTAGGGGGTCTGATAGTTTTAGGGCAGGAGGCCATGCCTGGTATTCTTCCATAATCACAAAGACTGGGGATTATTTTCTGTTGCCTTACACTATGCTTATTACTAACCCTACAAGTACTTCCAAGTCACCTATAATAAGTTTGAACCATTGTGCTTTGTGCCCTGTTATTCCTTTGATATTCCCTGTTTGCATGCCAGAAACATCTCATTGTACACAAACATACCCCTGTTTCATAGTTACATGCTTTCATTTATTTTCTGTGCTGGGAACCTAACAGAGAGCATTGCTCAAGCTAGGTAAACCACTGAGCTTCAAATCATCCATATGATAGTTTCTGGTGGGAAATAGCTTAAGGCTACTTTACCAATACCTTGGTAAAAATATGGCATGCTAGCACACAATAGCACTTGGTAATTTATTATTAATACATTTCCTACATTTTTAATTCATTGTGTTGTGTTTTGTAGAAGTGCAGGGGACCAAACCTATGGACTCATGCATACTATGCGAAGACTCTAAGACTACAACCCCTGCCAAATCAATCTCGTATTTAACATGATAAAATTTATGACTTACAGACTCTCATAACCACCACTATAAAAATGTAAGTAACATCTCTTATCACTAAGAGTCAAAGGCAGTAAACCTCCTATCATATAAGCTTATAACCATAGTCCAGTAATTTGGGGCTAGCTCATGCTATATTATATGGCTGAGCAATTATAAAAACAGGGTTGTGGTGGTTTAAGTGAGATGCCCCCTAGAAGCCATTAGAGTTTGTATACTTGGTCCCCATTTGGTCATTTTTGGAATGATTATGAGGTATGGCCTTGTGGGAGCATGTGTGTTATCAATCTCATATTTAATAGGATAAAATTTATGACCACCAATATAAAAATGTAAGTAAATTCTCTTACCACTAAGAGTTAAAGGTGGTAAATCTCCTATCATATAAGCTTAATAACCATAGTCCATTGATTTTGGCTAGCTCATGCTATATGGCTGAGCAATTATAAAAACAGGGTTGTGGTGGTTTGAATGAGATGCCCCCTAGAAGTCAATAGAGTTTGATACTTGGTCCCCATTTGGTTGTTATTTTGGAATGATTATGAGGTACGACCTTGTGGGAGTATGTGGTGTTTCAAAAGATTTGTCATTTCCAGTGTGTTGTTCTGCTGCCTGCTTAGAGTTCAAGATACCAGCTCTCAGCTGTTCCTGCCACCGTGCCTTAACTTCGACATAATGGACACTGACCCTGTGGAACTGGAAGCCCAATTAAAAGCTTCCTTTTATAATTTTCCTTGGTCGTGGTGTTTTATCACAGCAAAAGAGAAGTAGCTAGTATGTGGTACTAGGATAAACTAGCAATACCAAAATACCCCTCTATAAGTGTACAGCGATGGCTCCTTTATCCAAAGCAAGGGCATGCTTGAAATGTTTCTAAATCCTGGAAAAATGTTTTAATTTTCATATGGACCTTTGCCGAAACATTTTCATCTGCCCTTCATGATTACATTGGCATTCCACTTTAGTACTGCTGATTTCATCTATGAAGGGTAGTCCTCAACATTGCAGCCTCTGGGATTTCTTTAAGAGCTCCAGGGAGTTCTTTATCTGAGATCTGATGCCTGTAGAGATGTGCTGGTAATCCCATCAGGAGGGTTGCATCTTCTCAAATGAATGTTCTTCTGTTTACTGTGTTCTCCTAGTGGTTCCCAGAGGCCTTTGATGAACTGGGTAGTGGCAGAAGAACTAATTGAGTCTGGACTTGCACTGAGTAGTCAGATGCTCCACAGTCCAGATGCTCTAGGCACTGGCTGTTATCACCAACTGTCTTAGGATTTACTTCCAGGAGGCTGAGCTTGGTAAGGAGGTAGGCATGGAACAGGCCTTTTCAGCACTGCTTTTTAGATACAAAATCTTGATCTCACTAGAGTTGAACTTGGGGCATGGTGGAAGTGGCTAGTGTCAACAGACCTGTGTTAAGGACAACCAAAAAAAAAAAAAAAAGCTATGCCTTTGGCACTCTAAGAGGAAAACCAGTAGCAAAAACCAAGACATATTCTTCTCAAGAGAATTTTGATGCTATAAGACAACATTCATGGAAAAAGTGGGTTCTGTTTTTGTTTTTTAAGTAAAACAAAGGTATTATAGGATGCTCACTTTTAGTAGTGTGTTAAAAAAATACACTTCATTAAAGCAAAGTGGTCCTTGCAAAGGGAGAGGAATTGAAGTAAGTGCAGTGTAATTTGAGAAGAAAAAGGAGACAACAACTCTGAATAACTCTAACAAGGATCCTGAGTGGCCCAACCTTTGTAGGATAACATCAATAAAAAGTGTACTCATCAACTTTGAAGATATGACTTATTTATTACTGTTATAAAGGACTGCTAAAAAGCCTTTCTGTACATGACAATTGCCCATAAAAATAACCATAAAGATGTTGAGACACTGATTGCCATGTTAGTCCCCTTAAAAGGCCATAACTGTTTTAGAAAGATTCCTATGACCATCTGGCACAAACAAAGGCATTTATCTATATAACATTATGCAGAAATTCCAGAAAAATAAAAGTCTATTTGCTTGTTGTTATAAAGGACAAAGTTTAGAAATGAAAGAGCTAGACACCATTGCCAGCATCACTACACAGCTGAGCTATGTCCCATGATATTCCCACAGTTCTCTTGGTAAAGTGATTATTAAATTACTAACTAAGTACTTTATGTCATGGAAATGCATGAAAATAACAAATAATGCCCTAGGTCATACAAAAACTGTGTATTTACATAGTATTTCGATGATCAATTTGCAAAAGGGGATTTCCACTCATTTCCAGATGGGAAAAAAAATTCAAATACTGTGGTCAATGCATAATGTCTCATGGTTTTCTTAGTTCTGTGATATTCTTTGATTTATAAATAGCACAATTGAGTGATATGCAAGCTACTTCTAAAGTTTCAGTCATTTGAGTCTGATGAATTGAGATGACATTTTTGTTACAGACTGACTATCATATTCGAGTTTCTATTTTTAGATATTCAACCTACTTCCAATGGTAAATTACAGTGTGATGGTCAGAAACATTTGCCTGTAACACTTCACATTTATTTTTAAGCTACTCAACACTCATATTTTGAATTCCTATGTTTATTGGATTAACTCATATTTCCCATTCTACACCTCTCAGTGAATAGCTACTGAGTACAAATTTCAAAAATTACACAAAGTATCAATAAAACCTAATCATGTAAAATGGAAGAAAAATGCTGAATCTGTTGAAATAATCAGCTTTTCCAGATTTCTTAGAATTTACCACCACGACAGAAAGCAGTACAGATGACATTTATAGATTCTTCCTTCTTATGCTGAAGAAAATTCATTTATTTTATTCTTCAATTTCAATAAACAATGAATCTCAAAATTAATAATCTTCCTTCAGTCACATGATCCTAGGATCCCAAGATCCATGTGGAGGATCTGCTGATGAGATCCAGCCTGCTCCAGCTACTTGCTCTCTTTTCTTAATCTAACAATTGAACCATGAGATGGCTCACTGTGGCACATCCACCCATGCACGAATCAGGCATGAATCATACCCATCTCTTCTCCCATCCATGCCATTCTCCCCACTCTTAGAAGTTCTTCACTGGAATCATCACAAACTGTAATTGTAAGAAACACAGAATAACCCTCAACTAGTACGTCCCACCTTGCTATTTGTTTTCCAGCAACCAAACACCACTTAACCTTGCACTTTATAAGCAACGGCACTCAGCATCTCAGACCTTATTTTCTATACCACATGGCAGTACAGCATTAATTATGACAAGTTTGAAATGTTTTGGACTCAAACTATACCATGTTTGGAGCAGGCTGATTAGATGTCGGCTAAATGGTCAAATAATTTGGTCAGTTCCACTGCTGTCCTTGCTTTCTTTCCTGAAGTTCACTCACTTCTTCATTTTCCTGAAGCTCTCATTGACTTATCTGTGCTGTGGTTCACCTCTGCACCCTGTTCTCATCTTCCAGTGGAGATGCAATGACACTGGACTCTAGTACAAAGCCTTCAGCTGCAGACAGGGCCAGTCATGATGATTTTGGCATGATCTGAAGAACTTCCAGGGTTTGCTATATCTACAAACCACAAACCTGGCTCTACCCTTGAGTGCTAGATCTTTGGTTCAGAAGGTAAACCATGAGGTTTCAGTTCCATACTAGGTAACGGTGCCATCCTAGAAGAGGAGTTGATACACAGACTGAGGGGAAAGCCTACTCACACCACCTCTTTTCAGCCTGCCCTGCCCAAGCAGTGTCATTAGCATTAGGTAAGCGAGTCAAGTGTATTTACAGAGAAATTAGACTCATGTCAGAGAGAGAAAGCAATTTCTCAACCCTGTGCTCAGTGAGACAGAAATAATGATAGCCTTAGAGACCACACACACACACACACACACACACACACACACACACACACACACACACACACACACACACCAGTAGGGAGGATAAAGTAATGAGTGTCAGATTTTTGTTAACTTGTCTGGTTTTGTTTTGTTTTGTCTTGTCTTGTTTTGTTTGAGACAAGGTTTTTCTATGTAGCCCTGTATGTCTTGACCTCATTACATAGACCAGGCTGGCCTCAAATTCACAGAGATCCACCTCTCTGTGTCTCTGAAGCACTAGGATTAAAGGTGTGTGTCACCAAGCTCAGTGAGTGTCAGAGTTTTATAAATATTAACTCTGAAATATAAGGATGATGTGGAAAGCAGCTAAGGTAGAAAAAAACTGGAGTCCAAAATTCACACATACACATACATGCACACCAAGAAAAAAAGCTGGCTGGAATGGAATTGTGGTTGCTTAATAGCCATTTCTACTTCTTGTCTTAGGGGCAGGCCTGATTCCCAATTCTCATTAGCAGCAGGATCAACAGGGGTCAGTACTGATCACTGGACTCTCATGAGCTAGTCTCACCCTCTGAAAATAAGCGCTATGAAAGTCTAGATTCAGCAAACATCTGAATTAAAGTTTCCTTATAAGTGACTCGAGAGAAGTGTAGTGATCACCCCACGATGAGCTATTTCATGCTTGCTCTTCTTCCTATGTGGTGGTTTATCTCAGCAGAGATCACTACTATGCAACCTTCAGCATGCTTCTACATCACAAGGCTGAATGCTTCCTTCACTACACACCCCATGTGGAATGGACCACACAGTGACCCCAGGGGTGTGCACATCCTTTTTCCCAAATATGTGAATGTGTCACCTTAGACAGTCAAAGGGACTTTATAGACAGATGTAGTGGATGACATTGAGATGAAACACTTTCCCTGGATTATGTGGGTGGTCCCAGCTCCTAAGAAGAATCCTTATAAAAGTGACGCAGTGAAAGCTGTGGTGTGGGAATCAAGAGACTGGAGCAATGCAAGATGGTTCATCCGTTGAAGAATGTAATAGACCTCTAGAATCCAAGTAAAACAAGGGTACAGCAGCCTTGGAAGAAAATACAACCTGACCAACCACTTAAAGTTAGAATTATAACCTCTAAATTGGTAACAGTATTGTTTAAGCTATTGTTAAGACCTATTTGATTGATAAGTTAAACTACCTACCAGAAACAAACGCATTACACTAATTCATGCTATGTATGCCTATATCATATGTTATTATTTTATTGTGTGTCTGAGGCTCCATTCACTATGAGCTATTACATCTGGGTATTTTACCAGATGTAGCACACTTGTTACAAGGTAGTCTCAATGGTGCACTTTCAGCAACAGAGCAGTGAATTATTACTGCTGTTTGGTAAGATAAGGCATTGCTGGAGAAGTACTAATGAATTAGTATGGAGGCAGATAATTAAATGGAAAGTATAAGCAGTACAGTACATAACACCCCAAATCCACAGTAACTATAACAGGAGTGCTAATGTAAAGTAATCCCTCATTTTCTCTATAGAATATCTACTTAGTACTCCAGTGATCTCCTTACCTGGAATGATTCTGAGAAAGATGAGATATAAAAAAGACTGCATAAGAATAAGAGAAACACATAAAGAAGTGCTGTTTTGTCTCCTTTTTTGATGGACTCCTTCAAGCTTTCAATATAATGATTAATCAAAACATAGCATCCATGAAGAGACTGAAAAGAAAAATTACAGAAACCACAGCGTTGGCTAGCACCTGTCTCCCACTAAAAGTGTATGTAAGCAGTCCATTTAATAGAGGAGAATTACCTAAGTTTGTTGAAACCTAATGCTGTCCTCAGTTTCCACTCCAAAGCACAGTATAATTGATCTGTCTGGGACATTGATATGCTGGGCTAGAACACTTTACTTTAATAATAATAATAATAAAAGAACATTTCTTCTCTGTGTCTAATCAACTCTAGATTATATCATTGGGTAATGTGCTTAGTATCCATGTTCACTTTTATTTTGAAATCAGCAGTGTTCTAAAGGAATTAATTGTATTGTTGTTTGAGACAGTGTCTGACTGAGTAGCCCAGACTGGTCCAGAACTTACTGGAATCCTCCTGCCTTCCTCCACCTCAGGAGTGTTGAGATTATAGGTTGTGCCATCATATTCAGCTACAAAGATTTTAATTTAACAAGTTTGTAAAATTTCATAACAGATAAAAGTGAGAAACAGAAATATACACCAAGAGGAAGATATAGAAACAGAAATACAGAAAGACACTGAGACAAAGATAGAGAAACAGAAATAGAAATCTAAAGACAGACACAGAGGCAAGGAGCAACCGAAACACACCAAAACAGAGACATAGAGAAAGAAACGTTCCAAAATGTAAAAACCCTTTCTAGCAATCACTGATATCCAGGAAAATGTAGATATATAAACTCGGCATTAAACATAGAAATTTTACAAATGAATAAAACTATTAAACACATTGTAGTCATTGAATTTTTAATTATTATTCAAATACAGCCATTTCTCACCAAAGCTGAAATCAATGTATGATGTCTTAGCAGTCATGTGTGTTCCCACTATCAAAAGAGAAAAGATAATGTAGTAGACCTCTGGAATCCAAGAAAAACAGCTGGGGAGATGGCCCAGCAGTTAGGAGCACTGGCTGCTCTTCCAGAGGACACAGGTTTGGTTCTCAGCACCAATATAATGGCTCACAACCACCTGAAACCACAGTTCAGGGGATCCAACACCCTCATCTGGGCCTCTAGGCCACAGGTACCCACATAGTGACTGACATACATGCTGGGGAGACAAAGAGAAGAGAGGGAGAGACAGAGACTGACAGAGAGACAGAAAGATGGACACAGAGAGCCAGAGTGACAGAGAAAGACAGACAGAGACAGAGACAGAGAGCTTTGAATGTTAAAATCATTAAAAAGCGGATCCTCAAAGGGAGCTCCCTGTGCCTTTGAGCAGTTCTGTTTGGTGTTGCAAAGGGAAGTTCAGGACAGAAAGCACTGAGCTCCTTCTGACCATTTAGTATTTGTCCTCCTGTGAACATTGTGAGTGAATTACATTATTTCTAAGTTTATATCATAAGCATTGTTTTTATATTTCCACTGTTTTCTTTACTAGAATAAAATTATAAATTTCAAAACTGGGATTTCATGCAATACCAAAGGTAGAGCAACAATCTGAATCTTTGAAAGATCTAAATTGTGATATACTACAAAAACCTTTTTGTAACTGCGATAATTTGTATATAAAACGTCCCCAATTGGCTCCTGTTTGGGACACATAACTCCAGCTGGTGATGCTGTGGGGAGGCTGCAGAATGGTTAGGAGGTATGGTGGAAACAGGACACTGGGATATGCCTTTGAAGCTGATGATCTGGGTTCCTATTCCAGCCACAGTCTTGCAGCTTGTGGGAATGTGGTGCCTTTGTCTCATGCTCCCATGCCTTTCTCACCAGGGTGGACTGAAGCTCTCTGAAATCAAGTTCCCAACTAAATCTTCCCTTTCTCAAGTTGCCCTTCTCAGACATTTCGTCGCAGTAAAGCAACATACCTTTACATAATAGCAGTTATATAAAATTAATTAAACGTTATATAAAGTGAATTAAAGTTAAACAGAGAATTAAAATCATTATCAGTAAATATTTGCATGAAATTCAAGGAATATTGCTATAAAATTTTGGAGATTCCATCTACTTTGTTGTAAAGGTTGCAGTTTCTAATTTTTTAATGCCTATATTATTAGCCATTCACTTATAACCACATCAGACCGATTCCAGAAGCCCTGGGATATGACATCTAGTCAAGCCAAGTCCCTGTGTAAGATGGTGTGGTATTTGCATTTTGTCTGCAAACATCCTACTAATCATTATCTACTCATCCGTTTTAATATAGAACACAATGAATAATGTTGTGAAATAGTCTGCACAGTATTGCTGAATGAGAAATGACAAAAAATTTCTATGTCTTCCAAGTACAGATGCATTGTTTTTAAGTGTTTGTGTTTCCTGACTGGTTGAGTTTGAAGTTGCTAATGCAAAACTTAAGAGTGCAAACTGTCTTTACATTTTGAAAAATGTTTGAGATTACATCAATGGGAAAGTAGTTTTAATAATAAAACACAACACTTATTTTTTTCAATAACAAAGGCAAACAAAATGAATATGCATGAATGGTAAAGAAGGGTTTGTGGGAAGTGAGAGGCAGACAGGAATAGCAGAAAGCGGAGAGTGGCTGGTATGCACTGTGTATGTGTAACTAAATAGAGTTTTTAAAACTGTGTCTTAACCAGAAGCATGGTGTATGCCTATGATCCCAGCACTCAGAAAGAAGGCTGCGGCATCAGGATTCCTATAGATTCAAGGCCACCTTGAGTCAACTAGTGACTTGAGCAAAACAAAACAACAACAAAAAATGCATCCTGGTAAAAGAAGTGGTTAGTATTAATAAAAAAGAAAAAAAACTTAGGTAGTGACAGACTTTAGTCCAATGAAGAAGCAACATTTATACTGAAGGCCTCTAGAAGACTCATTTCCTAAGTCACCAGGCTGTTTGTGTAGTATCCAAGTGACTAATGAGTCAGACTGGAGCTCTACATCATGCAATTCTATCTTTATCTTTAAAGAGAACTCTGGGCATCATACTATCTCTAAACAGAATTATCTGCTGACTGGTATCCTAGTTAGTGAGGAGCCTGGGGAAAATGGGCTTCCCTGGTGTTCTGTGTAGAGGAGACAGTCTTAGAACATAGAAGCAGAGCAGTCCCCTGAAGCACTACTCACTACAGATCGCACACAACTGATTACAAGCTAAAATCATTTAAATTCTTTTCATCAAAATCTGAAGCAACTGCAGTAACCACCCAGCACTATGAACAGCCTGTTTAAAGAGACAGGGTTACCCTTTTTCAATTTCAGAGGTACTTGCATCTCACTATCTTGCACATGGCACACAAGGTATTCACAATATAACTAGTTTAAGGGTGAGCCAGGAGCACACCCTGGCCATCTGATACACAACTTCTATGCCCAGGATCATATAAGTGTGATTTTTCCTTTTCATGTTAATGATTCTTATAAATGTGCAATGTATTGAATCATCATTGTAATTAATTCACATTTCTTTAATGAATTTACCATCCATACCATCTCAGTTAATTATCTCCTCCAATAGGTTACCTGTTATTATTGATCAGTGTCAATCATCATTCATTTTATATTTAAACAAATCTTATTCTGGCATGATTTTCTAACATTTTTAGTCATTGGTGATGGGTTCTTACTTACATATTGTTTTTCAAAAAGTAGTTCATCAGACAACAACAGATGCCAGCAAGGATGTAGGGGAAAGTTCTATACATGGTGATGAGAATGCAAGCCTGTCTGGCCACAATGAAAATCAGTATGAAGATTCCTTGAAAACCTAAAAATATATCTATCCACCATATATCCATCTGTACCATTTCTGGGAATATACGCAAAGACTTTGAGTCACCATACCAAGAGATACCCACTCATTCATGTTTATTGTAGCAGTGTTTGCAATAATGAGCTTGGGTGCCTATCATCAAATGATTGTACAGAGAAAATATTGTGTACACATGCAATGGAATTTTTATTCAACCACAAAGAAGTGTGAAACTGTGTCATTTTTTCCAGAAAATTATGTAATTAGAAACCATCATATTAAGAACTCTTTATAGTTATAGAACATGTATGTGTGTGTGTGTGTATCTATGTGTGTGTATATACATGTAAGTGTTGAGTTACTATATAATTACATTAAGATAAGCGAGGCAATGACTGACAATATGAATAGCACACTGGGTGTTAATTAATCAACTAGTGCCAGGATTCCAACCAGTCTCATTGAGGAATGAGTGTTACACCCACGGCATGTCATTTCCTAGTGCACAAGAAACATGTTACAGTTGGCCTCTGTTAAATTCATAGGAATATGAGTCCATGCAGAGATCTCAGAAAGTTCAGTGCAGCAGTTGACAGGATACCTTGATAGTCCCAGCTGAGTATCAGCTCAAACACAATAATAACAGATTCTCATCCTTTTCTTTCTTCATTAGGATGTAATAGAAAGAAAGTCACATCTCTACAGGATGGGAGTGAGGTCATGGGAAAGCTTTCAAGGTTGCTAATGCTCTAGTTATTGTGAAGTGTTTAATTGACTTGATAAACTACCTAGAAAGGATATCATTGAAGGAGAAACCAATACTAATTACCACAATTTGATCATTATGTACTGTATGGCTGTATTTAAATATAATCTGCTACATCATGAAAGGCAGTATGTGGTGATACATGCTAATAATCGCAGAGCTGGATGGGCAGAGACAGGGGGAATCCCTGGTGCTCAGTTCAGCTTAGTTGGTGAGCTACAAACCAATTAATGACCTGATCTCAAAAGAAGTAGACAGCCTTCCTAGGGAAGACACTAGGTTTGTCCTCTGACTTCCACATGTATGCACACATACAAATGCATGTAAACACATACATCACAAATAAAGGGTCAAATATTATTGACAACTAAAAAATTAACCTTGATGCTAGACTTCAGTTCAACTTACAAGAAAGTCATCAATGTTGGGCATTATGAAAAATAAAGGAACAAAGTGACACAGAAGCCACATCTTCCTTAATCCACTAGTGCTTCAAACACATGGTGCAATTATTACCAAAATTCATACGAGAAAAATACAGCAGAGGTGGCTTCAACATGCACATTGGGCCATGTAGCAAATAACACTGAAACAGGTATGGAATTCAAATATCAGACTCCATAGTTTCCTATTAAAAAATAATCACTGAAGTTTATAATATCTGCTCCCAAGTTATGTGATTATCAAGAATGAGAAGTCAGATAAAAATGCTCATCATTAATCATCAGTCTTACCTAATTTCTCAGTCTTAGAGTCTTAAATTTTACCCATTACAAAAAATCAGTTACTTAGTAACTGGTATTTATTCCCATTGAAGTTAATGTAATGTTTTTATTTAAAAAAGATTTCATTTGTTTTATTTCATTTGTATGAGCCTTTTGTGTGCATGTAAGTGTACTTTCATGCATAACCAGAACCTGCAGAGTAAGAAGATGCCACTGGATCCTCTGGAACTGGAGTAACAGATGCCCTGTGGGTGCCAGGAATCCAATCTCCGTCCTCTTCAAGATGGAAACTTTTAAGCTAAATTTAAATCTTTGATGTAGTGTTGTCACAAATAACAGACAAAATTATCTTACTAAGCCTGTCAAATTTTCAATTGTAAAGTCTACTTTGCAGTTGGTTTTAAATCTATTGGTCACCAGAGTTCACTTGAGCAGACTAGCACTCAACATGGAGTAACTCTTAACTGGGTTTCCATAGTGATAGCTTTGCATGCAGTGATGCCTTAAATATCCAGGGCACTGTGTTTTTGTTGCTTGTGACAGCAGGGCTGCCTTATGAACAAATCATGCATTTGAAGCATTTGCTTTTATTTAAAGATCTATACAGCAATTTCTTTCAAACCTATCATTCTGATTGTGAATTGGGCAAAACACATACTGTTCTTTATATTGATGCTACTTACATCTGAAATGCAGTAAGGATCAGTAATCTCCCTACAAAATAGAATTGAAGACTAAGGGAGTTTGTGCAAGTAAAAATACACTAGAGATGTGAAGATCAGAATGAATCACTTCAAAACAAACACGTTTGGAAAGAAAGTGAAAATGTGATGTAGAAAACCCAGGATGTGCCACGTGAATGGTTAACTTTTTCACTCTTTATGCCTCCCATCTCTAGTGAAATTATCTCTGTGAAAATCAGAACAGTGGGCTCTTTCCAAACCCATATCAGTGGAATCATAGTTTAAGTGTGGTGGTTATTTCTAAATAAGGGAGTGTGTGACTGAATATCTGAGAGTAACCCTAATATTGAGGAAATGGAAAATATAGTATTAATTTGAAGCTATGACAATCTTTAGCTGGTATGACTATCTACCTTTTGGAACAAAAATAGAATCAGCCCACCACGTGTGCAAGCAATTTTGGCAACCCAAAGAACTATGATTTCTTTTTCATTATGATCATCCCACATTAAACTTGGTGTCAGTTGTAACATTCAATACTATAGCAGTCCCATAATACACATTTCTGTAGCTGAGAAAAGTATGTTTAAATACAGCAAGTAAATTCTCCAAAGACACACAGTTCTGCAGGACTTGAGTTTGTATAGCCTGGACTGCATTACTTCTACAGCACTCTACATGTGTCCCATGTATGCCCTTTCATTCTTAGGAGTGCTACGTGATGGTTAACTTGTTTTATTTAAAGTCTGTAAGAAAATCAAAAGCTTTACAGGTTGCTTCATTTTCCAGTAAAACTCAGTTTCCTCCTGACTTTATTTGAAAATACCTTCTAAGAATACACATGAAATATATAGAGTTACAAAAATAAATTCCTTTTAATATATAACACTCAGTCATTGTCAAGTGGTGAATTAGGATTGGATGATGATCATTAGACACTCTTAAGTTTTGAGATAATGGTTTAATATAATGACATTGTATGTATTTCTAAATTAAACCTCTTTAAAACAGTTTCTAATATGGATCTTATTTTCCTGTTTGCTATGCAACAAAATTTCTCTGCCTGTTTCAATTTGTAGTCCCAATAACTGCCATTCTTGCTCATGATTTATAGAAATTTTCTGTCAATATTTTCTCAGATAAATGAGAAACATAAAGTCTCCTAACCAATGCAACATACATGAGTGCCTGTTTCTCAAGCTCCCTGTGCCTTCCCTTAAGTGCATTGTTACACATATTCTCCCCACCCAACCCCGTGTGTGTGTGTGTGTGTGTGTGTGTGTGTGTGTGTGTGTGTGTGTGTGTGTGAATTAGGATCAGGAAAACCATCCATCTTTATTCCACCTATCCTTCCATTCTCTCTGAGACCCATAGGACCTATAATGATCTCTGAAAAGTCAACAATGAAAGGCACCATGAAGCGAGCATCTGTCTTTCCATATAGCCATTCTGATAGAGTAGAAGCTCCCTTGTTTTCTAAGTGTGACAACTATACCTCATCAACACAAATCAGACAGCCTTTTCATAATTCTGAACACATTTTATCAACAGCTTTAATGAATACTTGTTTATATGTTTATCACTATTAATTCTTTAATACTGAGTTCTGTTATTTAGACTGGAGAAGAATCTTCTGGGATCATGGATGAACGTGCATATACACACGTACTTGTGACTTGCAAGGTGATTGATTCATTTGGTCCATAGCAGATTTCAAAAATAACTTAAAGCATATCTTCAAAATACATGAGTAAAAATCCTGCTAGAATTTTACCACAGCACAAAACATTGAGATTATATACAGAGGGGAAGCATTATTTTTGTTCCTCATTTTTAGAATTTTACATATTCTTAGGGAAGAAGAGATTTTTAATTATCAGTATTTGAAAAAGACATCCATTTTTAGGAGGAAACATATTCAAGAGACACATATACCATTTACTAGAAGGGGCTAAAGGTCTTTCTGTTAGAATACCTTTCTCCTACTGTCAACTCATGTCACTTGGATGCACTAGGAAAAGAGCCCAGCACAATGATCTGATCACAATAGGGAGGGGCTGTTGGTGTCTGTGGGGTAGTAGAGGAAGCTGCAGCAGCAGCAGCAACAAATAATGTCATTCACTTTTCTAGCTTCTTAGATGCAGCAGAACCTCTGATAAGCAGATTGTACACATTTGGTTTTTATTCCTCACTATATAACAGAGAGCTAAAAGATCAATTATTGTCTTATGAATGAGCAAATTAGCCATCACAGTTTAAATGATGTGTCTTTCTAATCTAAAGTGAAAAATAAAGCAGGCGAGAACGTGTCAATGATTTGAACTAAGGATCATGCAGCTTCAGAATTTCTTTTCTTAAACCATAATCATCACTTCCCATACCCCAGAGCTACTCTCAGTCAATAAAATCCACTTTGTGAATGTTTTAGAAAGTCACAAGCTTTTGTAATTGAAATAAGAAGAAAATAAGAAACAAAAAGAGGAACCAGTCCTTTCTTTGGACAGATCACCTTCATAGGGCACAAATGGCTTAGAATTAGAGCTGGAATCTAGTCGAGGCCTTCATCCCTCTCCAGGCAAAATTATAGAACAGCTTTTTTTAGTCTTCTAGGTTTAACTGCTTCCTAAAGATCCCCAGTTAAATATCTGAAGTCTCACGTTGAGCACACCAGATTCCTCTTTATCCTTGACCTTCTGCGTCCATGCAATTGCTTCATATAATGTGATGTCCAAGCCAGAGATGAGCACATCTACCATCAAAACAAAAACAAACAAAACCAAACCAAAAATTGGGGTTCTATGTGACAAAGAATAAAAAGAAAAAAAAAAGAAGGAAGAAGGGAGGGAGGAGAGAGAGAGAGAGAGAGAGAGAGAGAGAGAGAGAGAGAGAGAGAGAGAGAGAAAGAGAGAGAGAGAGAGAGAGAGAGAGATTGGGCTTTATATTGTTCTAAATATTTTCCCTTTGAACAACTTGTACATTACAAAAAGGAGTCTAGGAAAGCAACCAAAATCCTCAAAGATGAATAAAAATCCATGAAGGTTGGAAGCCTTGACTCCCACCTTGAAAGAGACAAAAGTCTACTAAAGTTAATGATATCCCAGTGCATAGGCAATGTACTGTGTCAGAAAGCAGACTAGTTAGGGCATAGGAATGTAAATTTTATTTTATTGGGCATATATTCAGGCAGTCTGGGAAGATAAGGGTAGAAATTAGGTGAATTTGGGTCATGATATATAATGCTCTTTGGAACAAGTAGGGGAATCTATAATTAATTCTGAAAGATGTTAGGAACCAGGGAAAATTACTTTGCATATTTTTGAGGTCTAATTAAATCTCTGTTTAAGAACCTAATTTTTTTCAGCACCCAAAAATTAGACTTCACAATATCTAACCTTGCAAATGTACCTCCCAGTAAGAATATTTCAAATTGTCTATCATGCAAATTAAAAAAATTCAGTTTCCCTGTTAGCCTTATTAATAAATTATAAGCATCTTTGGAATGTATTACCTTTGTCCCAAATCACCTAGAATGCTTTCTTAGAGAATATAACCAGCAAGTGTTAACTATACTAAGTAGACTGTGTAGCCCATTAGCTATCAAAACACTGGTATTCAGCAGTGCTCACCTAACTCAGAAAGTAACTCACTCTTCTGTGGACCTCTCCTCCTTTAAGTTTTATGAAGTTCTTTCAGGTCTTGTCATCATCTTGGTTAAGTACTATAGAGGTCAGTCATCCCTCTTCAGAATTTTATAAACATTTTATAATCATGAGCCAGATAACACTTTTTGGTGCATGTAATGCTAACAAATGTGTGCGTGGCACAACTGAGAATCTAGTCTAGGCTTACTGAATACCCCCATTCTGATTCCCCCTATTGTACTGCATTTTCAATCCACATAAGACTCTTTCATACATTCATGATTTGACCAAACAGTCCCAAGTGTTTTCTATTTAGGAAATGGTTCCTCTACTGCTGATTTCTCTAACCCCTACCAATACTTTTGGTGCTGTATCTTCCTTTGGGGGCTTATCCTATTGTAGGCCAGAAGAATAAGTTCATGAATGAAAACAATGCAGGCAAGTTGCTGTTTCTGCTTTATAGATGAAATAATCATTGCTGTATCATGTAGGAATTTCTGTCCTACATGATCCAAGAATGGGAGCATCAGGAACATCCACACACAACCAGGTCAAATGTATCCCCTTGATACTTCAAATAAAGCCTGAATTTAAAACACTGAGAAGGATTATGTACTTGAATGTAATTGCCCAAGTGCTGCCTCATCAACTTTCTTCATTAACATAAGTGCTGTTAGCACCTAATTCAATGTATAAAAACAAAAATTTCTTGAGCTTTTACTTTGTAAACTTTTACTGTGTAAAATGCATTCCTGGGCAGTTTAGAAAAAGAAATTTAAAATGTAGATATGCCTACGCTGTTATTAGAACTGAATAGCATTTTCAAATGATCAATATTCTGTTTGTAAAGTGTTTCTGTTTGTTTGGTTTTCCAGCTTCACATTTTCTCTGATGAAAGCCTGGATATTTGAGGACTCAGTTTAGGTTCTTATAGATATGAGTAGAAAAGAAAGTCCCTAGTAGATATTTTATTACTATGTCTATTAGCCATTAGTTTTCCAGCACTGTATTAAAGAAGCTAAGGAAATATGATATGCAGAGAAATAACCAGGCCAGGGAGAACACAATAAAAGTAGAAAAAGTCATTTTTGCCCTCAAGGTGCCTGCACTTAATCTGACTTTTACTCCTTATTCTTTGGAACTAGAACAGAACTCTCACTTGAGTTAAAGCATTACTTACTCCAACTATGTGCCTTTTGACCCAGTATTTCCATTTCATAGAAAATAAAACACTCTCTCAGAAGAGAAGAGAGAAAATGGGAGCTTAGCTAACATCCAAGTGCAGACCACTGACACATTAAAGTAGCTGCCTGGAATCTAGATCTCTGTTGCCTTTCCATATGCTATGTCTATTAAGTGTAAGCTTGGAAGAAATCAGAGGCAGTGAATGCCCACGAGCTCAACATGCCCAGATAGAATATATTGGAGATGAGCATAAAATACACGCATACATTCATCCTTCTGACCCCACCAACTCCATTCTTCACCAACTCAAAATGAAAGAACTCCAGAAACATCAAAGTCAAATTGTGCCTTAGAGTTTTTATAGCTGTGATAAGAAACCATGACCCAAAGCAACTTGAGGTGCAAAGTGTTTATTTCATCTTACAGATTGTAGTCTGTCATCTAGGGAAGTCAGGGGAGGAAGTCAAAGCAGAAACCTGGAGGCAGGAACTGATGCACAGGCCACCAAGGAGTGGTACTTACTGACTTGCTCCTCATGGCTTGTTCAGTTGTTCTTTAAAAAAAAAAAAAAAGAAAAAGAAAAAGAAAAAGAAAAGAAAAGAAACTATGCCATTGTTCCCTTTATTTTTTATTGAAAAGATTTTTTTCCTATACATTATATTTTGATCATGCTATCTTTTTCCATAACACCTCCCAGATCCTTCCTACTTCCATACCCACCCACATCAACACTTTCTTTCTCAAACAGGCAACTAAAAAACAAACAAAAAACTTACCATAATAAGACAAAACAAAAAATGGAAAAAAGAAAAGTGAGCCAAAGGAAAAGCACAAGAAACGTACAGAAGCTGAGACATACACATTTATACAAACAGAAAATCCATAAAACCAAAAATAAAAATCCATAATATATAAGCAAAAGACCTGAATGGCAGATAAATGGCCAGACAAAACATTATGAGACAAAAACCCTTTAAAAAATAGCACTGAGTTCATTTTCAGTTCGTCATCTACTGCTGGGATTGGGGCCTGCCCTTAAGTGTGGTTTGTACACCCAGTAAGACTCTCTTGGAGATAACTAATTTTTCCTTTGTGAGCAGATGTCAATTGGAGATAGCTTCGAGATTAGGGATGTATGTCTGTCCCCACTTCTTTGAGGTCTGGGATCCCAGTGCTAAGACCTGTGCAGGCCCTATGCATCCTGCCTCAGGTTCTGTGAGTTCATATTGCATCAGCCCTGTTGTATCTAGAAGGCTTGTTTCCTTGGGGTCCTCCATGCCTTCTGTCTCTTAGAACTTCTGTCTCTTCTTCAGGTTTCCTGAGCCCCAAGGGGAGGGATTTGAGTTGTTCTTACTACACACAGGGCCACCTGCCCATGTTGTGGCACCTCCTACAGTAAGCTGTGCCTTCCCATAGCAATCTTCAATCAAGCAAATGCACTACAGGCCTGCCTACAAGCCAATCTATTGGGAGCATTTTCTCCCCCAAGGTTCCGTCTTCCAAAATGACTCTAGCTTGTTGACATGAAATTCGCCAGTAGACTAGTCCCCTTGTTGATTTGGTGCACAAATGTATCACGGACTAAACTGTAACCCTCTCTTTCTGGTTGTTTCCAAGATGTCATATTAATAAATATCACCAAATAAAAGATGCTATAAACTTGAAAGTCCACAGTCTTTAGAAATTCAATTGAGAGATTCAGTCTTATCAGAATATCCAAAGTCTCTAAATATCCTAGTCTCTCTAAAAATCCAAAATAGCCTTTAAAGTCTCTTAACTTTGGGCCTTTGTAAAATCAAAATAATTGAGTATTTTCTTACTTCGATAGAGAGGAATCAGGGCATGGTCACAATCAAATCAAAGAAAAACCAAAATCCAACAGTATGAAGATCAGTGTCAGATTTTTGGATTCGTTCACAGTTTTGGGGGCTCCTCCAGAGGGCTTGGGGCCACTTTCCTGGCCCCACCCTCCTCAGCACACATTAGTGTGGTTTCCTAGGCTCAAGCCAGCTCCACTCCATGGGTGCTGCAGGCCTTGGTGGTAGTCCCATAGCATTGGTATCTCCATAATGCTCTGGTCTGCACTTCAATCAGGTTACACTTCCAACAACAGTCTCTCCTGGGCTCTCTCCAGGGCCTCTAACCCTGCTTCATGATGAAAAGTCGCACCCTCTCTCCATGACCCCTTTAATCCTAAGCCTTTTACTGTAACTGGGGCTGCTCACTTGCCAATGGTCTGTCCTAGCCTCTCTCCAGGGACTTCAGCCCCACCACATAGTGCCAAGCCTCAGCTTCTCTTTACGAAAACTTCATGCCTTCAAAACCAGTACCACATGGGTGACTCTTACACTACCAAGTTTGGCTGCCAGCACGAGGTACAACCTTTACTACCTTTGGATCACAACCTCCATATGCTGACCCTGAGGAAACACTTCCCAGAAGATTCTGTCTCCATGATGCTGGTCTCTTCTTAATCACAGCTGATTCTCTGGTCCCTGCTGAATAAGTATCCATTGTCCCAGCAAAGCAAAGGATTTACTTCAGTCATGCTGGGGTCTGGTTAATCACAACTGATTCTTCAGCTCCAACTGGCCAGACACCACAGAGTCTTAACAGAAAACATCACACAAATGGCCCAGGAGAGTCTTTAAGGGACCCTAAAAATTTCCTTCTGAAGCTTCACAAGCCACCACTGTCTGTATCACTCTCAACATTCTTAATTTCCAAGCTTCCACAGAATAGCCCTCGGAGCTCTGAGCACCCAATTGCTTTTTCAGTCCCATGCTCCAAAATCCTTCCAGAATCCTCCCCAAAACATGGCCAGGTCTGTCAGAACACTTCAATCTCTGGTTCTACTTTTTGTCTTAGTCAGGGTTTAGTCAGTCTGTTTCTATTGCAGTAATAAAACACCATGACCAAAGGCAACTTGGGGAGGAAAGTGTTTTTCTCATCTTAGAGCTTGTAGTTCATCATCCTGATGAGTAAAGGCAGGAACATCATGATGTAAACACCACAGAGGAGTGCTGCTTAAAAGCACCCAGAACCATGTGGTGGTACAAACCAGTGTGAGCTGTGCCCTGCCACCTCAATCTTCAATCACACAAAATAAAACAAAGGGTACAAACCAGTGTGAGCTGTGCCCTGCCACCTCAATCTTCAATCACACAAAATAAAACAAACAAACAAAAAACAAAATGAGAAAACCACAGACTTGCCCACAGGTCAGTCAGAGGGAGCATTTTCTCCTACGAGGTTCCCTTTCCAAACTGATTCTAACTTGCGTCAGGTTGACCTAAAAACTAGCCAGCATGCCTTTGTGACTGAAAGAATACTGGCAGAAGCAGCACAGACTGGAGTATGTGCAATGTGGTCTGTTGTCCACAGGGGCCCTGGTCACCTAGCAGCCATAAGGGTATGCTTAGGAGAAGCCTAGGAGTCTGAATGGCATTTACGTTAAACTTAATGAAATGAAATTTCTTGAAGAAAGTTTGCTGTCATGTTTAGAAGCCCAGCAGGTGACAGTGTGATGAGATGAGCCAGAGAATCTGGCTGTCAGGAGGCTCTGTGCGGAGTGAACTTATTGCCATCATCTGCTTCCTAACATCATTTGTGTCTCCAGCTGTCAAGGAAGGTTTTGCATCCAACCACAGGAAGCTTGCATCTGGACACCAGATTTCTTTACAATTTTCATATACATCTATCATATCCACTTAGAAAGGACATGAATCTATTCAGCTTCCCCTGTAGCAGTGTTTTAGAATAGTTTATGACTTTATGTGTTTATGTGAATATTTTGTGTATGCACATATGTGGGTCTCTATGTTTCATTTTGAATCATTCTTCTGTAACACAATTCATCTGTATTTAATCCTACAGGAGAGTTACTGGAGTTTAAATAGACTATTGTTTATGAATGCCTACCTAAAAGTAGGTATCCTGGGACGAAGAGGGAGCTCAGTAGTAGGGTTCTTACCTAACACGTGGAAGACCCTGGCTTCAATCTCTGGCAATAATATTTTAATTATTCATTAATTAACAGCAGTTAGTCATAGTCTTTCACTTTAGGGGGTAATGATTTCATTGGCAGTTGTAGCTTTTACTTAATTTACAACAAAATATTTAATCTCAAATATAACACCTTTAATTGCTTTGAATGGAGAACATATTATTGTAGATCCTTAATGTTTTCAAAGACTAGATCTTACCACCTGTAAATTGCACTTTTTGCTAACCATTCGGGTAGCAGCATGATAATAAATTAATATATGCTCTAAAACATAATTCCATAGATGACAATGAAGGAAAACAGTGCATCGGTGTCTGTGGCTGCGAGCTCCCCCAACCTCATTCCCTTCACTGCCTCTCCCTTTACACCCTGATCTTGGTTACAACTTGTGTTCCAGCAAAATGCTAAATCACCACACAATATTGATTTCCAAACTTAATCAGCTCCACAAATGTTTAAAAGAATTCCTCTGGCTGTTTCTAGACTCTTCTCCATCTTTTCACTCTTCAGAGGTTTGCAGTTACAAGGACACACCTTTAATTGCTGAACTTCCACATCACCAGCCAGTCCTCAGACCGATCCCTTCCAGTAGCGGTCATTGGTTGAAAAGGAGAGACAGAGGGGACAGTATTTTAAATATACTCTAAAGGATACAGCTCGTCAGGAGGACTTTGGGTGATCTGATAGCCACATGTGTTATTTCAATTTTGATTACCAACACAGCATTTTTTCCATTCTATCAATGAACAATTATCAAGTACTTACTCAGAGAGTGCCTAAAGCTATACTATACAATAGTTAATAGAATGAGTTCACAGTCAGAAAGATGTGGATTCCAGTTCTGAACTCAGTAATCAGTGACTACCAATGAAAATGCTAAGCTCCATAGTCAGCTTTTGTAAATAAAAATGGAGTGTTTGCTACATCTCTCATCTCTGTGACGAAGCACCTTCAAGGGGAAAGACTCACTTTGGCTTTGTTTTCCCTCATTGTTGTGAACTGTTTTTCAGACAGGTGTGCTATGAAGTACTGACTGGCCCAGTACTCCCTAATCAGAGCAGACTGGCCTGAGACTTCGTGGTGATCCTCATGCCTCTGCCTTCTGAGTGCTGGCCTTTGGCTCATTACTTCAGAGGGATTTCAGCCCATCATAGAAGAATTCATGCCAGTGGAGCAGGGAGGAAAGGATGGCTTTGGGGATGGTACTTAACAGTTCAACTTGAAGTGTTTATAAAGGCCTTGATGCATTATAAACACTGTGAACTATTATCTACTGGCCAAGTTTTCCAATTCAATATGTCAAATTACAGTGATTTCAGAAGAAAGTTTTAAAATGTTAAAAAAAGAATTCTGATCATGATTTTTTTTTCTTTTTATCATTTACCATGTGTTTAGAAAACACCAGACAGGGGCTGGAGAGATGGCTCAGAGATTAAGAACACTGGCTGCTCTTCCAAAGGTCCTGAGTTCAATTTCCAGCAACCACATGGTGGCTCACAACCATCTATCATGAGATCTGGTGCCCTCTTCTGGCCTGCAGGGATACACACAGACAGAGCACTGTATACACAATTAATAAATAAATCTAAAAAAAAAAAAAAAAAAAAAAAAAAACACCAGACAGTTAACACAGTCTAACCTCTGTCGTTTGGCCTAGTAATTTGCTATTGATAATCTTGAATTTGAAGAGGTCTCAATAACAAAAGTTGGGGTGTCTGTTTGAACTTTCTTTTGTATGAGATTTTAATTCTATTTCTTTCCCAGGCACCAGTGAGGCCATCTATTATTGCAGTCAATATTAATCCAAAATTCCCTGCCATGTGGAATTCAATCATCGGTAATTTTCTACCCACCCTCTTTTGCCAAGGTCCGCAATTACAATATAAACTTCTTTTTTTTTTCTTTTTTTTTTTTTTCTCTCTTTTTTTTTTTTTAATTTATTTTAATTTATTTTGCAATACAATTCAGTTCTACATATCGGTCACGGATTCCCTTGTTCTCCCCCCCTCCCGTCCCCCTCACCTTCCCCCCAACGCCCCCCCCCCCCATTCTCATCTCCTCCAGGGCAAAGCCTTCCCCACAGACTGAGGTCAACCTGGTAGACTCAGTCCAGGTAGGTCTAGTCCCCTCCTCCCAGGCCGAGCCAAACAATCCTGCATAGGCCCCAGGTTTCAAACAGCCAACTCATGCAATGAGCACAAGATCTGGTCCCACTGCCTGGATGCCTCCCAAACAGATCAAGCCAATCAACTGTCTCACCCATTCGGAGGGCCTGATCCAGTGTGGACCCCTCAGGCATTGGTTCATAGTTCATGTGTTTCCATTCCTTTGGCTATTTGTCCCTGTGCTTTATCCAACCTTGATCTCAACAATTCTCGCTCATATAAACCCTCCTCATTCTCGTTAATTGGACTCCCAGAGATCCACCCAGGGCCTAGTCATGGATCTCTGCATCCAGATCCCTCAGTAGTTGGATGAGGTTTCTAGCACAACAATTAGGGTGTTTGGCCATCCCATCACCAGTGTAGGTCAGTTCGGGCTGTCTCTCGACCATTGCCGGCAGTCTGTTGTGTGGGTATCTTTGTGGATTTCTGTGGGCCTCTCTAGCACTTTGCTTCTTCCTGTTCTCATGTGGTCTTCATTTACCATGGTCTCCTATTCCTTGTTCTCCCTCTCTGTTGTTGATCCAGCTGGGATCTCCTGCTCCCCCAAGCTCTCTTTCCCTCGACCCTCGCCTTTCATTACCCCCACTCATGTCCAGGCTGTTCATGTAGATCTCATTCCATTTCTCTGTCATTGGGTGATCCCTGTGTCTTTCTTGGGGTCCTGTTTTCCGGGTAGCCTCCCTGGTGATGTGAGTAGCAGACAATTCATCCTTGTTTCATGTCTAGTATCCTGCTATGAGTGAGTACATACCATGTTTGTCTTTCTGAGTCTGGGTTACCTCACTCAGGATGATTTTTTCTAGATCAATCCATTTGTCTGCAAACCTCATGATGCCATTGTTTTTTTCTGCTGAGTAGTATTCCATTGTGTATATGTACCACATTTTGTTTATCCATTCTTCAGTTGAAGGGCATCTGGGTTGTTTCCATGTTCTGGCTATTACAAACAATGCTGATATGAACATAGCTGAACAAGTGCTCTTATGGTGTGGTTGAGCATTTCTTGGGTATATGCCCAAGAGTGGTATAGCTGGATCTTGGGGGAGATTGATTCCCAATTTTCTAAGAAAGCGCCATATTGATTTCCAAAGTGGTTGTACAAGCTTGCATTCCCACCAGCAGTGGAGGAGAGTTCCCCTAGCTCCACATCCTCTCCAGCATAAGGTGTCTTCACCAACCCCACATCTGACAGAGGACTGATATCCAGAATATATAAGGAACTCAAGAAATTAGACATCAAAATGCCCAACAGTCCAATTAAGAAATGGGCTATAGAACTAAACAGAGAATTCTCAACAGAGGAAACTCAAATGGCCGAAAGACATTTAAGGAATTGCTCATCATCCCTAATCATCAGGGAAATGCAAATCAAAACAACTCTGAGATACCACCTTACGCCTGTCAGAATGGCTAAGAACAATATAAACTTCTATTGCCTTTTACTTTGTTCTGTGTAAGACAATGTCTTGCTCTGTACCCCAAAATGGTTTGGAACTCAAGAGATCGTCTTGCTTCAGCCTCCAGAACAACAAAATCACAGGGTCTGGGCCAGCATATTTCCTTGTTTGTGTCCCCACACCCCACACACAAACTCCAGGCTGCCATCAGATCCTCGGTGCTCACAGAACCCTAATGGGAAATGAGGATGCTGAACTTTGCACCCTGAGAAGGCTGTCTAAGAAGGGATTAATTACATGACATGTCAAGAGTTCCTGTGTGATAAATTAAATCCTTCCCTGAATCCTAAGAAGTTCCATCAATGAGTTAATTTTAATTTGAAGGGGACTGAACATTTGGAATAAACTGTGATCCAGAAGAGAATGCAAGTCACCTCACATCTAGAAATATTTAAATTAGAAAGAAATTAATCAAATTATGAAATCCAAACTTAATTTATATTAGCATTGATTGCCATTACCATATGACTGATAAAGAAAATAGACAACAGAGTTTGAGTCTTTTCCAATAGAACTGGCTAAATCTCATCTCTACTGCTTTTTCTCTCACACTAAAATCTAAGGAACAATGCTAAACAGGAGCAGACTGTCAGTGTACCCATGATACCAGAAGGGAAAAAAAATGGTAACATACTTTTATTTTATTAAATTCTTGAATGAAACATTCTACATGGGAATCTGGCACAGTGATTCACACCTAAACCCCAATACCTATCAGTCAGGCTGGGAGGTAGGAGGATTCGGACTTCAAGGTTAGCCCCAGTCACATGCCTAGTCTTAGCCCGGGATTTATGAGATGCTGTCTCAAGAAAAAATTACATTTGAAAATGACTGTCAACTCAATGAGAATATTATTTTATTTAAGATTCAGTTTTGTTGGAATTGTCTGTTCTCAGAGCAGTGCATGCCTTTCCTTTCACCTCTGAGGTGTTTCATGAGGAAATCCCCACACTGAGCTTCCTGATGATAGCATCAGTCAGAACTTCAGTCAGAACTTGGAAGAGCTGTGGGTGGCCTTGTCCTTCACTGCCGCCTCTGTGACTCCAGCACATTTACAATACATAATGAACATTCAATAGTCTTGGGTGTCAGGTAAACCTGGGGAAGTCCCAGTTGACACAGTCACTACATGTGTAACTAGAAAAGGAGTTTGTCAGTATTAGAGCAGCCTGGGCAACAGTCTATGTGGCACAGAGCTTCTGGGACACATTCCAAACCCTACAAGCATTGATACTTTCACTACTAAGTTAACTCAGTATGTGTGGACACAATCCCTGCTGAGAACATCACTACAATGAGTTGTTACCTTCTCTTTACTTTATTCTCACACTAATTGTGTGGCTAGCTGGATTCTGGTTCCCTTATACTCCACAATCTCTTAACACTATGGTGTAAACCATGTGCTAAGACAATGATTGCCAATCCTATCGCAGTATTAAAATGAAACTTCTCATCTTTTTCACAACTTATTAAAGAATTAGTTTTATTTTTCATTTGAACACACACACACACACACACACACCACTCAGAAACTCAATGAGTTGTTTTAATTAAAGATCTACCACCCAAACCTTTACCACAATGTCTATTAGATATTGTGTAAAATTATGATTACACACATATGCATTATTACATGAATGAATATTGGACCACCCCTAAATAAAGTTCAGGCTCCTTATATTCCTAATTTCCCTGAGCCCTGTGCGACTTAGCAACTACGTCTACTTTTCCTTAGGTCATTACTGTGCTTAGTCTTACATCTTACTCCATTTCACTTACACTTTTTGCAGAACTTCCAGAACACCCAGCACCATCATTTATCTCAGTTAGGCCAGGCACCTGCACATTCAGGAGCATGCTGCAATTCCAGTGGCACAACACTTGATTCACAGGATGCGCAGCTGAATGCATTAAAATAATCACAGAATTCTAACCCCTGCATTAGGGCCCACAACAAATTGACCTCATTTTTTTAATACTTTTTAATTTTGAGATGACAGTTACACCCTTTCCCCCTTTCTTTCCCTCCCTCCCTCCAACATCTGCATGCTCTGGCTTTCTTCTAAATTCAGATTTTTAAAATTAATTGCTGGTGTGTGTGTGTGTGTGTGTGTGTGTGTGTGTGTGTGTGTGTGTATACGTGTACATAAATACATAAATGCAAGCTGCTTTGTCCACGTTACTTGTATGTCTGATCTCAGAACTGACAATTTGGTTTTGGAGAAACAATTTGTGTGCTCTTCCCTGAGGAAGAAGATATTGTTCCAACTCACAGCATGCCCACTTTGTCTAGGGCTGAGGCCTCCTGAGCTTTGCCCTGTCCGAATTAGCATGTCTACTGGTATTACCCAGAAGCTATACCTTATTTTAAGTTTAAATTACACAAAAGCTTTGGCATATCCTGTTGATGAATTCTAAAATATCCACCTTCACATAGTAAATGTTCTGTACTTTTTCAGCTGACTGAACTCAAACCCCAGAGTTCCTAAAGTCACTCTGAGAAATGTAGAGACATGCTACCCTCCATCTATGTGGTCCTTTGATCAGGACTACAGTCAAATATCTGAATTATTTCAGCATTTTCCCCACAACTGCTTGGATTCTGAAAGAAGTGGGACATCCTTTAATCAGTTTTATGCCTCTCTCTGACAGGATGCTTGATCAGGATCATTGATCATATGGTGTCAGGTGTTCTTCGAAATCCAAGCTATACTGACAAGGAAGAATTTGAAATTAAATGCAGAGTCGTTGGTTTGTTCCTCCCGGAGGACATGTTTTCATGACCATGTTTCTGGTTCACTAATTAGGTTATCAATCTAGCATCACAGGCAGAGAATGAAACCACAACACAATTGAAACCCAAAGGTATTCACAGTGATGAAAGCAACTGTCTAATGTATATTCTCATATGTCTTTTTCCCCCACAGTTACATTTCAAATTAAAAAGTTAAAAGCTAGGGAATTATGTACCTATAGCACTGAGCAAGAGCATATTAAAGCTCAACTACCTTATGAGCTAGTGTCATCATGGAATGGATTTAAGGCTATATTGATCAATGAGCATCACCTACACTGAAGCTTGTACACAAATCCAGCTACTGAGACATACAGTACAGATGTATTTTATAACAATATAATTATATTAATTTGTTATGGCATGGTTGTTGACATTAAGTTTTCCTAATTGCATGATGACATGTTACACCAATTAATGGATTCTAGCTGTGCAAATCAACTGCAAGTTACATGGACATTGTTGTTACATCAGTGGCACCCATGTAACTAAGATAGTTAAAGCATAGTATCCTTTACCAAAACCCAGTATCTGGGCACTGTCAGATAGTAAGGGTAGTCATTTGAATGAGAATGGCCCCCATAGGTCCATGTTTGAATCTTTGCACCCCAGTTTGTGGAAATGTTTGGGAAGTGTTAGGAGGTGTGGCCTTGTCAGAGGAGGTGTGTCAACTGGGGGTGGGCTTTGAGGTATCAAAAGCCCATGGTGGCCCAATCTCTCTGCCTGCTGCCTATGCAGCAGTATATAAAGTTATCTGCTACTGCTCCAGCACAATGCCTGTCTACTTCCTGCCATAATCATGGACTAACCCTCTGAAACTGTTACCAAGCCCCCATGAAATGCTTTCTTTTATAAGTTGCCTTGGTCATGGTGCCTACTCCCAGCAATAGAAGAGTAACTAAACAGGTAAGTTTCAGGATATTCTTATATAACTTTACTTTTTTTAGTAAGTATCTATACTACCTCTTGAACATGTAGTATAATTTTTTTTCTGTTTACTGGTATGTTCTATAAAAAGAGAATTTGTTAAAATCTAGCCTTCCATGACTCCATGACTTTATTTGGAAATGCGGCTTTACAGCAATAATCAAATTAAAATGAGATCATTAGGGTGAGTCCCTATTAAACATTACTGGTGTCTTTAGACAAAAAATTGGAAAAAGGTATTATCACACTGAGAGCAGAGGAAATGGAGGCAAATGGGGAGGAGTTTAGCTATACATCAAACAACAACCAATGTGGATTGCCAGAAACCACCATCATGAAGACAATCAAAGTATTACTTCTTGTGACTGCCCCCCACCCAACCCCAACAGTAGCACCTTCCTCACCTCTCCCAAGGTATGACCTCCTTTTGGACAACATGGGCTTATAGGCACTGCCAGAATTATACATAAAGAACAAACAGAAGAACAAAAATTTTAAAAAAATATTCAAACTTAAGAGTAAATATGAAAACAAATGAAAAAGAATGACTACCTCAAACCTTGATCATACATAGCTGACTGCACTTAAACCTGTAAAAACTCTTCCCAAAGGAACCATACAAGCAGAACAGGGAGGTGGATAAAAAAACAAAAACAAACAAACAAACAAAAAAACCAAAAAAAACGAACCAAAAAAAAACCAAAAAAACAGGCTCTCTTCATAATCTGTTCATGACTGTGCCACACTTCAGACATGTGACTGCCTAAGTTTTACCAAAATAACTAACCTATCCCAAGATTTAATATCAGGATTTTTCAACTTAGAAATGTAGTGCACATGCCTTCTGACAAATGATAAGAAAAAATATATATATTTAAAAATATGTTTGGGGTTCACAACAATATCAGACAGAAATGAAACAAAAGCTTGTATTTTTCTAAATAAAACAAAAAAAACCTGGCATATTATGGCAATTGTCTACACAATTTATGTCACCCATCTTATGATCACTGTGTGTCTCCTGGCTCAATTCCATCTGCTCCACCTCCCCTCACAATTCTTGGCAACTTAACCCTCATATGATAACATCTCTCTGACTTACTCTTTCTTATCATCATGTTCCTCTTATCTTAAACATTGTTCATTCTGAGAACAGAAAGGCTGAGTCAGATGCCAGCTTGCTGTCCAGGGAGCAGTATTTAACAGGCACACAGGTAAAGCCACAGAATACATGGCAACATCTAGATTAACAGAAATGGGCTGAGTTTAAGTGTAAGAGCTAGGTAGTGGTAGGCCTGAGCTAATGGCCAAGCAGTTTTAAATAATATTAGCCTGTGTGTGTTTATTTGGGTCTGAGCAGCTGCGAAAATGCAAGGATGGACACAGGAAACTTCAACTACTAATGGTGCCCAACAGCTTGAGTTTCCATTTAATAAGCAATTCTAAATAGAGCCAAAACCAGGTTCCTACTTTATGTTTCATGTGGGTGGCTAGACGCTGCAACATACGGGCTTGAGCTACTCTATATGGCAGGTTCGCGGAATGCAGGTTTGACCTGCATGAAACATGGCAGATTCCAAGTCGCACAGTATGCTGCATAGTGGATATAGATTGCTAGTTAAAAAAAAAAAAAAAAAAAAGTTTCTGGGCTACATACTGCTTTGATAGAAGCATAGACCCACTGCTTCCCACTTCCCAGAGTTGGTGGGAACATAGTTCCCAGAGCTGGCTGTAAACATAGTTTTGCCATGTTGGGAAACTGAGGTGGGTGGAAATGCTACAGTTTAAAGCAAATAGATTCACAATAAGACAGATTCAGATGGGATAAACCTCTAAATGGTTTACAATGTGTGTAAAAATGTCTGTAGGTTTAGAAGAGGAAAAAAAAAGAAATATAGACAGTTATATTAAAGAAATAGAAAGTTTTAAAAAATAAAGTCTTTAAAAAAAAAAGTAAAAGTAATATAAAAAATAAGCCCCATAAAGATGGATATCACATAGAGAATCTGGATTGTATTGTCTTTGGGATTTTTAACCACAGAAAGACATTCGATTGAAAAGACTGCTCAGTTAAACCAATATGTATATTTTAAAGGTACCTTGACTTCAAAATCTGGATCTAAGAAATGTTGCTTTGGAGAGGGGGCTCTGCTTTTGTTTCCACAGGAAGCAAGAGGCTATGGATTTGTTCCAGACTAAGATACATCAGGTTTGACCAGCCAAGACCCCCCTGAAAGGTCTCCGATGACATCATGGCCCAGATGATCCAACATCCAGAACGGTTTCAAGGCAACTAGCTCAGACAATACAGCCTCACAGACTATTCCATAATCCTAAAATTTTCTCTATGTCCCCATAATAATACAGCACCCTCATCCAGCAGGAAGAATGGATGTCCTAGAAAACTACACCCACATCCCCCAAAATTAGATTATGGATGTTTGTCTTTGTTTAGGTTGTTGATTATAAATTGTTATTGGTCACAGTCAATATCTTTCTAAAAGAAGAACAGGGGATAGGATATAGAAATATAGGATATAGACATGATAAAAGGGTAAATTGTTGAACCTACTTTTAAAAACCAACTTGTTTAAAATGTTTTACATTAATATGGATTTTAGTTTATTGATACAAATTTAAAGTTAATTTGTTATACTGTATGTATATTTCTACCCTTGTTTGAGGTATTATGTTTATGTAACTCATTTAGATTGTAATGGATAATTAAGAAATACAGATTAATAATTAGTCTTCTACGATAGTCAAATTTGTAGCTGTGTTAGTTAAGTTTTCTAGGTATACATAGATATATTTCAGATAGATAATCTTCAAACACTTCAAAGACCTACAGACAGAATATGGCATTTAAAATGTTTAAAAAAATTTAGACTTTCTGGACAGTGAGACATGTCTGCTCCTGGCAGCACCAATTTACTTCAGAGAGGAGGATGGGCATTGAAGACACTCTATATGGAGTTTATCTTCTTCTTGGCAAAAATATCCATTTGGGCAAGAAACTGTTCTTGCCTGGACTGCTTGATCGACTGGACATGCAGGACCCATATAAAGGTGACCACTGAATTTTGCTAGGTGAAATGATCCTACAGGTTCCTGCTTCGCAGAGGAAACTGCCAGACATTCTACAGAACAGAGAGAAGTGACTGAGAGACTGCTAGGCCTGTGGGCTGAAGACAGATGCCCCAACTTTACAGAGGAACTTTGGATGACTGTCCAGGCTGCCAGCTGTCTCTGTCTCCTCTCGCAAGACTGCTGAAAGTTGCTTGCATCCTTCTCCCGTTTCTCAGGTAATAGTATATCCTTGAGGTCTTTGATGTAGTTGAAGACTAGATAGTTAAAATTTCCTTAGTTATGATAAAAGATATGAAACCTTAGACTCACAAATATAAGATAGGATATCTTCTTTAATTCTGCCAAATACAACTAGACTAGATATTACAGACTAGATATAACTGTAATTCTTGCTTGATAATTGTTGTTATATGTAATTTTACTATGTTGAAGTTAAAACCTACCCTTTTGAAAAAAAGAAAAGGGCAAGTGCTGCAGATGCTATGAATGTGTCACTCTGATTGATTGATAAAATGCTGATTGGCCAGTAGCCAGGTAGGAAGTATAGGTGGGACAAGCTGAGAAGAGAATTCTGGGAACGGGAAGGCTGAGTCATGAGTCGCCAACCAGACACAAAGGAAGCAAGATGTAAAAGTTACCGGTAAGCCACAAGCCACGTGGCAACTTATAGATTAATAGAAATGGGTTAATTTAAGATGTAAGAGCTAGTCAATAGTTAGCCTGAGCTAATGGCTGAGAAATTTTAATTAATATGAGCTTCTGAGTGACTATTTTATAAGTGGGCTGCAGAACTGGAGAAAACTTTCAAAAAAACTAGTTTATATGATCTTTTTTTTTATTTTAAATCAGGCAGAATAAGGTAGATTGCACTGACAAAAAAAAAAAATGAGAGATTTAATGAAAGATTGATTCCTGTTCCCAGGAAGGTACCCAACAACCTAAGGTTTCCCAGGAAGTCCATCTCCATAGAGTGGGTCAACATTCCAGGCCAGAGTCTTGTTCTTCAGCAAGTTCTTCAGCAGCAGTTCAGGTTTGGTGCATTTCAGTATGTCCTTAAGATCAGCTAACAGGCTTTGCAACCAGCTGTCAATCTTAACTAGATTTCCTTCAATCCACAATCCTTAGCTCTTGAAGACGTGATTATACCATCTCACTTCTCAAGCCACAGCATTATCACGAGACTTCTGATTCTCCGTGGATACGGTGCTCCATGCCAAACCAGTATTTTTCTTTGTTCCTTATAAAATACAAACAGGTGCGATACAACAATGTTAAAGAGCTGGTGATGTCAACCCTAACTTTAGTTGTTGCCATACTTCTTTTGTATTCTTAACTACTCCAGCCTTATAAGATGCATACACTGAAACACTAAAGCTACATAATTCCAGTATGATCTATGGTCCCCAGACACATGAATACAATGGTTTAAATGTGCCCCTTGAATGGGTGGGCACCAAAAACCTAGTATAACTATCTATCATTAAGCTTTGTTTCCCACCCAGTGTCTAGCCCTGTCTATTCTTCATCTCAGCATAGAAGTGGATCCTACCAGCTTAGAATAAAGACACTCTGGAGTTCTTCTGACATATAGTTTAAACATTTAATGTCCTATCAATGGGGTAAAACAGATGCTCAAACTATCCATAATCACATGATTTAATAAATTTCTGGCAAAAATACCTGGCCTAAATCTTAGTCATCTTTCAGCCCTATTAAGTACATTCATAAATTCTAAATAACTGTATTTCAAACCTATCATCCCTGGTCTAATCTGTATAAAGACAGTGGTCCTTATGAATATAAATCATATTATATACTCAAAGCTTTTTATTGACATGTTTCTTTCAGAGTGGCTCCAATCCAGTGTCCTATAAGCTCTGTCATTTATTACCTATTTAGTAAGCCCCTTTCATAGAATCCTTTATAGAATCTAGTCAGACAGATCCCATGTTAACTCACATGGCTCAGTCCTCACTCTGTGGTTTTTTTCCCCCTTAGTGCAGAATTATCTTCCTCTACTTAATCTACATTCGAAACAAACTCCGTCCCATGGGAACTTCCCTTCCCCCTGTTCCTTCCCTGATGTATTTTCACTCAGTACTTTTCTTGCTATATTTACTTCACTATGTGTGCTAGAGTGTCAATGGTGTGATGCTGAAGAAGGTGAACCTTTAGGAATGCATGATTACCATTTAGAAAGTTGTGGTTAATGAGCTTCTAGTATTAGGAGATGAAATAGGAAGAAACAGGGCCAGAAAACATGGCAATAAAGGGAAAAGCATATTTTCTAATATTAGTTTGGCCAAGGTTTGTTTACTTGAATTCATTTTTTTAAGTTATATATATACACAAAAGTTGGAAAAGAGCCTAAAACCATGACTACATGACTGTATTGTAATAATACTTAAAGAGTTTAATAGGTTCGACTCCACTTCTTAGTATTTACATTGGAGGAAGCTTTCTAGTATTAAAAGAAAATGAGTTTAGGGAAGAGAAAATATCTTCTTACATGACTTGAGTAACACTTCAGAAATTCTATTTTTACCTGTGTCATTTTTACAAATTGCTAATTGGGAAAGCAGCTATTATTGGGAAAAATATGCTATTATTTGTCATTCTGTATGTGACTGTCAAGCAAGCACATCCCTAGACTCTGTGCTAATGGGTAAGTTTGGTATGGATCAGCAGAGGTGGTCTTCACTCATGCAGAACCACCCAGCCAATAGCTTGTTGGTAAGACCTTGCAATCCCACACTCCTGGCTTTTGTTAATAAGTTCGATTCTCCCCAGCAGGATATGGCTGACCAAGTAAGTAGCAGGACAATTGTAAAGTGGGTGGATTTAATTTGGGGGTTTATAGCTTCTTCCCCTTCATTACTGAGTGGCTTGGCAGCACTGATTTCTTTTTTCAAGATGATCCATAAATGCAGTGTAGAAGGGCAAACGACCTGCAGTCAAGCCAGCCTCTCTGAGCCAGCAGTTATTGTGAAGGGTATCCCAGAAGCTTTTGGGTTTTTTACTGTGTGTGTGTGTGTGTGTGTGTGTGTGTGTGTGTGTGTGTGTGTGTATGTGTGTGTGTACACGCACACTCACCTTTGAGAGGAGGTCTCACTCTGTATCCCAGGCTAACCTGGTACTTACTACACAGCTCAGTGAAGCCTTAAATTAACAGTGAATCTCCTGTCTCAGCCTTCCAAGGATAAACATTATGGGTATACATCATCACATCTATTATTTTCAAAAAGAGAATTCAAGGCCCGCTCAAGAGTAGACACTTGTTTCTCCTAACACAAATAATGAGTGGTGAAGTTAATGTGAGAAGAGGAAAAAAATACACTTCCCAAAAGAAGACACAATGAGACCTTTGGGAAAGTCATTGTATTACTCTTAGCCAGCTTACTAAATGTAACTGCCAAATATTCAGCTTTACAATAGTGTTCTCTTTCCCTAGAGTCAGTTGACACAGGAAGCTGGAGTCAGAATTTTGCATCTAAATTCCGGCATCATTACTCATCTAGTCTTTTTGAAAAGATTACTCAATAACTGAGTGCCAGTTCAGCTAGCTTTAATATAAACTACCTTAAATTTTGACTTATTAGTAGATAAAAATGAATGTAATGTATTAGTACAATATTTCATAGAAATGGGTATCAGAGAAAGCTACTATACACATTAGTAACACTAAATATTTTCACTATAACTTGTGTTAAGATCAAAACAGCACACAGCAGAGGTTCATGCTACTTTATGGATCAGTGTCTTAGGAGAGAAAGGAACAGGAAGCCACCTGGCAGCTTAAACATGAGCATTCATGAATGTTTACTGCACAAGCTCACCACAACCTTAACCCCCATGTCTGTGTCAGCATTTCCAAGTCCCTTTTGCCAAAGGACTAGTCATTTGCCTTATTTGTAAGAATGTTATTTTTGCCATTAATTTACCCAAAAGCCTAATTTCAAATAAAGAAAAAAATGTATTATTATTATTAGTTGTACAACTGAAAGTCTCACTTGAGTTACCCATGACAGGACACCATGATGCTGCACAGCAACTCAACAAGTGAGTAAACAGTAAATATGATGCTTAGAAGATTAAGAAATTCTAGCACAGTGCTTCTTCTGTAAACACACTTAGAGAACGCAGACTAGTCAGGTGGCTCACTAATGTCCTTAAACTCTAGATCCAATAAGAGCACATTCTTCCAGACTCTGCAGATACCTGCAACTCATGTGCACAGACTCACAGAAAGACAGATGCATGCACAAACACACACATTCAAAAAGGTTTTTTTTTAAATTGAATTCCGCAGGTGGTTTCTGTCCGCTAAGTAACCACAGAGAGGCTTAATATTAATTATAAATGCTCAGCCAATAGCTCATGCTTGTTACTAACTAGCTCTTACAACTTAAATTAACCCATTTTTATTAATCTATGTGCTGACAATGTGGCTCCCAGCGTTATCTGTCCTCCAGCATATCTTGCTCCCTCTGCATCTCTTGGCAACTCTTCTGACTCTGCCATTCTTCTTCCCAGAATTCTCCTAGTCTGGCTTTCCAGCCCGTCTCTCCTGCTCAGCTATAGGCCAGTCAGCTCTTTATTAACCAACGAAAGAATACATATTTACAGTGTACAAACATTGTTCCACAGCAGAATTCAATGATCAAGGTTATTTAAAACCATGCTTCATTAAATAGTTCTAAATTAGATCAAGTCTTGAAACAGGCCATCAAATGCTATGGTGTAAATGCTTATGCCTGTGCTTAGTGACTGCAAAGGACTACCTTTGATATTTACACACAACAGTTTTTTTAATAAAATAAAATAATCTTTAAACTATTTATCTGCACCTAAATCACAGAACTGATTCTAAGCAATAGAATCACTGAGTATCAAGGACAAACATCCCTTGAGGAGTCTAACAAATCAGGAAGAGTAGCTGCCTCCATACCGAGGAGTGCAGATGTGGGGAGATGACCTCCATCTGGAGGTTCAGCAGGGCCTCTCCCCAACAGAGCCCCATCTACATGTTTGTCTGCTTGCATTTCCCACTATCTTCCCATTGCCAACTTGAATACCAAGGTCAAGCAAAGACATGCAGTATCACTGGCCCCATCAAAGTCTTCTGTGGGCAACCAAGACAAGCAGACTTCTAGAAAAGGAAGAAAGGCAGCCTGAGAGCAGCATCCTGAGGTTGTCCTAGGTCAGCAAAATCCTATTTAGGAGACTCTATGCTGGTCCCTGCTGTTAGCTTTTATTTTCCATCATAGTTTCCCTTTAGATATACTAACCAATGTCTTAAGAAAAGTGAGAGACCATCAAGACCCTGACTAGATAAAATCTGTCAAATAAGACAAGGCCATTGCAGGCTTTCAATTTACCATACAATATTAATATCACTGTCTTTTCAGCAGAAATCCAGAAGGTGCACAATTGTTAGCTCTTTTCTTAGATGTATCTACATCTCACTGTTTATCACTCCCTCTAAAGGTACGACTCTGATTCAGTCAGCTACTACCTTTTGCCTCATCTTACATTTTTTATTCATACAGTAGCTTTAAGCTCTTTTAAATTACATACACATAGTTGTCTTGTTCAAAATTCCTGCTAGCTTCTTAACTCAGAATGAAGCCTAAACTCCCAACTACAGTCCATAAAGCCCCAATATGACCTGGCTCTGAGCTTTTCAGGAATCATTTCATGCTCCTTATTTCCTTATTCTGCTCTCACTCTCGGCCTTCTAGCCATTCCCCAAAGACATGAAGCACTCTACTATCTCAATGCTATTGCTTTCATATTTCCTCCACCTTTCTGGAAGCTATTCTGGCACCAATGACTTGACTTTCTACCACATTTTGTCCTTGTCTATTTTCAAATATCACTGTACCTGTGCTATGCACCTAATTCAAGTCTTAAGGAGTTGGCTGGCTACATGCGCGCGCGCACGCACACACACACACACACACACACACTCTCACCCCAAATGACAATACATTTAGGAACAGATGCAGTAAAGATATCTCTTACTAAAAGATTTCCCTGCATTTGCACTTCTAAGATATTTTATGGCAACTCAATTCTTTTGAGATATTCGGAAATGACAGTAAAAAAATCAACATCTTTAATTATTAATCACAGACGTGACACTTGGGATTTTTATAGGTAAATAAAATCTTCCAGATCAATTAATTCAGGGTCAGAAATAAGGAAAACTTTCTGTAAACATCACATGACATACTTCTCTGTTTAGGGGGAGGTAGGGAAGAGAAAGAGAGATGACAGACAGGGCTGAAACAGAGCAAACAAGGAGCTGGAGAGACAGATGGATCAGCAGTCAAGAGTATTTGCTGCCTCATAAAAGACTCAGGCTTGGTCAGTTCTCAGCACCCATTTGGGGGCTCGCAAGTATCTCTAACTCCAGTTCCAAGAGACTCAATGATCTCTTCTAGATTTCTCATGTGCCAGGAGAACACAGAAGAGTACATACATACATGCAAGCAAACACTCATACACATAAAATAAAAATAAATCATAAATAAATCTTTAAGAACAATCAAAAAAGCAAGTATTTTGGAAACCCTTGTGGTTTGAAAATTGGAAAGTAGACAAAAGGAAATCATTGCAAGATTAAAACACTTTGCATTGAGGGGCAAGAAAGATGGATGGCACAGCAGTTAAGAGCACTGGTTCCTCTGGCAAAGGACTCAGGCTCAATTCCCAACACCCACATGGCTGCTAACAGTCCTCTGTAACGACAGTTCTAGGAGATTCAACACCTTTTTCTAGCTTTCTTGGGTATAGTATGTACATTGCACACAGGCACATATACAAGCAAAAATATCCATACACATTAAAAACAAAAAAAAAGAAAAGAAAAAAAGAAACTTTCCATTGGAATATGAAATCTCCAAGAGGAAAATACAAAAGCATACTTAGTCATATAATTCATGAGGTCACTTTCTCATGGCCCTTCAGGCTCTTTGAGAGTGTCACAGAAGTTGGAGATACAGCCAAGGAAGTGACATGAAAATAAAGGAGAGTACACACTGCATGGATATGAGTATATACGTGTACATAGCATATAAGTATATAAATGTACATATAAGTATATAAATATATACATAGTGTATATATACTATGTATACTTATATTCTTATATCAATGTACATATAAGTGACTCACCCCAAAGACTATTAAACAGTTTTCTTAAGGAAGCTAGAATATTTCAAACTCAAAAGTAGCACGTCAACTCTTTCCCTCCTTTACAACTTTAACCAAACCTAAATCTACCAATCAAAGCATTAAGTCAGGTCAGGGATCAGTAGAAGTAGCGTTCATTAGTACTCTAAAATTCCCAGTGTGTGAGGGGTTTATAAACTTAGGACATCTTCCCAAGTATGAGGCAACTGATTTAATATGGTATTCAGTATCTGAGAACACAGTGGTATTTTGTGACTTATGAGATACTCAAGCATACAAGCAGTTTAGTAATGGTCTCTTCAAAGCACACATGGTTTTGTGCTTTAGCATAAGGGCTACTTGAAGGAACAGTAGAGTACTGTTCTGGCAGTACAGTTTCACATCATTTTTGTGAGGACAGAAGTGAATGCACACAGAATCCACTTGAATCCTATGTTATTTTGAAACTGGACATGAATAATCCTTGAAGTAGCTTCTCATATTTAAAAAAATTATTAGCACTCACAGTAAATGGGATTTTTCCAAAATGTTTGGTTGGAGATATCAGAATGTTTGTATGTGATAGAACTCTTCTGGAGATAGCATATAATGTACAAACCTGCCTCTTCCCTTTCCTAGACAGTCCAGCACAACTGTCCTTGCTAGTGCTATTTCTTGTAAGACTGGAGAACCTAGATTCCACTTGTGGACTCTCCCCTCCTCACTCCAGTTGGGTGTTGTGGCCTATAATCCCATCAAGTGAGTGGAAGCAGGTGGATTACGAGTTTGGCACAGATCTGAACTACAAAACAGAGCTCTGTCTCAAGAAATCCAAGACAAAAATTTCTGGTCAGTGTTTCAATGGTATTTGTAAAAGCTACTTAGTGAGATGACACTGTTAAGAAGTTGATGCTGTTAAATGGCATACCATTCCTGGGTCCCTAAGCTCACGGCATTACAGTCACCAGACATGTTTAATGTTTTCAAGGCCTAAACTAGGAAGCAGGTATGACAAACCTGTACAGTCAACCTTGCTTAAAGAACTTTCATCAATTCTCCTGAACCAAAGCCTTCAACATAGTATATTTTGATCATTAAGGAGACAAAAATATAAATGTATGTTAACTATGACCTGCACAAAGAAACTTGAATACACTTGCCCTTAAATTTGAATGTTACAACAATTGCTGGAATTCTCTTCACCTTAAGCATCTGATGGATAGTTACTAGGTCTATAAACAACAACAGTAATACTTAAGTATTCAATATCTGGAAGCCAAAAATTATGTGATAACCATGATATTATCTTTGCTCAAAAACAGGAGGATTTCAAAAGATGTTGTTTTCATTTTAAAGATAATAAAATAAACACATTAATATTAAAAAGACAGATAAGAGCTTAAAGTTTTAATATCTATTTGTTTTTACCTCTAACCTTCAAATTCTTCAGGATGTCCTTTGCCACACTGTCCAACAACTGCTTTGAGTCAAGCAATGTTCTCTCCTAGCTGAACAAGCCCATCTATTCTAGCCTCTCCAGCCACACTTCTTACTGTTCATCAAAATATTTATGCCACTTCTTTTGGATTTTGGAATCCAAATGTTTACTGTGCTTAAAATATACTTTAATGCTTCCTTGATAAGACATTATCTCTACAAAGATTTCACGCCTCACCATTTCTAAGATATTTTCTTGATCTACTTAATTTCCAGGGAGTTAGACAAGCCCTCACATATTTCCTAGGAATATGTATTTTACATCAATAATAGCATATTTAATAGAACAAAGTCACTTCCTATGGAAAGTGTCTGTTAATCAATAGTTCACTTGTGTCATTATGAAAAAGACTGGACTGACTACTGGACTACTAAGGTCCCTCTCCATACAGGAACAGGAGCTGAGACTGGCCATGAGAGATAACTCCCTGCATACAGAACAAGTTCCACCATGGGATCAAATCAAAAAAATAAGCACACAACATAGTACTGTAGCAACCTTTAACCTAAACTATAAAATTTTACCATAGACAAATATCGTTGTATTCAAGGGTACTGGAATTGTTTTCCATAATTATATTCAAGGTTACCTCACCTCTTCACTGTCTTAGTTCATGAACTGTGAAGTTTTTCAAGGGCCATTCATTCCATTGTGGAAATGCAATGTTCACAGAGCCTCTGGTTACCTTCAAAGAATGATTTTCATGCCAGATATACCCAGGAAAACATACGTTAAATAATTAGCAAGTCTTGTCAGTGTCTCCATATTCAGGCTATCCATTAACATCACTAAGAAAGCAAGCAGCTGAGAGAGATCTAGGTTTGGTTTCTTATTCAGGACACCCAGAAAAGTAAACCAAGAATGACTTCAGCCAATCCAAGAGGGAATCTGTTAATACAGAATGTATTAAGAGGGCAGAGAAATTACCAATGAAGGAACTGAGGATCATGAATCATGAAACATTATGGAAAGCTTTGGAGGATTTGTCATAAGAATGAAGACACTTTATCCACATTTCCTACAAAGCATATGCTGTGAAGATAGCAATATCTGAAGAAAATGCATCATATTTAATGCTTTTTTTTATACTATCCATCAGCCATGTGGGAACCATTATATATATTTTAACTGACTGAATAAAATACATAGTCTCACAAAATTTCAATGATGGTAAATTGAGAAAAACTTCCAAGAAGCAAACATCTCTTGAAATACACCATAGCATTGAATGTAAACACAGCTCCTGACACAAAATTAAAAATTGAACCAAGGAGTCATTTAGCTTCTTTGTAAACAAATGAATAGGAAACCCAGTAAAAAAGAAATACAGTAAACTTGGTAGTAATCAAAACTGCAGTGAAGTTAGACAAGATTCCTATAGTCTCCAGGTGTCTTCATGACTGAAATGAGTCTTGAAAGAATAAAGCAGAATAATTTTTTTGTTGTTTTGTTTTTTTTGTTTTTCAAGACAGGGTTTCTCTGTGTAGCTTTGGTGCCTATCCTGGATCTCCGTAGACTCCGTAGACCAGACTGGCCTTGAACTCAGAGATTTGCCTGGCTCTGCCTCCTGAGTGCTGGGATTAAAGGCGTGTGCCATCACCGGCTCATAGCAGAATAAATTTAGAAGGCAGATGCCTGACAGTTCACACATATACTGCATATGTATAAACCCATATGTAATTTTATACACATACAAAATTCTTCTATATTAGACTAGACACCTAGAGAAAACAAAATGTACTAGCTTCATAACTAAATTTACAAAGTAATATTAAATACAAAAACATTTTAAACATGTTTGTATTTTATGGAAAAGTAATTTGAGACAAATATTTACCTTAAATCATATTCTACTTTTGGGGAGCTCAATTTCCAAAGAAACGTTTAATTTAAATAATTTAATTAGATGCAAAACAAGTTATGCTTTGGACATATTAAATCTGTTTAGCTTTCCTCAAAAGATACACAATCTATAGTTTCTGTTCTGCATTAGATATGAAATAGACCACAGAATGGCTCATGTGCTGAAGACCTAGGACCTGACTGGTAGTGAAGAGGTGATTGGATCATGAGGGCTTTACTTTCACCAAGGGATCAATCTAGCTGAATGGACTAGGAGGTGGGACCTAGTTGGAGGAAGTGGATCACTGGGAGTATGCCTTAAAGAGTATAGCTGTGTTAGCAATTACGAGCATGAACTCATAGGCATATATGCACCCTCCCTCTCCTGGTTGCTATGAGGTGAGGTACTCTCTTCCATTACACCCTTCTGCAATGATACCCACACAACATCAGCAGGCCCAGAGACCTTTTACATCCCCAGAAGCATGGGAACAACTGACTGCAGTCTGAAATCATGAGCCCAGATTTGGGTGCCTTCAACTTGTTTATCTCAGGTACCACAGCAACAAAACACTGGCAGTGATGCTTAGTAAATGACCTATTTACTACCCTTCCCTTTTCTTGCTGTGATACATGTTTCTAGTAACTCTCACTGTTTCAATCACCACCCAGCATGCCAAGGGGGCTTAACTGAGGTGGGGAAATAGTTACTAAAGATCTCTGGGACTGTGAAAAAGAGATAAAGGCAATAAAAACTCCCATAATGCTATCAAGTATTCCCTTAGGTAACTTGTATGCATGTGGATGTGTGTTTGTGTGTCCGTGTGCATGCACTTATGTGTGCATGTGTGTGGATTTCAAAGGACAGACTTTGGTGTCATCCCTCCTCAGCTGATGTCCACCTTGTTTGGGGGAGATAAGAGTTTCTCACTGAATCTGTAGCTTGCTAATTCAGAGCCCCAGGGATATACCTGTCTTCACCTCTACAATACTGGGCTTACAAGCAACTTCTGTCACCATGTCCAGTATGTTTGAAACGGATGCAAGGGATTGAACTCTGCTCCTCAGGCTCTCACAGCGGGCACATTACCAACTGAGCCATCTCCTTGATGCCACTGGATAAAATTTTTAATTTCTCAAAATAAATTTAAAAAGCTTATTTCTAGTACCAAGGATGACAGCGGAACTTGAAATTTCCTCTTTGCTTTAAATTTAAGGAACCTAAGAATATTGTTGAATCTAAGTATTAAAGTTATGACTGATAAACCACACCCATTGTCTAAAATTATTATTTATAATATTATTATAAGCATAGCTCTTACTTAAATGCTTATATACAGATGGCAGTTCTTTTCCTTTCATATATTCAATTAATTCCTACATCCTTGATAGGTAGATTATTAGACATAATGAGTAATTTTGCATTGCTAAAAATGCTTTCCAACATTCATGAGCCCTTAGTGACTACTACCATGAAGTATGAACTACAAAAGTAGGTAGTTCTCTCTTTTCCAGAGGTATCTTTTTGCTTTTTAATTGATAACTAACACCATCTAGGAATATAAGTGTCATTCAACTGCCTTACTCACTATCCCTGATAATATGCTGTAGCTCACAGCTACACTGTATTCTTCTAAAGTAGGCTTTTCAACATAGCTGCATTCCAAAATAAGAGGCTCCATCCGGATGCCACTCCAATGTTGCTTTCAGGTAGTATCTAATTGCCTGAAGCGGATTTCAGCTTTCCAGCTACTGTCATTCTATAGTCCCCAAAAGCAATACGAATGGAAGCACTTTTTTTTTTTCTGATGCCCATTCTGCCAAGAACTGAAACACTGATGATTTCCCTGAATTAAAATGCAATTGAAGATATTTTCCCAAAGTAAGAAACTTCACTAGGTTCTCTATATTCTGGATGAAGGCTCTGACTATGTAGCCACGATGGTAAAAGCTCGTAGAGACTCACTACTTCCTCTACCATATTATAACCTCTGCTCCAAGCTCTGCTTGGCTCCTAGTATTCCTGATTCCATTCTTAATGTTTCTTCAGCCTGATAAATGTAATCATCCTTGATGTGGCCAAATCATTCTGTTTCTTAGCCTTAAATGGTAGAAGGTATTATCATTTTTTGATAGAATTAATTTCTCTCTTCCATTTCTAAATTTAAGCTTGCAGAGTACAGGACCACTGCCTTCAATGCTCAGGACTTATGTTCAGCATACAACACCTTCAATAAATATTTGATATTTGCCTCCAGGTAATTACATGCTTGAAATTGAGCTAAAACTCCCCAGCTCTCTAGTTAGTCTTCCCTTAATAGTATATAATGAATATTTGCCAAATACTCTTCAAGTATGAATACATCACAAATCAAAGTATATATTGATTTTTGATGACAAAAGTATGTAGGGTCTTGTACATAGGAGTATGGAGAAGAAATCTGAAAAAGGAAACCTACTGTAAAGAAAGTTGTCACACCCTTGCTCCATCTTATCTGGTTCCCTGCCCAATGCATGTGCATGTGTGCATGGACATATGCCATACATGTACATGTACATTATGTGTCTCTGTGGTTGAACTCATACAATGAGCTTAGTGTTTCTTTTTACTCTTATTTCCTCTCAGATTGTACATGACATGTTGAAATAGGCAATGCAGCTATTGTTATGAATAGAGATTTTCAAATTAGAAACAGCCTATCTATTTCTAACAATTTTGGAGTTCTGAACACAAACAGTAAGATATGATACTATGCTTCGTTAAATAGACTGTTTTAAATTACCCATTTAATACTACAGTATCTGATCCAGTTAATCCAGGATCAAGACCAGACTCTGCCTCAAAGACACTATTTTCTTTCCACATACATGTAGAACATAAAACTATGGCTGAGATACACAATGATAAAAAATTTAGTATGAAAACTTTTTGGACTAGTTAAATTCTGTCATAATTTGACAGATGTATAAAAATATGGTACCAATCTTTACATATTATAGATTCCATGAAGAGGTCTTTTAGCAAGACGTGTTGGTAAACAGGTATAATCTCAGCCATGAGAAGGCTAATGCAGGAGACTAGGAATTTAAGGCCATTCTGGCCTACAAAGCAAGAGATGATGTATCACAAAGAAAAAGACTTTAGAACTTTGCTCTTAATTCAACTAAAGTAGGATAATTTATGCTTCTCAAAAGACATTTGAAAAAGGCTTCAAAACTCCTAAGGGATGCTGATTCTAGTGCCAAGTGTGTCAGTGAAGCATGTTTGTCAGTTAATAGACTAAGAATCCGAACAGTGAGTTTTTCGTAACCCAACAATCTAAGTATCAAATGGGTCACTCAAAGACTGGGCCAGGAATCATGATTAAATCAATGTATTCAATTTCACACTCCACTAGTATTTCATAACTTATGCATAAAACACACACAAAGAAGACATTTTAATGCAAGTTACATAGATTCTGTAAGGGATGAAATGTACTCATCTCTGTGGTGATATTTTGTTTGTAGTCTAACAAATAAAATTTGCCTGAATATCAGAGGACAGAGCCTGCCACTAGATTAAACATAGAGGCCAGGCAGTGGTGGCACACACCTTTAATCCTAGCACGTGGGAGGCAGTGATTGGACTACAGGAGATTAATCCAGTCTAAAAGAAAAACAAAGCCAGGCAGTGGTGGCACACACCTTTAATCCCAGCACTAGGAAGGCTGAGACAGGAAGTGACATGGCTGGGCAGAGAAAGGAATATAAGATGGGAGGAGACAGGAGTTCAGCACCCTGGAGGACTCAGGGACATTTAGTCTGAGGATTCGTGGAGACAGGACCTTCCCTTTTCAGCTGAGGAGTTGGCCAGGTGAGAAGTAGCTGTGGTTTGTTTCCTCTGATCTTTCAGCATTTCTCCCATTACCTGGCTCCAGGTTTTTATTATAAGACCAATTAGAATTTGTGCAACACATCTCTGAAAGGCCAGAAAATGGGAGAGGACTAACAGTATATGAAACGAGATTTTCCATTTTCAAAGTTAGCAGGAATTTCTAATGTTATGACTGATAATTTAGTGTACTTTTAGGTAACTAAGTTAGAAAGAACAAAATTATAAAATAATAATGCTTCATAAAATATATAACCCTACACAGCGAAGAAAGGGCATTTTTTTAATCTACCAATTATCTAAATTATACAAATATTAAAAATATGTCGCAAGAAAGGAAATAACAAATAATTTAAAAAAAGAGTGAGTTAAAAGAAGAAAAAAAGCTGTAAAAAGGCCAAAGTTTGAAATGTCCCGTCACTCCCCTTCATTTGTGGCGCTATGGATTAATTGTAGAGCCTTGTATATACTAAGCAAGTGTCCTACCATTATTTGTACCCTCAGCTAGAGTACCCTCAGCTAGACAAACAAAAGAAATAAAAGCCCCTTGGGAAATACTAATGAGAAAGAGAAATAACATCCAGACAGCAAGAACGTAAACTAGGTAGCATGCAGATATATGCAGATATAAAGAATAGCACAAATATGTATTTTAAAATTTGTACAAGTTACACTGGTGGTACCCATTAGCCACTGGCAGAATCCTTTCAGCTGTGTATGAGGCACAAAGTATTGCCAAAGACAAAGGTCAGGAAGAGGAGAGCTCACAGTGAGCTTACTCAAACATAAACAAATGGCAGCATGCAATATTGGCAGTGTACCAAGGTTGTAAACTAGTAACCTAGCCAAGAGCGATGACAAGATTTCTGTGGGCATCATTCTTAACACAGAAAAATAAACAACTAAAAGTATACTGGGCTTTATATATAACATCTTGAAATGAAAATTAAAAATTCATGATGACTGAATAATGGATACCAACATACAACTACAATGACATTTAAAAAATATTAAATGCTCCTTTAGACTAACACAACGAGGTCCATTCCTAAGAGACTAGGCTGAGAATAGTCTAGAATTGTTGAAAGGCTGGTACTTGCTCAATTAATGGCAAGTAAAAGTAAATCCCAAACTATTCACAACATAATAAAATGACAAAGTAGAAAACACTAGATTCTGCGAGCAGACAGTGAGCTTAAGAACCCATGAATGAGTTCTGGCAATCTGGGTATAACACAGTAACCAGTTGATTTATTGTACGGTAAAAACTGCTGAGACAGTGAATCTTGGGTAGTCTCAATGCAGAAAAGTGTGAAGTAATAACTACTACTGGCTTTGATTTCATCATTTCACAGCATATACCTATATCAAAACATGTTGTATACCTTTATACTATACACTGTTTTTCTATTTTTACCTTGATAAAGTTTAAAAAAAAAAAAAGAAGAAAAGCATACCCTAGAAAGAGCTTTGAAATTTGCAGTTGATTTCTCATAGGAAACAATTAGAGTCAGAAAAGTATGAGGGAATACTTTGAGGAGGAAACAAAATTATTCAAGCTATACAGTCTTTATACTCTGTGGTGGTTTGAATGAGAATGGGCCCCATAGGCTCATATTTAAATGTTTGGTCCCTAGTTGGTAGAACTATTTGAGAAGGATTAGGAGGTGTGGTCTTTTGGAGATGGGTCACTGGAGTGAGGTTGTGAGGCTGTGAGGTTTTAAAAGCCCAAACCAGAAGTCCCAGTCTCTCCTCTCTGCCTGCTGCTTATGGACTAGATGTAAGCTCTCGGCTGCCAGCTCTTGAGCCATGCCTGCTTGTTGTTATGCTCCTTGCCACGATGGTCATGGACTCACGGTCTGAAACCGTAAGGAAGCCCTAGGTTAAATGCTTTCCTTAAATTGCTTTGGGCACAGTGTCTCTTAACAGCAATAGAAAAGTTAACTAAGACCAACTCTAAAGGAAATTATTAGACATTTCTTTATGATGAAGTTACTCTATAAGAAAGCAATAAAATGTAAAATCAAGGTAAAGTAAATGGTAAATTCATATGTAGATGTGAATATTGCACTGAATGACTAAAATTTTAATATGTGAAAATACAAACAGGCTAGAAGTAGTATGATGAACAATTGTATTTTATTAGTTAAAAGTGGGATGATAGGTCAATAGTAATGCCTTCTGGGTTTCTTTCTGTGTTTAAGAAAAGGATCAATATTCCTTACACATTAACTTTAGGCTAATGATAGCTGAACTTACAGAGCTTCTAAGCAATAAAAAGGACAAAAGAGATACAACAAGACAATACATTAAAACTAAGGCACAAAGAAAATTAAAATAGAAATTACAGTAATTATAAACTGAGCATTATGAAATCTTAAAGTGCGACTGAAACCAATTTTTCAAAGAAGCCCTAAAAATGTTGCATACAAGTGACAAATGATAGGATTAAAAAAGGTTGAAACTCTGCCAGGCGGTGGTGGCGTACGCCTTTAATCCCAGCACTTGGGAGGCAGAGGTAGGAGGATCTCTGTGAGTTCGAGGCCAGCCTGGTCTACAAAGTGAGTTCCAGGATAGGCTCCAAAGCTACACAGAGAAACCCTGTCTCGAAAAAAACAAACAAACAAAAAAAAAGGTTGAAACTCAAAATTGAAATCCAGACAAAGGTAAGCCAGATAAAAGGTAGGCAAAGAGAACTGGCAAGGTTACATTAATTTTAAAAATGCTTCACTATAAGTCCAAAGGTATTTGTGTAGAGATAAGGAGGGCAAGTACATAATGGTAAAGGACAGGTACAGAAGAGCCTAGGTAAGTGATGAAAATACCATCAAGCACAACAGAACTATGAAGAAAAATAAGTAAATTAACAATCATAGTTGAAAACTTGAACACAATTTTTCAGACCTCAAAAAAACCAAACACATTAAAAATGTAAGTGGAAAAAATTAACACACACAATCCAAAGGAAACACCACACAATTCTAAAAGAAATAATTCCAAACCCCTAGGAAACATTAAACAAAGACCACATTGAGGCTATAACTATTTTTCCAGTCTAATCAAAAAATAGCAATTATTATGAATGGCATTCTCTAAAAACATTAAAAATGCATTTAAGAGCATTATCTTTTCCTAAACACAACAGAAATTCTTACAATCACGTTCTTCCTACCCTCCCACTTCCTGTTCCCTCAGAGCTAGAGTTCAGATGGAGAGGATTCCCTTTCAACTTTGCAAATTAAAGGACACCAAATTCTGAGTCGTGCATACTTCTACCATCACCCAGAACGTCATCACTTGAGGGTGTGGGCCTTTGGCCTTGATATATAATCTGGACAATGAGTCAGATCAAGTCCCCAGCTCCTCTTTGCATCTGCCGAATCAACTCTTAATTCAGTTGGAAGGACACACTACTGCCCCTCCACGGTTTCCCTGTTCTGCTGTGCTCTTTGGTCAGCTGATGGGGCTTACCTTTAGAGAGATTCAGGTGGAAGGGCATTTCCTGTGATGTCCCTGTCCTCAGCCTTGGCTTCGAGTACCAGCAGCTTATTCCGCAGGGTGCACAGTAGCTGGAGGTAGGTCTGGGTCCTAAAAGGACAGAGTTTGTGTGCAGTGAAAAGTAGTATCGGGCAGACTGCCTGAGTCTCCCACCCAGGATTCCAGCCTCACCTCTGCAGCTTATCCTGCTCCTCTCCTGCTTGCTGATTCAAGGTTTCCAGTTCCTGATTTGACCGGTCAAGCTTCTGCTGAGCTCTCGCCTGATGTTCCTTGACCTCTGCAGAAATCTTCACCAGACTCTGGAGACGTTTCTGATGGGGGTGAGGGTGCAGACATGACTCATGGGATGCTGCTCCCTTGGAGTCACACCTCCAATCTCCCCTGCTTGGACAGAGCTCAGGGCTCACCCTCACTGACAGAAAGAGGTACCTCACCATTCGGAGGCAGAAAAGAGCCTAGAGAAGAGCAAGAGCCCACCTGGTGCAGCAGCCACTGCTTCCGAGCTGTCTGTAGTTTCTCCTCGATGACTCGCTTCTGCGGGGAGAAAAGGTTGACTTCGGAGGTTTGATTGTGGAGACGGTGCCTAAAGTCCAACCCAGCTTACCCCTCCCCTCCTCCTGCCCTTCATCCCCTCAAGTCTTCTAGGTGTACCTTAGTCTCAAGTTGCTCGCACGCCTCCTGGAGCTCTGTGTACTTCCTTTGGACCTCTTCTACCTGGGGTAAGGCCTGGGTCAGGGCACATTTTATGGCTTCCACATGGCCCTGGTATGTGGCCTTCAGTTCCTTCCATCGCTCTTTAGCTTCAGCTGCCTGGCGTCCTGAGATGGGCCACAAAGAAGGAGAGCATGAGTGAGGGTGGCCTGCAGCAAGCCTTCCAAAACACTTGGCCACAGTCTTCCCATTAGCTAGACACAGACATCACTCACATCTCCCTCTTCAACCATTCAGACCAGACCCTACCACAAATCCAAGCCTACTCACGACTCATGTCTTCAGAGACCAAAGTGTCTGAGCTCTGGGCAGTATCCTCCTGAGCCAGAAAATTCTGTAGGCAGTCCACTACCTGCAGCTGGCTACAAAGCAGCTTGTCCTTCTTCCGAGAGTTCTAGTCAGAGTGGGGACAGAAGCAGGGACTCTCCTTACCTTCGAGCACTCTATGCCAAGATCATCTTCCATTTTGTTCCTCCACACTGCTGCCTGAAATCTCAATAGGCAATCCTAAGACCAGCCGTTACCCTCTGAAAAGCTGGGTCCCACCTTGTACATACCTTCACAAACTCCTCCAGGATCCGAGCCGGCAGTTCTGCTTCTTCCTGCAAGCCTACAGGTTCTAGAATGACTGCTACCTCAGCCAGGACCCTGTAGAAAACAAGTGGGACCATGATATCATAGCACACTACCTCTAAAGGACATATACACATGCATATATGTTGGGGACTGTCCCAGGATTTCTTTTGGGTCACCAAACAGCTCCCAAATCATGACACAGAAACTTATTATTAGTTATGAATGCCCGGCCTGAGCTTATACTCGTTTCTGCTTAGCTTTCTTTTCTCTAGTTTAAATTAATGTGTTTCTCTTCACCTACATTTTGCCTTGGGGCTTTTTGCCTTCATTCTTTCTTACTCTGTGTTTGCTGGTTGGCCCTGGACATCTCCCTCTTTTTCTCCCTCACTCTCTCCTCTCTTCTGTTCTCTAGAGTTCTTCTATTTATTCTCTCTGTCCACCAGCCCCACATGTCTCCTCACTGCCTAGCTATTGGTCATTCAGCTCTTTGTTAAGCCAACCAGGTGCCTTAAGCAAGCAAGATGAAACAGCAAAACGTCTTTTCATCATTAAAGAAATGAACCACACCTTTACATCGTTCACAAAAGCAGCAGGAAACAAATGTAACCCACCTTTACACAGTTAAAGAAATATTCCACAGCATAAACAAATGTAACACATCTTTGCCCAGTCAAAATAATATTCTGCAACAGGGGGCTGTGCCAACGCTCAGGGTCCCAACTTGACCAAAGTCTACACCAGGACCGGAAGGGGCTCCAGACCGGGATCAGAAGAACTACGCTGTGCCTGGAGAACATGCAATGGTAACCAAGTGTCATGAGGAAAGCCATCAGGAATACTGGGGGATAAGGAGGGTGCTAAAGTGGCTACATTTTTAAATAGGGAGTGTCTCACTGGATAAAAGCTACCTGAGTCAGTCTGAAAGTAGCCAGGGACACATACATAGAAACAGATAAAAGACAAAACTGAGGTGAGCCTTAGGAGTCATCCTAGCAAGGGCTCCTCTCAAAACACATGATGAGGGACACTGAGGAGACTTGATGCATTGCCCAGCCTTTCCTTACTGGCTGGAACCATCCACTAGGGGACAGATATAAGTACAAAACACGCCAACGAAAAGGGTTGTGACAGAAATTAAACAAGTCTCCTAGAATGCCAAAGGGTTGGTTGGTTAGGACAAACTGTAATGGAACTGATTCTTTTAGAATGCACTACAGGGGCCCTGGACGGGCAAGGGGCAGTCCCTCAAAGGCAGCACCTGACATAAAGTGACCTAGGACAGCCACCCAGAGGTATTTCTCCTGAAACAGAGAAGTCAGTCCCCCCAGAAGTTGCATTCCTGAATTAGGGACACCGCCCCTCAGGGCCTGAACTCCTAAATCAAGAGCGAAACCGTCTCTCAGAGGTCGCCCTCCTAAACCAGGGTGACACCGACCCTCCTAAGCCACCGGCCACAGCCACCGGGCAGAGCCGCCGCCCGCCCCAGCCGCCCGCCGCCCACACTCACTCTTGAGCAGCATCAGCTCCATTCTCTGCAGCCGCCATGGCTCCTCAGCGATGGCGCCTTTGGATTTTCCCGGAACTGCGCGCCTAGGCAAGCGATTGGCTGCTGGGTTGGTGGGCGGGAACCTAAGGAACGTCATCTTGTTTTCATTGGCCAAGTGCCGACTCCGGACCCGCCCTCGACGCACGCGCAGATGTAGCTGGAGCGTGTGGGCTGGCGGGAGGCTCTGCGCCTGCGCGATAGGGAGTCCTGGCCCTGGAGGCCAAAAGAGCGAGAGACCTCTCATTCTGGTAATTGCAACCGACTGAGAAAAGGCATTTTTTTTAAATCGTAAGCGTGCAAAACATTGTGCTTTTACAGATGTTCTCACAGACCCCAGCAGAAGCAGCTGGGTCTCCTGTGTTGAGAAGATCCAGCTGAAACTGAGGGGGTTACTGTCGACAGAGTGCCAGAGGGAGGGAGAGAAAACTGCTCCTAGAGGTTCAGGTTTGTGAAATATTCAGTTGAGACCTGAGCAACATCAAGGGAAAATCCCTAAAGGGTTGTTAAAGGTGATTGGAGATTAAGCGGAGTCGGTATTGGCTACCGTTTTTTTGTTGTACAAAACCCCCAGAGACCACCAAGGAGCCGGTTTCCGATGCAAGCACATAAGGGTCCTTTTATTCATGTTCAACCTGGGCCGCCTCAAGGTAGATGGAAGGAAATATGGCCATGGCCATGAGCCCAGGTGTAGAGGGGTTTTATCAGGAATAAACCACAAGCTGGGAATTGGCAATTTGGGATTGGGTAGAAGGGTCAAGGTGATTTTTTTGAAACTATTGGTCTAGACTTTTGGCGGGGAACCACAACCCGCTGAACAGGATTATCTGGACTGCTCAGCAGGATTATCTAGAGATCTCCAAGGGTCATAAACCACAGACAGGATCCTGTTAAGCTTTCCTCTCCTGTATAAACAGCAGACAGGATGTCTGCAGGAGTATCTGGATCCTGTTAGGCTTTCCTTTAAACAGCAGACAGAATGTCTGCAGGAGGATACTGCTCTGTATCCGTTCGAGTTATCATGGCGTATTCCTGAGCCTGTAAAGTTAAGTCCAGGCTTTCACATTTTCACAAATTGGGATTGAGAGATGCATGATCATCTATGTAAAATGATAGACCTCTAGGAAGTGTTGCCCTGTAAGTAGCAATAATTAACCCTAGACTGGGCACTGTTGTAGTACCACCTAGCCGATTAAAAGAATGAGATTTAACAATCACTTAAATATGTGGCCGACTAAACTGCAATATTGACTATGAAGTTGCAAGTCACCAAGCAATGTGTTCGTTTTACAATATCTGATCCTCACTTAGTTATTACCAACTTGACTAAAAGAAAATTCATTACTAGAAAAATAAGTCATGAATGAGAATTGAAATGTATGTTAAGACAGCAGACAAGCAAGCAGCTGTAAGTAAATCTATATGTTCCAAAGAATGAGGAGAGGTAACAGAAAGCAAGATGTGGCACAAATGTGGGAGAGAGGAACTTTCATGTTGCTGTTGGGAATGTAATATGACACGTGTATTTGAAAACAAGCATTTCCTCAAAGTGTGAAACATAGAATGATGGAATGAGCCATCATTTCCCAAGTATAACTACAAAAGAAATCAAAATATAAACAAAATGCATACAATACACAAAGTCTGTAAGAACCCAAAGTGGAACAAAGACATCATGCTATAAGGAATGACAAGAACTAAATGTACATATTGTCAATGTAATGCAAATTGACAATAACAAAGAATGAGTCCTCGTACATGGCAAACTAGCAAAGAACCTTGAAAAAAAATGAAGTGAAAGAAACCAGGTATGGAAAAGAACCTTTTCAGATTTTATTATTTCTTTTATATGGGATATCCAAACAAGCAAGTCTATGCAAGTAGAAAGTGGATGAATACTTGAACAAGGGGTGGGAGAGAGGACAAGAAGTAGGGTACAGACAAATTAATGAGAGGAACTGGAAAGGAATAAAGAGTTTCTTTTAAGGGGGTTAATAAAAAAAAGATCTAAAATTAGGTTATGTTGAACATTGAACGACATATCCAAAAAGCCATTTTTTAATGTTCAAAAACAAATATCCAAAACACCATTGTTTAGAGATGTGGAACAAAATAAAGACGAGCCAACCTTGTGGAGATGGACATACTACACTAAATTAGATGGCCTCAACAACAGATTAAACATGAGAATTAAATAAATAAGCTTTAAAACATAGAAACCAAAATGAGCCACAACGTTTCTTATTAAAACAACTAAAATAACACAGGCAAAACAACAGCAAGCTGAGACATGATTCCTTACAACTTGATATACTTTTAGAGTTCTTAAATGAGAGACAATGAAATAAGGGAGAAAAAGACACAAATGAGTAGTAACAAAAAAAAAATTGAAATTTCATGATAAATCCAAAATTTCCCAAAGCCCCTAACACGGTGGTTCTCAACCTTTCTAATGCTGCGACTCTAATACAGTTCCTCACGCTGTGGTGACCCCCTCAACCAGCATATTATTTTTGTTGCTACTTCATAACTGTAATTTGTTATGGTTATGAATCATAATCGAAATATCTGTGTTTTCTGATGGCCTTAGGCGACCCTGTGAAAGGATCACTCGACCCCCTAAAAGGCCACGATCTATAGGTTGAGAACCACTGCCCTAACACAAGAAACATGCATGAAAATGCCACTGCATATCATAGTTATTTCACTTTATTCAAGACCTTTAATGAAAAGAAAATACCATGAGCAACTAGCAAAAGAAGAAAGAATGTTGTATGTAGAAAAACAAAAACAATGAATATAGGAATTTTTGTTGGATATGATGCAATAAAAAGACAGTGGAACAACAACTGTAAAGTACTTTTTAAAAAGACAAGTCAACCTTGGTCTCCATAAGCAGCAAACAGCCTTCAAAATGGTTAAATAAAGGCATTTTTAGTGTGTAAGTAGAAGTGATTTTTCAGATCCACACTCAATAAGAAAGATAAAATGCATTAGTCTTATGGCAAAGTGACATATAAAATGTGAATATGAGCACCAGCTATGGTAACTATATGAAGAAATATGTCTTTTCTTAATATTTAAATGTTTATAAAATATTTATTGATAATTTCAGACAAAGAATGGGTGTCACAGTGCATAGAGCTCTTAAAAATATGCTCTAATCAGAACACCCGAATGTCCAGCACTTCAAATCTTAACATTCTCTATGTCTGTCCTACAGTCAAAGCCCAATATTAGCTAAGAGAGGCATATCTCATCAGAGAGTGATTTTCCTGTTACAGAAGATTCTAATTAGCTTGCTTGCCACACAATCCATGGCAATGCAAAGAACACACTCTGGAATAAAAGAAGTTCAAATTCAGTCTGGGTTCAACCACCTAGTACACTGATGACCTTGAATAAATTACTTAACTGAGAATTTAATTTTGTCATTTATTAAGGAGAATAAGGATAGGAATGTTTCTCTATAATGATTATGAGAACATTTTTTTTTTGAAAACCATGAAAGGTATCTTTTAAAGTAACTGGATCAGGCCCTCTGAATGGGTGAGACAGTTGATTGGCTTGATCTGTTTGGGAGGCATCCAGGCAGTGGGACCCGGTCCTGTGCTCATTGCAGGAGTTGGCTGTTTGAAACCTGGGGCTTGTGCAGGGTCCCTTGGCTCGGCCTGGGAGGAGGGGACTGGACCTGCCTGGACTGAGTCTACCAGGTTGATCTCAGTCCTTGGGGGAGGTTTTGCCCTGGAGGAGATGGGAATGGGGGGGTGGGCTGGGGGGAAGGGGAGAGGGGCGGGAGGGGGGGAAACAAGGGAATCCGTGGCTGATATGTAGAACTAAATTGTATTGTAAAATAAAAAAAAAGTATCTCTCACTTCTGGTTGACACAGAGTAGCTCTCGTAGAGTGCTAATGCTTTGGCTACCATGCCTGTCAGTTCCCCGTAGGAGTCATGGGTAAACGAGAGCAGAACATGAAAAACTGCAGAAGTGTTTGGGAAGAATATTTTACATAATAACGTAGGGAATGTGTAAAGGGGTAAAACACGAATGAGACTAATTTTCCAATCCAAGTGTCTCTTCCGGTTGCAGAAACATTTACTAGGATTCAAAGCGTTTCCTGTCAAGGTTTGCTGTCACTTGTTTTTCACTGTCAATTTGATCAATACACTTGAAACTCTAATTTCAAGTTTCACAGAGAAACAGCTGCCCAGATGCTTAGTATTTATCTTAGAAGCAATATACTGCTCTTCCACGAACCATGCTCAGAAGGTCGGTGTTAGTCACATTAGCTGTAACAACGCTTTTCTGGAATTTCTGAACCAAGATGTTCCACTGTGTTTTAGGAAGACTCTTCATGCTTAGCATCTAAATTGCAGATCCTAAGGCAATCCTTGTCTTGGGTTGCTAGTTCCAGATGGATAGATTCTGCCTCACACACTGTTCAATTCCCTATTTAGTCTGTCATTCCTCTTGCAAAGCTCAGCATCTGTGCAATTTGGACACGGACCACCTGACCGGAATTGCAAGCCCTTGTGAGAAAGGATGACTTCCCCAAAAGCAAATCCTTTCTTCAAACCCACTGAATCCTTCTTAATCAGTCTAGCCCTTCAGCTTCTTACTCTTTCTTTTCTGGCAAAGATAAGCCAAAACACCATTAGGAAAGCTTGAAAGTTAAAGGATGATTTTTAGGTCCCAAACTCAATGTTATGGATGTTATTATCACATTGAGGTTGTTCCGGTTGCTTTCCATCTGATTTTAAAGGGATATTGTACTGCCTTATCTCCACATTACCTTTGAAAAGAACCATCTTACTCTCCATAGTTAAGGCAAATGCTAAGTTGATTTGGTTTCACCATTCAACCGCCAATGAGAGAGACCCATAAACAGGCTGTCTTGGAAAGACAGAAAAAACAAGGGGAATATCCACAGTTCTCCTGGCCTGTCATCCATGTCTGACTCTGAAATGCCATTGCAATATTCCTATGGAGGTACCTAGTCACCCTGGGGAATTTTTATTTAATCATAAGAGAAATAAGCCATGAGTTCTTGGGGGAAGTTAATAGTTGGATTTATTTGAAAAGCTTATAAAAATGCAACATCATTTGTTGGGATTTCCCCCTCTCTTTTTCTCCATTTCTTGCTAAGTATCCCAAAGCAATTTGGTTTGGGCAGTGTGCTAGTTTTCCAGGTAAGTCTTAAGAACTCAAAGAAAACCATGGGGATAATATTGGTGCCCATTATTTCATTATAATAAGATACTGAGATAGTATAAAATAGTGATGTACTGGGTATTCCTATTAGTTATTTGGGTAGTTTTAATTTTACATAGTATTTGAAACTGTCTCACAGTGTTGCTGAAGTTTCCCTCAAATTTCTGGCCTCAAGCAGTCCTCCTCCTTTGACTTCCCAGATCTTTGAACTTTGGGTTTACACCACTATATCTTGCTCATTTTCATTTTACCAATGGTATTCCTCCAAGAAAATTAATGAGAAATTGGTCTTAGCCCAATGTATCACAGTTTTATTTTATGGTTTCTACGTTTGTGCATTTAATTTTGCTATGACCCTACAAGCAGGACACGGAGTTTTTTGTTTTTTGTTTTTTTCTCAGCTGTTGAGACCAGACAGTTCCCATTTCTTTTACCTGGAGTTAGAGCCATGACAGAGCAAGTAAGATTTTGAGTGTGAATGTGAGGTAAGCATTGAGGTTCAGTCTTGCACATGTTGCTATTCAAGTGGTTCAACACCATTTGTCAAAATTTTCATCCTTCACCTTTGAATTGCTTTAGCATTTTAGTGCAAAACAAAATGGAAGATATCTACAAGGATCTAGCCCTGGACTTTCTATTCTGGTTATCAGTATACCTATTTTATGCCAATAACATCTTAATTACTATTACATTGCCTTAGTGACTGTATACTTGCATTAATAGTTGAAAGGGATCAGTATATATCTTTGAGATTCATGTATTTTCCAAATATTGGAGATACTTAGGGTTCTTGCATTTCCATTGAAAGTGTATAATTGACGTTTATGAGCAGACTTCCTCAAACTTAGATTAATTTTTATTCAATCTGCAAATAAAGTTCTGAGAGTGGCCTTCTCGGCAATAATGAGCCATGGGATTGACTTAGGAACATGGGAACCTTCCAATTGTGAATGTGTTTTTTGCTGATAGGAAAAAAAAAGCCAGCCCAGACTAAGCATTATGAAGGAGAAAGAAGATATCTTAAAAAAAATCACAGAATATCATTTTGTGTTGGTCATGTACTGCTGGGCATGGGGCCTGCCCCTAAGTGTAGTTCATATACCCAGTGAGACTGCATTGGAGAAAACTAATTTTTCCTTTGCAAGTGATTGTCAATTGGAGATAGCTTCTGGGGTAGAGATGTGGACTCATGTCTACTTCCCCTCTTGGTGCTGGCATCTCATCTACCTGGGACCTGTGCAGTGTGTGCTGCCACAGTCTCTGTGAGTTCATAAGTGTGTCAGCCCTGCTGTATCTAGAAGGCCTTACCTCCTTGGTGTCTTCCATCTTCATTGGCTTTTACAATATTTCTGGCTCCTCTTCTGCAGAATTCCCTGAGTTTTGAGGGGAAGGACTTGATGGCGACTTCTCATTTAGGACTGAATGTTCCAAGGTCTCTCACTCTCAGATTATTGTCTGACTATGGATCTCTATTTGTTTCCATCTACTACAAGAAGAAGTTTCTCTGATGATGGATGAGCAAGATGCTGATTTATGAGTACAGTAGAATGTTGTTAGGAGTCATTTTATTGCTATGTTCCTTTAGTACATCAATAGTAATTGGTTTTCCCCTAGGTCCATGGCCTATCTAGTGTCAGATTCTTGGCCACCCAAGCAGTGTCTGGCATATGTTGCTTCTCAAGTGTGAACCTTAAATCCAACAAAGTAGTGGTTGGTTACTCCCAAAGTTTTTTGTCACTATCTCATATTGGTGAAATTATTAAGGCCACTACACATAGTTAAAAGGGAGGTTTATTTGTGCGTAACTCACAAATGAAGGGGTAGGCTATAGGGTCTGGAGAAGACGTAGCACAGTTGAGCGGTGTTCTCTGGAGAACTCTTGTTTGGTCTACCTCTAGCATCCAGGGTCCGGGAACCAAGAGAAGGTGGCACATCCAGATCTTGGGTCTTCAGGGCCCTCTTTTGGCCCTGCCTTGTAGGCGTGATAGTTACCGAAGCCTCAATGGGGGTTGGAACTTCCAGACCAAAGCTGGAATGGCTACCCACTACAATCTCACCAGTGAGTCTTTCAGGCAGGCCATCATTGTAGATTGAAGGGTTTGTAGCTTGGTTGATGACTACCTTTCTTCTCTGGCAGCATGCAGAGTACTTTCCAGTACCATGAATGCTGTTCAGTAGGGTAAAGTCTCTAGGTAGGCACCAGCTTGACTTAGTTCCAGTTTTAATTTAATTAGATGAGCACAGGCAGTGGTCCACTTTCTATTAAGATATATAGGCCATCATTTTCCAGACTGTTGCTTCTAACCTATGTTATGCTTAAAGTAAACATCTTAAATCTGTCATGAATTTGTATATTTAGAAATTTTAACACTTGAAGTGATTAACTATATGCTGTAGGTATATGTTACCTTACAGAAGTAGAATTTCATTATAATTTCACTTATTTTAGTTATTAGATATGAAATGCCATTCAGTCATTTTATGTAATTTCTATTTATTTTCAGAGACTTTTTATATTTAAATTTTGAGAGAATTTCTACATGATTTCTAAAGCATTATTACAATACTTCAGAAAACTACAATATGAGACTAATTTCTATATTGTCACTTAATGATTGGTTTTTCTATGTTGAAGTCCTGCTGGTTTCAGCATAGCAATTTTAACGGTTTCTCACACACTTTTATTATTTTCTTAGGCTATTTTTTTTCTAAGTCTTACATTTTAGCCGCAGCTATAATGCCAACTGTAATCTGTGATTTCCGATTTCTTTTTGCAAAGTCTAACTCTCGTTCTCATGAACTTCACGATGCTGATCTCATCTGCTCTCAGGGAGCCCTCTGGTGGGGGTGGGGTGCACAGGGTAACTTTCTGAAAGGGCAAGAAAGCCTTAGACCTTAGTCTCCTTCTGCCCTCAGGTGGAGCCAGGAGACAAGGCTTTGCTCTGTAGCTGCCCTGTGCAGACAGAGCACTTCCGGTTCCAGCTCTGCGTTGGATAGAGCAATTCTGTGGCTTCGCTTCCACTGCAGAGAAGGGTGTGGAGTAGAGCTGGCAGGAAGGAGGGCAGGCTGGGCAGAAGCTGTTAGGGAGGCAGACCACAGCCTCTTCTGGGAAGTTCCTGGAGCTCCACAATGTCTCCTGGGCTGGGAAGATAGGTTGTTTTTATTGTGATTTTTTGTTTGTTTGTTTGTTCCCATTTTTCTTCCATCTCTGTTGGCAGTTCATTGCTCTAGGCCCCTTCAGCACCTGTGCTATCTGAGAGGTAGAAAGAAAACCCAGGAAAATCACCACATTGGTTTTTCTCTCCTGCACTCTCAGGCCTCTTGGCCTTCTTTCCAGGTCCAGAGGTCTCTGGTTGTCTGTTAAACCATTTCCAGTATGGAATTACGCCTACAGAGGAGTCACATGAAAAAGTGAATTGATCCCATCTTGTTTCTGAATGCTCAGCTATTGATTTTACAGCTGTGGTTTTGATAAAGTTTTCAAAACAGAGTCTTATTGTGTCGCCCAAAGGGGACATGAGCTCACGGTACCTCTGCTGTTGGCGGTATAGGCGGTACCACACCTGACTCTATTTTTATTTTATGAAGACTTGGCAGTGACTGTGGAACATGCCGAGCATTGGAAAAGAGTTTATTAAAATTTAATCAAGAAGTGACTACATGAGAGGGAGGGAGGGAGTTAGAGAGGAAGGATGGGAGAGAGGGAGGGAGGGAGGAGGCGTTCAGGAAAAGAAATTAAAGAAAGAGAAAAAGGGAAAGGAAATAAAGTCAATGGAGTACATTAATATTATATGCTGAAAGAAATACAACTTGTCTTAATAACAATATAGAATTTTCATCAATTAATGTCAATTCTATCACCATATTTTCCCGCTTTTAAAGACAAGGTTTTCCTTATAATTTATGATCCTTACTACATGTGTGCACACTGGATCTTAAACAATACTATAATGGTGCACTTCGTAAATGTGGTTATGGGAAACTTAGAGCCACAGCTCTGGAGACTGCACCCAAATTTGAAGACAACTTCAGAGCAGTCAGAGAGGAGTCAGGACATGGCAGTGGTGTGAAACAGCAGAATTCTGTGTTTCCCCCAAGCCAGGAATGTGTGAGTAGGAGGGAAAGGGGTTTCCAAAACTGAAGGACAGCAGAGCTTTTATCTGTGAGCAGATGGTCACACACTTTGGTTTTCAAAATATAGTTATACTTTGAGGGAAATCTACTCAGTGGCTATTACCTTTGAGCATCAAGGACAAATGCGCCACGGCTAATGCCCATCCAACTGTTTGTGCAGTCTGTGCCCTTGTTGGGACTTCTGTTCTGAGCCTAAAGGATGCTCCTTTGCATCTCTATTGAAACCCTCTGCCTTGATGACTTGCAAAGTCGATCACTCCAAGTGCCACTAGCACTTAAGATATATTTTTTTTAAATATGTTAAGCCACTGCACTGACAGAATGCTGAGGATTCCTGTCTGACCTCTTTTTCCAAACTCACTAGGGACCAGATATCAAGAGCATCAAATGATGACAACAAGAAAAATGGTCTTACAACTGAGAATAAATTGTCAACAAAAGAAAATATATAAATGCGTATCTTAAATGATATTCAAGCTAGTATCATAAACAAATTGTGTAAACACAAATACTATAGCACTACTCATAGCAAATGTATAGTATGATATGTAGATGTAACCAACCTTCTTTTTTTTTTTTTTTTTTTTTTTTTGGTTTTTCGAGACAGGGTTTCTCTGTGTAGCTTTGCGCCTTTCCTGGGACTCACTTGGTAGCCCAGGCTGGCCTCGAACTCACAGAGATCCGCCTGGCTCTGCCTCCCGAGTGCTGGGATTAAAGGCGTGCGCCACCACTGCCCGGCGCCAACCTTCTTATTAAATAAGAAACACAGAACCAATGCAAAGAAGAAAGCCAAGAGGTCAGAGCTAAGAGCTAAAACCTTACCCTTCCTCCTGCAGTGGTCCTACCTCTCCGAACCAAAGCTACCCTGTGTTAAAGTCTTTATATAGAGTTCCTGTCCTGCCTTCTCATTGGTTGTAAATCCAACCACATGACCGCCTCCTCACGGCCTGTCTGTATAGGCCTCCAGGTTTTCCATGATTGGTATTGAGATTAAAGGCATGTGTATCCAATAATGGCTGTATCCCTGAACACACAGAGACTTACCCAGCTCTGCCTACCAAGTGCTGGGATTACAAGCGTATGCCACCACTGCCCTGCTTTCCTATGGCTTGCTAATAGCTCTGACCCCTGGGCAACTTTATTTATTAACATACAAATAACATTTTAATACAAATAAAACGTCACTATAATGATACATGACAACATGTTTGTTCTTAAATGCAAAAAAGACTATATAATTAATATAAGAGCTTTTGCAAATGCTTTTCCCACATGTAGCTTGGGCTTTCTAAAATTTAAATCTTATTATGTATTTCTATTGCTTATTAAGTTTTTATTCTAACATTTATTATTATTACTATTATTGTTGTTGTTGCTATTGGGGAAGGCACTGCTAATGTCAGAAGACAACTTTGTGGAGTTGGCTCTCCTGTGGCATCTTATGCTGCTTCTCTTCCAGTGTTTATCTTGCACAAATGCGTGCAACACACTGAATGTCATGTGGAGATAATAACGTAGGATGTGGATAAAGTTAATATGAAGGGTTCAGTCTGTTTGGTGAGTTGAGACTCCAAACCCTGTGAATGGTTCACTGATTCATTAAGACAGGGGCCTCTCATTTCACCTTCTTCTCCTCTTAACTCCCTACCTTCCCCAGCTTGAACTCCCCATCCCAAAGCAAATAGTTCCCTCTTGTCTTCAGCCTTTCTTTACTCTCTCAGTACTAAGATACTCTCATTTTTTGGAACCTTAACAGTGATATGCAAAGTTCCCTTTATTTAAAAAAAATGTTGAAATCAAAATATAATTGTCTTAGAGTTACTGTTGCTGTGATGAAACTCTATGACTAAAATAACTTGCAGAGGCAAGGGTTTATCTGACTTATGCTTCCACACCACACTGTTCATCACTGAAGAAAGTCAGGACAGGAACTTAAACAGGGAAGGAATCTAGAGGCAGGAGCTGATGCAGAGGCCAAGGAGGGTTGCTGCTTACTGCCTTGCTTCCCAAGGCTTACTCTACCTGCTTTCTTGCAGAACCCAGGACCACCAGCCCAGGGATGGCATCACTCACAATGGGTGGGGCCCTCCCACATCAATCACTAAGAAAATACCCTACAGGCTTGCCTACAGCCTGAAAATGGAGGCATTTTCTCAAATGAGGCTTCCTCCTCTCCAATGACCCTAGGTTCAGTCAAGTTTACATAAACCTAGTCAGCGTGTATAATATTTATATTATTTCTTCCCTTCCCTCTCTCTAACTCTTCCCATGTAACCCTCCAATCCTTGCTCACTCTCCAATTTATGACCTCTGGCATCTTTTTCTCTAATTGTTCACACACACACACACACACACACACACACACACACACACACACACACCTGTTTAGTGTGTGTGTGTGTGTGTGTGTGTGTGTGTGTGTGTGTGTGTGTGTGTGTATGTGTGATTTCAGGGCTGACCATTTGAAGCTAAATAACCAATTGGTGTGCTGTTCTTACCTGGGCATACTATTATTTTCTTTTTTAAAAAATATTTTTATTTTATAATTAACTTAATTTCATATATCAGCCACGGATTCCCCTGTCCTCCCTTCTCCCACCTCCCAGCTCTTACCCCCAATTCACCCCTCATTCCCATCTCTTCCAAGGTAAGGTCTCCTCTGGGGAGTCAGGCTAGCCTGATAGACTCAGCCTAGGCAGGTCCAGTCTCCTCTTCCCTACATCAAGGCTGAGCAAAGTGTCCCAGCATAGGCCCCAGGCTCCAAAAAGCCAGCCCATGCACCAAGGACAGGTCCAGGCTACACTGCCTGGGGGCCTCCCAAACAGTTCAAGCTAATCAACTGTCTCACTTATCCAGAGGGCCTGGTCCAGTTCCATGGGAGACCTCAGCTAGTGGTTCATAGTTCATGCGTTTCCACTAGTTTGACTATTTTCATTTTCAACATTCCTTAGTTACCTGTCCTTCTTTGTCTAAGGTTGGGGCCCCATGAGCTTTCCCCCTTTGCATGGTAACATGTTTGTTGGTAGTGTCCTTGTTCAGGTCTTGTTTGGACAGCCCTGTTGTTGTGGTTTCATGGGTGTAACTTCCCTGACATTTCCAGGAGATACAGTATCACAGCTGACATTCCGTTCCACTGTCTCTTACTGTCTTTCTGTCCCCTGTTTTGAGATATTCCCTGAGTCTTGGGTGCAGTAGCTGTGTTGTGAGTGGGCACCAAAAGATCACTTATTTTCTGTACTTTGATTGGTTATGGTTTTCTGTAATGGTCTCCATCTGTTGATAGGAGAAATTGATTTTATTCTCCTCTTTGACATAAATGTTAGAAGCCACTTCCTATTGATTCTAATAGACCTGGCATTTAGCTAGGTGCTCCTATATTGGCCTCTGTTTACTGCCTCATTGAAGCGTGAATCTTATTGTCTTAACAATAAGAACCCAGAGTCACATATTGAGGGTGAAAGCTGAAAGATCAGAGGCTTGAACCTCCACTGTCTGGCTCTGTTTCGCTTTTAGACTGATTTGAATCTCCTGTATCCAAGGGTGGCCTTGAACTTTTGATCTTCCTGCTTCCTCCTTCCAAGTGCTGGGATTAAATGTGTGTGTCACCACTGCCTGGCCTCTATGGTTAACTAGTGGCTAGCTCTGCCCTCTGATCTCCAGGCAAGCTTTACTTGTCAGAATACAAACAAAGTATCATGCAACAACTCATTGCATTTTGGATAAATATCATAAGTTCCTAATTCCTAGCCTGCATGGACTAAAGTCATCTTTTACAGCAATTTTCTTTTTTAAATTGTAGTAAGGACATAGAAAATAAAACCTTACCTTGAGCAAATGTCTGAGGTAAGTTTTTGTTAACTCCACGTTCATGATCTCATGGCATATGTCTTGCATTTTCTCAGTTTTTGTAACTGAAGTGTGATAGGCACTGAACAGCAGATTCTCTTTCCCCATTCCTTCAGCCCTAGCAACTACCATTCCACACCCAATTTCTAAAAGTTTGACACATGTGATGTACTCACATAAACAGAATCAGGAAATTTTTTTTCCTGTGACTAGTTTATTTCAGGTAACATAGTGTCTATAGGATTCATTGTGTTGTGGGACAAAGTAGGATTCCCTCCTTATCTGGAAAGTCACATCTCTACCAGGAAGGTACTTGATTATGCTACTTAAAATCACTTTAGAATTGTGCTCTTCTTGTTCTTAGAGAATGAAGTTGGATTTCTTACTTTTCAGGAAGTGAAATTTGATTATCTCATTTATTTTATTTTTACCAAGAAATACGTTATTGAAGGACACTAAAATAAAAAGCTAATACAGGAACCAAAAACTCTTTTGTGTTTAATACTGAAGTCCAAATGCTTCTGTATGTTAGGCAACAAATGCATCTACTGAAGCAACTTCTCAATGAGAAGGACCAAAGCCCAGTAGAGTGGGGTGTTTCTGCAAGTGGGATATGCAGCTAACTAGAATAAAAAATAAAGAAATGTTGACTGTATTTAAATTTTCAATGCAATAACACATAATGGAACATTACTTCCTAAACTATACTATGTTTTTTTATGAAAGAGCTACAGGAAATAAATGTCACAGTTCCCAAATGGATAACAAAGGGGAATGGGAAATGCATGTATTTCTCCTAAGGAAAATAAATCCAAACTAGAACTTAAGGAGTCCTCTCTTTGCACTAATGTAACTGAAGCTTGTCTTTGCTGACTTGTGTTTGGCAATCACGTTCTTGCCCATCACATTTGTAGGTTTCTAGATCAATAGAAACACAATGAAAATAAGAGCAGAAGGAAGGAAAGGCATGGGCAAAACTCTTGGGAGTACTCAAGCCTTAGAGGTAAGGAAGAGGAGGTGGAGGCCAGGGTTTGCAGTGATGCCTTTGATTACCTTAGGGCTTTGCTAGATTAACCTTGGCTTTGACACTATAAGAAGGCAATACTGAGTTTGAGGGAGAGAACACAATGAATTACCAAGGGACTGGTACCTAGCTTCTTATCCACTTCACCCAGCTGCCCGATTTCAGAAGCATTAGTTGCACAGGCTGAAATGGTTTAAGTGTAAGATAAAGGAAACAATCTCACTGACCTTTACAGCACCCAAAACTCTAAGAACTGATAGTGTCTGAACTTTTTTATGTATCGCTAGCATTTTCTCTTCCAAATATCAGAGTGGAACCTAGTGTGACGCATCCTCTGAAATTCTGGGCCATGACTGTAGAACTTGAAGCAGCCAGTAAAAGCATCTGCTGCAAGCTTCCCTCTAGCTATGGGATGCCAAGGACACGTTTTAGTTCCTCTAATGTCCAACTTCATATAAACCCTTCTTTTCCTTTTGCTATTTGTGCTTAAATATTTATTTCTATTATATCAAAGCTTGGAAATGTTAATGATTGGCCCTTCAATTGCCACTATAATCATTCAAAGTTTAAAAAAAATCACCAACTCAAAGGACCAAAGTTAATGAGTAAGGTATGCCAGGGATAGCATACACTACAGACATTTCAGGAAAAGAAAAACACAAAAGATATCTCTAATTTCTCTCTTCTTCTCCGTTCTCCTTTCCTTTCTGCCTCTTTCTTCCCCTCTCTGCCTCTCCCTCTACTGTTTGTATTTCCTCCCCATCCCACCTTCTCCTGAATTTCCCTAAAGGAAAATTAGAGTCAGAGTTAAAAAGGATTTGAAATCCTGTATTCACCTCTAATTTTTTCAAGTTCTTGCCTAACACTGAGTTTACATCAATAGTTACTTCACCCCAGACATAATAAAGATCTTTATTTGTTACAATTTCCCCACACTTTCGACTGTTGGAATTACAGCCAACACAACATCCGTGTTGATTCCAATAATACTACATTTAGGAACAGGAAGTAGTTTTGCAAGTTTTCACTAATTAATAACTGAACATGTCTCTTGGATGAGATAAAAAAAATATTGCCTTTCTTCCTTTTTAGGGGGATTGAAGACACACTTAAAAATTATGTACTGCACTCTACCCTAATATGCTCACTCTACACTGATGTGATTAATAGACACTGATGTTTTGGAATGTTATTTTAAGATGGGTTAAAATTTGTTTATCCTGTGGAACATTTTAAGGATACAGTAACAGATTTGAGGTAAGGAGATCGATAAACAAACGCAAAAGTGCAAGTAATAGAGAAAGCAACACGGTTCTATATAAGTAAGTGCCAAGGGAATCTACTTTATATCAGGCAGTTTGGGAAGGCTTCTTCGTGGTAGAATTTAAGGATAGATTCTTGAAGGATAAGAAAATGCCAGACAGGTGAATAATGAGAAGGAAGTATACGTGAGGGTCAGAGCATAGCAGATGTGAAACCCACAGGTAAAATTATGTTCAAAAGAAGTTCTGACATATTTAGTGTTGTTTGAGCATGTGCAGAGTCGGGACCATGAGAAGAACTAAAGTCAAGAGCTGGGATCATATGGAACTAGTAGGCTGTGGGAAAGATGGGGTTCATCAAGAAGGGACATATTTCTTTAAAACTCTTTTAAGTTAAAATTAGCCCCCAGCTTTTTCTGGGGAGAGAGATACTACCTGTGAGCCAGAATGTCGTATTTACTTATGGCAGGGGTAAAAGAGATAATAATGGCTTCAACTAAGAATGGGAGATGGGGCTGAGGGAGATTTGTCATATAAAATGTCAAGTATTAGGCAGTGGGTTTAAAACCAAAGAAACCACTCTATAGATGAAGCCTGAGCAAGTCTTACTGGCCCATCTTCCTGTCCTGGTCAAGCCTACACTAGACCCACTCAGGCCATAAAGACCAAAGGTCACGAACTTGCATAGTTAGTGTATCTATAACACTGCTACAAGTTAACACAGGGGTGCTCCTTTCAAACACTAGTAAAATGTAAGCTGCAGAATGATAGATAAATGCTAAATCTGATTCCTAAAGAATGAGTAAAGATTTCCCAGAGAGACAAAAGAAGTCTAAATGAATGTAAAAGTAAACCGTTGCAGACTAAGAAGCAAGAATTTGGGGGGCAGAGGGACAAACCAAGAACCTTCCAACACATCCTTGTGGGCTTATGTGAGGAGAGCATATGAATGGCAGTAATGCTTTGCTCAGCATTTTTCTGAGTTCAGTGTAGTCAGTGCTGGGTGAGGCTTTTACTATGGAATCACTCAAATCTATTTTGTATTTACCAAACTAGAGGGTATGGTGAAGAGCCATTCTGGAGCTGTGATGAGCAGGTTTATCCCAATATTCATCACTATGATGCTAATCACTGTAGATTTGCCACACTAGCTTTCCAAATCATGAAATTGATCTCTGTGGTGTTGAAAATGCTACCATGGTCATAATTTCATCAATGCGCCTTAAGTTGCAACTGGAGATGAAGCCTACAGTGATTGGGTAATTCATGACAACAAATAGATCTTCCATTCCTTTGGCTACAGGCTCTAACTCTCTTTAAAGTCAAATGCTTGTAGAAATGTTCATTTCAAATGAGACCCTCTCCTCTCCTCTCTTCTCTTTCTGGAGTGGTTCTTTTCATTTTTCCATTTTTCTCATTTTCTTACAAAATATTTTTGTCTTTCCTCAAGGGAGAAACTGTTATGTAGTGGTTCAGATGGCTTTGCAACTTCAAAGTACTTGTCCATGTTTTAACGTAGTTTTATGAAAAGTCTAACGATTTTCATTCATGTTGAGTACACTTTTTAAGAAACAGTAACAAGCCGGGCGGTGGTGGCGCACGCCTTTAATCCCAGCACTCGGGAGGCAGAGCCAGGCGGATCTCTGTGAGTTCGAGACCAGCCTGGGCTACCAAGTGAGTTCCAGGAGAGGCGCAAAGCTACACAGAGAAACCCTGTCTCAAAAAAACCAAAAAAAAAAAAAAAAGAAGAAACAGTAACAAAATAAGACCTGGAGCAGAAGTTACAGGAGTCAGTTTCTTGAGTGGCCACATCCTCATACACATTCTGTGTCTTCCCCCCCCCCCCCCCCCCCCCCCCCCCCCCCCCCGCTGTCTTTCCTAATTGTACTTTCAACCTTTATGTAAAGCTCTATGGTAAACATACCGAGGAAGTAAAAAACTAAGGCAGAGTTGTGAAGGTGTAAATGACTCCCTCATTCCTGTTTCCACACATAAAGATGCATGCAATGCTGCTTCTAGTACTGGACCACCATGGCAACCAGATCATAACACATAACATGAGAGACCTGCAACAAGATGGCTGGTTCTTCTACACCTTTCCAGTCTTTATATAAAATATTTTCAAGATTTGTTATTATTAATATCACGTGGGTGTATGTGGCAAAGAGAGAGAGAGAGAGAGAGAGAGAGAGAGAGAGAGAGAGAGACAATGTGTGTACCACATGTGTGAGGACGTTTGTGGACTAGAAAATGTGCCAGGTCCTTTTGGAGTGATAGATGGCTGTGTGTGGCCAGATCTAGGTGCTGAGAACCATAATTGGGTTCTCTGGAAAGCAGGAAGAACTCATTACTACAGAGCCTTCTCTTCAGACTGAATAGAAGATATTAAAAGCCATTCCAAAGCTTGTGTGGTAATGAAAATCTATAATCCTAGCACTGGGGAGATGGAGGAAAGGGGGTCATCTCCTTTTCTCTGTTGTTCTCTTGCGCTTTTTATCGGTGGTTCATTGGCAATTTGTAAAAAAGATTTGCAGTGCGGTTTCAGAAATGGCATGTCTCAATTGCAGAAATAAGACATTTCAGTAAAATATTATGTCTAAATGACATCATTTCTGCTCTCAGCTATGTTCTATGGATTTGTTCTGCCAACACTTACCTGCCTAAAGGAATACGCCTAAGAAAACACATTGCTTTTGTTTCTGTCTTTCAGAAAAATTTGTGAGTGCAACTAAGATTGTCTTCCTGGGCTAATATTCCACAAAAGACATAGGTACACTCTGCTGCACTGATACACATTTTAAAGTAAGTCCATTTTTAATACATTGAGAAGAAAGTGCATCAAAAACTTCCATGGCAGAATTGCCACTTCCTTAAATATATTAATGATTGGAATGTAGCAAAAAAGTGAAAGTGTGTGGCTCCATGTGAAGGCACATGGACGTGTATCTATGTTATATATGCAGTTTGCCTATGTACACAGCATAATTTCACAGACAGCATCTCTACTTTATTTACTACATAACACAGAACCACTTGGTCAGTACTCGATAGAAAATAATCATAACTATAGGTTGACATTCAGGCCATAAGCTTGATAATCTTAAGAAGAAAGCATGCTGGGAAACAATTCTAACATGGGGATTCTCATAATCCTCTCTCAGAAAGATTTGCAGTTTCATGATAAGTAACACATTATTTGTTTTAAGATAAATGTGCTTTGGGCATAAAGTAAATAATGGGTGTCCAAGGATGTGCCTAACCAGATGTTCACAACCTGTGGATGTTTTATACTTCATGGAAAGGGAAATTTTCAGATATGATTAAGGATGCTATCTGAAATGTCCTCACAAGGCAACTTCCTGGGATTTTTGTAAAGAGAGTAAAGATGCTCTTCTCTCTCATGACCCAGTCATCTCTGAAAGGCTTCCACTTAGTAACAAAGTCCTGTTGGTGCTGAGATCTCAGTGAACATGTTTCAGATAACACAGCCTTGGTAAAACCAAGCAGTAGCCGGAATTTGATAGTTACCTGGAAAGCCATAATACCTGAATTATAAACTATTAACCCTCTGACTTAACACACCTACTTCCTATCACAACAACTAGTATATAACTTGATAATTAAGGGGTAAAGATCACCTAAATATTCAGTAATGTTTTAGTAAGCACAGACTAGACTCTAAATGTTTCTGGAACTTGTATATAAACATGAAGGTCAAATAGCCATAAAACCCAAACATGGGCCCTCCTCTAGATGCAGGGCTGAGGAATGTGACCCATTACAAATCTCTGAGCATAGCTGTGACTGGAGCAGCTGTGAGATTAGGCTCCTGTTTTCCACATGGTGAAAGCTATGAGGAGGTTCAAGAGAGGTTACCTTCAGAAGTAGCCATGATTCAAATAAGAGTATCCAGAGGCTTCAGTAAGAACTGAACCTCATTCATCATAGCTGGAGGGAACCAGTCACACATAAAATTCTGAAACATTGGCTGTGGTTGGTCATGTTTTTGTGCTTTGAGCATATTGGGGATGTTGCACCATAGCATTGGACAGGTTCTCCCACAGAACCCAGCAAATGAGTAAAACAGGAAAGTGAAACCACTTTCTTCTTGCTGAAGAGATCTTGGTACCTTTAAAAACGTCAGTGTCAGTGTGTGCCCCAAAGGTTTGTCTCCTCAAGATGCCTGCAAAACTCCTCAGGTGCTCGTCTTTAAAATAGCATACAAGTTGATGTTCTGGTCAGGTTTCATTGTCAACTCGACAGAACCTAGAGTCACTGTGAAGAGGGGACTAAAACTCAGGGTTTCCACTTGCCCTGTGGCCACCTCTGTGACAGACTGTCTTAGTTGATGATATATGCGGGAGGTCTAGCCCACAAATATCATCAGGTAGGTCTGGGCTGTCAGAAAGTCAGGTAAGCAGAAACAGTGCAAAACAGAGAGTAAGCCGGGCGGTGGTGGCGCACGCCTTTAATCCCAGCACTCGGGAGGCAGAGCCAGGCGGATCTCTGTGAGTTTGAGGCCAGCCTGGTCTCCAAAGCGAGTTCCAGGAAAGGCGCAAAGCTACACAGAGAAACCCTGTCTCGAAAAAGAAAAAAAAAAAAAAACAGAGAGTAAGCCAGGAAGTGGGAAGCCTCACTCTTCCACGGTTTCTGCTTTCAGCTTCTGTTTAAGCTCTTGCCCCTGACATTTCTCAATGATGCCTTGTGACCCGGAAGTGGAAGCCACATAAGCTCCATCTTGCACAAGTTTTCTCATCGCAACAGAAAATCAACTAGGACACATGATGATTTAAAATTTATTTGTCAATCTTATTACATCATTTCAGATGTTCATTCAGGTAAATTATGAAGATAACAATACTTTAAATAATTTGGTAAGGACAACTTTAAATATATAAAAAATACCTGATTCATTTACCTTTAAAAATCATCAGCTCATTTCCTCTTATCTCTTCACTTAAAGCTTATTTCAGCTATTGTTTTCATTTAATTTATAAAATGTAAATGTGTGTCTCTAAAAAGAAAAATATTTATGTACTAGTAATGCCATTAAACTAGCTAAACATGTAAAAGTTTATTTATTTTGACTAAGTTTGTCAATGGATCTCGAAATCTTTATAATAGCTTTGTTAGGTGCTTAACATGCTACACTGATGCTGAGATTTCTGTGTGGAAAAGAAATGAAATTTCATCATCATCAGATCCATTTTCCTTCTATAAGAATACTTCTCAAGTAGTGTGATGTTTTATAGTGACTGTCAACTTCACAGGATCTAGAATCACCTTAGAGATAAAGAGTCCCTACATAGAGGGACTTTCTAGATTAGTTTAGTTGAGGTGGGAAAAACCCACTGTAACTATCAGATAAGAAGGAGGAAGTCAGTCAGCATTCACCACTTTCTACCTCTTGAGATTTCCATGGTGCTGGGGTCAAACCTAGAGCTTCTTCCATGCTGGGCTAGCACTCCACCAAGAGCTACATCATTAGCCCTGCCCCAACACTGTTGTTTGTGACCTGTCAGGATGGCTTCCTCACAGAAGAGGGGAGAGTAGAGAGTAAGAATACAGTTCAAGGCTGGGCGGTGGTGGCGCACGCTTTTAATCCCAGCACTCGGGAGGCAGAGCCAGGCGGATCTCTGTGAGTTCGAGGCCAGCCTGGGCTACCGAGTGAGTTCCAGGAGAGGTGCAAAGCTACACAGAGAAACCCTGTCTCGAAAAACCAAAAAAAAAAAAAGAATACAGTTCAAATCAGCACTCTAAACAGCAAGAACGATGGAAATTTGAAAGAAGCAAATGAATAGCTTCCTAAACAACTAGCTTCCCCAGACCCGGTGCCAGAGCTGGCTATTTTGCCTCTAATCACCACAAAAATAAAAGCTTGTCTAAGACTATTGGGATCTAATTTGCTTCGTGGAATGTAGACTCACTAGCTCAGTTGTGTCAGATATGATAAGGCCTGAGTGGAAGTTGGAGGAGAGTGATTTTCTTGTAGCCAAAGGGAAAAGTCAGAGAAAACTATTTCTTATTCAAAAATATAACAGTAACTGGAATTTTCTCCCACTTGGATTTTAGTTTTGTTTAGAGCCCAAAGCTAAAAGCACACTCATGTGTTCTAAAGAGAGTGTCCGCCTATGCAATGAATACTTACAGAGGAATTAAAAATAGGGAATATCAGGCATTCTTGCATCCTTGGAGAAGCAAGAGGAGTTGGACAGAATTAGAAAGACAGTTGTCTTCAGCCAAGAGAAAGCAGTCAGAGGCATTTTCTGGAAGTTTGACGAGTGTCTTCTAGAGTTTGTGGCATTGACAGGCTGGTGTTAAACGCTCCCTTGAAAATCAAAGGTCTGGCACTGACAGGAGCTACCTCTGGTGGGGAGCTCTGAGGGGAAGCTCTGTGCATTCAAAACCAGTAAGAATACAGTCTACAGTTTAGGAATGGACAGAAGAAAATCTTCAGGCTGGCCTCAGGCTGCGGTTAGGGTCAAAATGAATCCATCTTGGGGAAGGATCTTGAGGACAGCATATGTCCAAAAGAGGAGCTTTGAGGATAAGTGGATACAGTAGCTAAGGGAGGAAGCTAAGTGCTCCACAGGGTCTATTTAACCTGTCTCATTGAGAGGGCGTAGGGAGGGTCTGAGGGATAGAATGCAGCTATGTGGCTATCAACAGATTAATGAGTAATGAAAATGTGGTATATGTAGACAGTGGAGTTTTATTCAGCCAAAAAAGACAAACGAAATGCTCTTTCCAGGAGAAGCTGCAGCTCGAGTCCATCAGATTAAAGAAAAAAATCAGACTCAGAGAAACAAATGTGGTATGTATTCTCTCATTTGTGTTTTCTAAATATTAGACAGAAGCATAAAATCCTGTATGTACATAGGACATGGAAGCAGAAGAGAGACCAGGCAGACAAATGGGAATGGCAGAGGGGCAGGGGGAAAGAAGGAATGAATATGGTCAAAGTACATAATGGGGTTATAGGAAAATGATGTCAAGCCAGGGTCTCTCAGGCCCTTTTCATGCTTGCTTTTCCCTTTTCACTTGTTCACAGGTGAGGGAGCCTGAGGCAAAGCAGGCAAGGCAGCTGTGAGGCTGGTTGTCAGAGGAGCAGTTCCTGCAGGAAGGCTTAGGAGCCATGTTCAAGGAACATGCCATCAGTGGAGCCTAAGCTTCCTAAAAGGCTTTAAAAGCCTGATTTTGAGCTCTGAGGGTAAGGTGGTATGCAGCGGGATTTTGAAGTATAGTAATACTGTCTCTTTCTCTGTCTCTCTGCCTGTGTCTGTGTCTCTGTCTGTCTGTCCATCTCTGTCTCTCTGTCTGTCTATGTCTCTGTCTCTCTCTCTCTCTGTCTCTCTCTCTGTCTCTCTCTCTCTCTCTCTCTCTCTCTCTCTCTCTCTCTCTCTCTCTCTCTCTCTCTCTCTCTCTCTGTCTCTCTTTCCCCTTAACAGATTTTTTCCATGCTGACTGAGGAGTTCTTCATTATTCCAGGCACAAATGGGCCTTCTCTATGCTACTCTGGACATGTTAGCCAGTCTTCAATGATTCCTGATTCAGTGCCTAGTTGTTGCTGTTTTCCATAATTACAGGTCACATTACTTCTGACTGGTTAGTTCACTTGATAAAACAGTTGTAGATTATCCTTTCTGGAAATATGCCCATGAAATATGGCGAATTGCCTGGTATGATAGTAATACAGAGATTCACTTTGGTGATACCATGATGGTAACTGTATCTTATTTTTTAAATGGTCTCACCAGCATAGTGGCACACACTTGTACTTTAAGCACTCAAGAAGCTGAGGCAGGAGGATCAGAAGTTTGAGTTAGCCTGTGTTACATAGCAAACATATGTCTCATTTTTTTTAACTGTTCTGAATTGCATCATATACTTTTAGGCATGAGATAAAGTTTTTAGAAATCTTCCTTGAAGTAAACATCATCAAACTCATCTTGGAGTTAAGGAAACTGGAACGGAGAAAAGTGACTTCCCAAGTTAGCACAAACAGTAGTCCCAGAGCTCGAATTCACACTAATGGCCTCCATATCCCATTCTTGTCTTTATAATGCTGCTGACTCAAATACACATGCATTCTGTTCACCAGGTGTGGCCTTTTAAAAAAATATCCATAGAAACAATCTGCATTTTGCAGAGAACAGAAATCTGAGAGCAACTCTCAAAGCTGCTTATGAGGCTTAGTGACCTTCACTATGAGCTATATGTCACAGAGGAAACTTGAAGTGTATACTACTACGGTTAGTCATAGCTGTGAATTTTTGTATCTGCTGAGAAAATATGGCTGTTTTTGTTTTCTTTGATGTGTTTGCATAAGCATGTATGTAGGTTCATGTGTTTGTACAGGTGTGCATAGGTTTGTGTGCCCATGCATGGTAAGACCAGAAGATACCCTCTGTTATCTTCCCTCAGTACTATTCACAAAGTCTCTCACTGACCTGGGTCTCATTAAGGAGACTATGCAGGTTGACCAGAAAGCCCCAGAGATACACCTGCCTGAGAAGCTCCAGTACTGATAGTATAAGCATATGCTACCACACCTAGTCTTTTTACCTGTACTTCGGACTTGAACTCAGGTCCTAATGCTTTCAAGGTAAATGCTTTATCACCTGAACTATCTCCCTAGATAGATAGTTTAAAAAAAACCAATTTTCAAATATTTTTTATTGTACAGAATATAAAAATTAAGTTATTTACATTCTACATCTACTAACATCAATTTATAATTATGTTTTTATTGTTTATGCACAAAGGCAATATATGTTAAAAATAAATGACTCAGTAAATAAGTAATGTTGGATTATAGCAAATGTAACAAAGATTTTACTTGTTTATCCTGGGTAAAATCCTATCATCTGAAGGTCAGAAAGCACATTTGGAAGGAACAAATATCAGGAACAAGACTGGGCAGTTGAAAATTAAAGCCCCATGCAACACCCAGTATGACATTTTAGATGTTAAATGGAATACAATTCAGTTCAGACTGGACAGCAATTGTCAGTCTGGATCGCTGTTTGATCTGCAATTTATATTGAGTTGAAGCAGAAAGAATTTTTTCTGCCTCAGCTTCTTGGCTTTTAACACAATGTTTCACAGATGTCTGACCTTTGGTTTTTAATGTGATAATGCGCTCCCAACCGACAAAAACCCAAAGCTGATTGTCAGAACAGAAGTTGTTTTTCAAGGCGAATGATCCCAAGTTGTGGACATAAATGACACCATGTATTTTTTTTCAGGATGCCTAGTCACATCAAATGTCAACGTCCTGGGAATGTTTCAAGAATGGTAGGTAAATATAAGAAGCAGCATATGTTAAGACACTAAATTTGTTGCAGTTATTTACTTGAGAAAAAAATATAGTTTTTCCTCCTTGGAAAGTTCTCTACTTCTCATCTTAGGACACTTGTCCTGTCTTTTGGAGTTTTATTGTATTGCTGTTATGAGGTTGAATATGCTCCTTAGCCCTGCCCCCATCAGCAGTATTTACTGTCCTCACTAGCTATTGGTCTCAAACTCTCTACAACACAGTGGATGCTCAGATTCAGTTATATCTCCTCCAGCATCTTGTAATCAACAAGGACAAGGTCACATTCATTGCTTGTTACCTTGACAGATTTTCCTCATTTGGAACTGATGGTGTTTAGATGCTAGGTTTCTCTAGAGGACCACAACCTCTTACAATGAATGTATATGACAAAAGGGAACTATTTATCCCTTTACAGGATAGCATCTACAGTCTAACATGGCTGTCTTACACTGGAGGGGCTCAGAACTCTGTAGCACTCAGTCCAGAAAGTTGGATACCTCAATCATCCCTGTCTAATGCTAAGGGCCTGAGTGATTCCAGGAGAGTCACCGGTCTTCAGTCCCCAGTGGAAGGCCAAAGCTCCTGGATTTTGATATCAGATGTCAGGGAAGGGTGGCACCAGTGCCACGATAGTTTTACTCACCAATTAGAAGTTAAGAGGAAGCAATATTGCTTTCCCCTTTGACCTCTTTGCATATATGCTGCAGCCAGAAAGTGCCACCAGCTCTGGGGGAAGATCTTACTCCCTCAGTCATAGCTTCCTGGAAATGCCTTCACACCCCAATCCAGAGAGACTATCTTAATTGATTCCTAATCCAATTAAGTAATAATAAATATTAACTCTCCACAAAGTTTCATGAGCTGCGAGCTTGGTTGCCAGTGGAACAATCTGAATTAGCACAGGCAGCCACATCTTTACAGATAGTGATTCTCACTACATATCCACAATACACCACACACCCAATTCTCTTCTAAATTCAACACCATGTCAGACCAAGTCACAAGGAGAATGGAGATGTGAACCTCATAGGCCCAGTTCTGATAGAGTTTATTGTTCATTGAAGTTATAGGAGAAAAAACAGGACATTCACTACCTTCTGAAGAGGGGTGACAGATAGGAAACGGAGGGAGGAGGCATATTTGATGCCTTAGCGCCCTAATAACAGAGGTTGAAAATGTCTTAGTCACTGATCGCTTTAGTGTCCCAGCACTTCCTGTGCACAGTGAGGATTCCTGAAAAAAATAAATGAAGTACTAAATGAAATGCTAGCTTTCTGGAATGTGTCAAATACTTAACATTATCACGTCAGGGACAGAAAGCCACTGAGGATTATGGGAACTACAGGGAAGTTGGTGTGACAGATTGCTATCTAAAGAAGTTCATGCTAGTTGAGCTCAAAACTCATAGGTAGTCGAAGCTCGGATGCCTTGCAATAGTGAAGTGGCATAATTAGACAGATGTTTTAGAAAACAGTTATGACCTGAAGTGTAGACTTGGCAGAGTGTGTGGAGGAGGCTCTGAAGAAGCCCCTCAGATGGTACAACTGAGAAGACATGGCCGACAAACTGCCCGAACTCAGAAGGAGCAGGCGTTCTCCTCACCTGGGGAACCACAGCAATCTAGAAGGGAGGGGAAAGGAATCAAAGGAGCTTTTGTATAATTTCTGGGTGTTTGCCGAGCAGAAATCCTGTCTCTGCATCCCTGCATTGACATGTGTCACCTGAATCATCCAGGTGTTCTTTCTCAGAAGTCACTTTACTCACAGTTAAGGATTCATCTCCTGAAGATCTGTCTCCTCACTTCCAGTGTGGGTTAACTCTAGGCTCTCGGTTTTGCATTTCGTCCAAAGGCAGTCCTGCCTGAGTCTTACCCATTGTCCAAGAAACCTGTCCCTAAGGTCTTTTCCATTTATACCCAGCCATTTGACCAGACTTGATTTCATTAGCAGATTCTATGGGGAGTCTCTATTAAATGCATACCCACCATTAGAACCTTGCTTGTCAACATCAACTACTAACTAAGTCAAAATGATATGATCCAGAAGCACCCATCAAGCTCTTGTGTAAATAGTCATTGTATGTGTAGTCACTATCAATTCTATGTTAATTGGCTGTGGTGGTCCTGACATTCAGAAATATGCTCCATAAGTTCAGGTGTTTGAACACTTGGCCCGCAATCCGTGGCTCTTCTGGTGAAGTTACTGAACCTTTAGGAGGTGGAAGCTTGTTGGAGAAAGTATGTCACCAGGGACGGCATTTGAGAGTTTATAGCCGGGCCCACTTCCATATCATTCTCTGTTTCCCAGAGTGCCTATGAAATGCTATCAGTCAGCCTCAGCCCTGCTCCAGCCAGTGGCCATGCCATCCTTACTGCTATGGATGCTCGATCTGGAGCCACAAGATAAATAAACCCTTCCTTCTATGCATTCCTGTGGTCATGGTGCTTTATAACAGCACCAGAAAAGCGACTAATACACTGGCAACTAGGTTTCCATATATATTTAGTTTGAATTGGAAGGGAGTTAAGTATTAAAATATATATGTACAGCTTTCACACAGTGAACTCTAGATTGCCACTCCTGTCTATAAGAATAATTCATCTGTTTTCACAATGGAAACCCCGAGGAGGCACCTTTATTTCCTATTTAAACTGCACCAAAAGTACTGGGCTATTTATCAAAAGAAAATACAAAAATACATATGATGTTTGTTAATAACAAACTGATGTTTGCATAATTCAGTCAAGCTGAAGAAATTCACTATTAACTTGCCAACAAATCTCATTCAGCTGAACACTGCATTTATGGAGAGAAGGAAATCAATTTTATCAGTCACAATATATTTGGATGAGAGATCAATGTAAATTTTTGAATATGCCATTTTTCACTTTTTCTCCAGAGAAAGGAGATCAAAATTTTCCTATTATTAACTGTTATAAAAAAGGCATTCTTGAGATGCACTTCTGGGAGGGTAGTAATAGAATGCCACATAGTTGGGAATGCAAATACTTGCTTAATTTTTCTTTCTTCTTATAGAAATTCTACAAGTATCTCTTTTCTTGCCCTTTTCAAATAAATGAAATACACAATCCTATTTTTCTCTTATTTCTGTTTCTAGTGTATTTTGTTTTTCAGCATGTGGAAGTAACAACCTTATTTGTGGTAGAAAATCCATCTGTCTTCTAACCAAACACACAGGGAACATTGAGCACCGTGGTGACAAGCAGGCTGGTTGTTGTCATCCGTGCCAGCCTACCTGAGGGGAGCTGTCCAGCTAATGAGGAGAGGGGCCACTCACTGATAAATGGAGAAGATTGAGATGCCACCCAGAACACTTCTCCACCTGCCAGAAGCATTTGGGCAGCAAGATAAATAAATAAAATGGTGGTAATTGCCCTTGTGTGGTTGCCTTATGTGGACTCTGCTCTGGGTAGTTGTCATTGATGCACAGTGTCCCCATGACCATTTCCAGGCTAAGGAAGTATTTCTCTGTCAGTTGCCCTTAAAGGACCCCATTCTACAAGAAGACATTGTCTCTCAAAGTATGCCCAGTCATAGGAAACAATCACATGATCACTCTACTTCACATCACAAGCTCCAGTTTCATAAGTCTGAAATCTGATGAGGCACATGTGAGGTAATTCTTTTAATAAAGTGTTAGACTACAATTGTTAAAATAGACCATTTTGTCATGTTGCTAGTAAAAGTAAAGTCACTTAGAATGTAGCCGGTATAAGGTCATTGTGGCTTCCAAACTACAGCTGAGAAAGAGAAGAAGAAATCCCCATGTGGCACCTGCCCTCGGCGTGTAAACAACAAAGAGGTGGCATCAGAATAGTAAGTATTTTTCTTAAATATTCTAGGATCCTAAACATAAACATTAAATGTGGCTTCTCCATCTCGGTTCTCACAGGTTTCTGCCCTCTGGATATGAGGCATGGTGGAACATTTATCCTGGACAGAGATTGCAGAAATGACACCTGAGGTGTAGAGAAAGAACCCTCTTGGGCCAAAGTTTTAACTGTGAGGAAAACCAAGGAGAGAGGAGGGGGCTCCACTGACTTGAAGACCTTTGGGCTGCCCTTTCCGCAATAGAGGAAAACAAATCAACAAACAAATGAAAAACAAAACAAAAACCTTCCATCAAGTTGTTAGCTTGGTCAGGACCTGATAATGTGTGTTAGTCATGAGGACAGAGTTCTACTGTTGACAAACATAACTATGGCCAGTCTATGTTTGGGACAGGATGGCGTTGCCATGTTCCAAAGGTAGGTGTTTCTGTACTCTTTCTTGCATAACAGATAAAGGACAGACACGTTCCACAGCAAGGGGAGAGTGTTGTTGATAACAGGTTTGGATCAGGAATAATGAAATCGGTTGTCACTTGTCTCCAGGAGAGTCCCCTTCTCGATTTCACTCTAGCTTCAGTTAAAGTCCCTCCAAAGGAATTCAAAGGAGGTCACAAATCAAGTTTTTTTCTCTCCCTCTGAATATCTGGTTCTATTTCCACAAGATATCATAATGGCATCCTATATCCAGAATTCAAACAAACAAAACAGAGCTAGAGAGGTGGTTTGTCTTCCAAGAGATCTGGGTTTCTAGCAACCATATCTGGCTGCTGTTAACGCTGCATCTCCAGCTTCCATCCTATTCTTGTCTCCATGGACACCTGCAGGCTTGTAGAAAATACAAATGCACACACACACACACACACACACACACACACACACACACACACACACAAATAATTCTTTAAACAGATAATTCCCCTACTGAAACCTAAGTATTAACTCATGATTTTTTTTTTTAATGATTTGTTCTTGATCTAAGGTTTCAAGTCTTTGTTCTGGAGAGGGGTATCCATACAAACCTCAGTTTTAATCACAAGTAACTAATTCTCAGTCACTGCCTTTCCTTAGTCCCAGGGCACACAAGCTCCCCATCTGTCTCAGCACACATTCTAGTACTGAGTAACCTGTGGCCAGAGAAATTATTTTATATTTTCTGATAAAATTGACTAATTTCGGTTACTGCCAGATCTATCTGCAAATATACATGCAGCCTTAAAGATATTTATGCTTAAGAGAGTATCATGAATAATGTGGAAATAACATTTCTACTTGTTAATTATTTATGTTTACTTATTAATTTTTATGGGTTTGGTAATTGCTGTTAATGTTTTTCTTTGTCCATACTATAATATGGAAGTCTATTGTTACATAAATAAATCAATAACATACAGTTGAAAATACAAAAAGCTATGAACAACCATCTGCTTACTGACATATGATTTAAAATGAAAAAAATCCTTGTTGCTGTTGTTGGGGTGTGTGTGTGTGTGTGTGTGTGTGTGTGTGTGTGTGTGTGTGTATGTGTGAACATGTACAATAAACAAGGAAGCAGGCTAGGACTGGTAGTGTAGACTAATGACACCTGGTGCTCAGAAGACTGACACGTGAGGATCATGAGTTCAAGGCCATTCTGGGCAACTTAAAGAGACTCTGTCTCAAAAGGAAAAGGAAAAGGAGAGCTGTTTCTGTTTTTGTTGTAGTTGTTCTTGTTTAAAGAGTCTCAGCAGTATAACAGGAGCCTAACAGGACCCTAGATTCAAGGTCACTACCACTGCAAGCTAACTCAGGAAGAAATCCTTGGAAAAACTACTGAGAGGTATACATCTACCCCATTCCTCTCTTTCAGACTCTCATGAAACCTCTTTCCATCACAGATTACTTTCTTCCTGTGTTCTTTCCAAAAGCAAATGAAATTCCTGAATTGAGGCTAAAAGGGACCATCCACTGACAGGACATCTCATTTGTCAACATGAGAAGAATGAGTAAGGTGTGTAACTTAGCAGACACAGTTGAACAAGATCTTTATGATGCTGGCTACAGTAATACGGAAAATCAATGAATCAGAAAAGAAATAGATCAAGATTGTTTTCTGTCTTTTTTTTTTCTTAAGATAGGGTCTCATATAGCCCAGGCTAGTCTGGGATTACAGGCATATGACACCATGTCCAACTTCAGGATAAATCCTAAGAAAATAATTGTATGATAGAGAAATTTAGATGTAATTTAAAATTGGTATTCAATTAAAATGATCATTTTTTTTCCTCTTGGGAAAAAGACTTGGCTCTTAATTCCACACTTAAGGCATGTATGTGTGGGAAACCTACATATGATTCTTAAGGAATGTATAGTGCAAAGCCTACATACAATACTTAAGGCATGTATGGAAGAGAAGCCTACAAATCAATGCTTTTGTTTGTTTGTTTGTTTTTACAGATGCCAAACTCCCTCCCAACAAAATGTCTTTGCACGTACTGTTATTGAAAGCTTTGGGGACCATTACGGTATCACATGGTTACCTCCTTTGCCACTTAGCTCAAACAACTCCTCTGGAGGCAGACCTTTCTCTTTCATTTTTTACAGGAGGAGTTGCTTAGGGGACTAACCTTACACTGTCTACAATGCTATAATGGCTCTTCTTAGCAATTACAAAGCAAGACAAAGCTGAGTGTCCACAGAGCCTGTTCTACTCTTCTTTCCAGTCAGAACTACAACCAATTATATCAGGCGCTTTTCTTATTGCTGTGACAAAATAGCAAACAAGAGGAACTTGTGGAGCAAAGGGTGGGTTTTAGCTCAGAGTAGGACAGCACACTGCAGTGTGTCTCAGAAGGCACTGGGTGAGAGGGTCATGAGGCAACTGGTCACATTGTGTCCACTGTCAGGAAAAGGAGATTCTGGCACTCTGCTTGCTTTCGCCTTTAGAAAAACATATGTATTATTGCTTTTATTTTTCAAATCACACAGTGAGCTTTCTACCTCAATTAAATATCAGGAACTATGGGGGTCCAGCCCCTCGATAGTCCCCTCCCTGGGTCCAGGAAGAATCTACAACCAGCTGATAATTAATCTTTGATGAAAAGAAATGAATCTATGTACACGAAATTCCTTTGTCTATACACTTTATTATTCTGTGTCTGTTTTCTCTCTACAAGCTTATATTCTGCTCTCAGTTTTGGCTCCTTTTTTTTTGCCTGATTTCTCTCTACATTTATCTGTTGTCCCTCTATAGGTTCTATCTTAATTCCTTCATCTTAGTTCTGCCCCTTCTAGGTTCTCATCCATCTAGTTCTTTCCCCTATCAGCTCCTCTCCCATCTCCTTCTCTCTCGTTTTGTTTTTCCTCATCTTGTTCTTCCCCATCTGGCTCTTCCTCATCTTCCATCCCGTTCCTCTAGTCCTCTCTTTTAGCCCTTCAATCTAGTTCTTCCCCATCTCAGTTTGTTCCTCTCAAGTTCTTAGCCATCTAGTTCTTCCATTCTCTTTTCTCTTCTCTGTCCTCTCGTGCCCTGGGAGTCCCTGTACATATACACTTACAAGCAGTAATCCCTTGGCAGTGCAAAGCCAGGCTTCCAGGGTCAAATGGAGGGGTGATAAGAATCACATAGAGAGGCAGTAATGGTTAATTATCATCTGCAACCCCAAAGGAAAGTGACCAATGGGAAAATGAATTAACTAAAGGCTAAATTTGGGTAATATCTAAGAAGAGGGATCTTATGTGCTCAACTATAAGCACATAAGATTGGTATGTGATTGGTAGAAAATGTTAAGAATCCTTAAGTTGCAAGGTCAATGGGAGAAAATAAAACTGCCTTCTTTTTTTCCTGTGGCTCCTATCTGTCCAAGCTATCTGCCATTTTTCTGCAGGGTGGGAGAAGGTGTGCTCGGTCACTAGGCAACCTGTGTACAGCTAGATGCCTCTGGTGATAGTTAAAGGGAGATCTGGAATTAGAGGTAAGATTTGGGAAAGGAGGTAGTTAAGCTTAATTGGCACTTCCACCAGACCTTCTCAAATGGGTGATCTGGACGCTTAAGTCTGTTCTTAGAGAGTACAGAGGGATCTTTGATAAGGTACTTCCCTCTGTCTGGGGATGGTCCTGGCTGGATACTGCCAATGATGTTAATTACAGGGAGGCTTGAACTGGGGTTTTGGCTGTGCACAGCTGTCAGCACAGATTATCTAAATATTCCTTTAGTAGAGGGGAAATGGTGCCTAATAAATGATGGAAAAGCTACAATAGCCCACAAGAAACTCAGTAGAAAACGACTGGGAATTGAAAGACAAATATCACCAAGGCTCCTTGAGCCTCAGCTTACCTCTGGAAGGCCCTTGGCTTCTTCCAGGTATTAGCTTTGTCATAATCAGCTGAAATCTTACTTTGTATATTTTTGTGGCCTGTAGCAATTAAACCAATCTAGAAATCCCTCAAGGGAATGCTCAGAGGTTTGTGCCCTAGTGATCCTAGCTGCTGTCAAGTTGACAATATTAATCCACACTCTAGCTGAAGTCATAATAGTCCCCTAATAGTGAGGTACAAATGGTGGTTCAAGAGGAAGCATGGGACTCTCACAAGGACTCATTTATACAACACAACCTGAAGAATATGTGTGGTAACTGACTTTTTTTTTTTAACTGTGGGAAAATAGAAGGGACTCATAGTTGGGTTAGTCTAAGCTTCTTGATGTGTGTCAAGAAGCAGAGATGCTGCATTCAATGCTGCAGCTCAGGGGAGCAGGAAGTGATCTGCTTTGTCTCGTTAATCAACTAAAATGAAAGAAAAAGCAAAAATACAATGAGCAAGCTGATAAGGCCAGACCTGTTTGGATTGTCATGTGGCACAGGAGATAGAAAGGCCTAGAAGTCTGACTTCAGTCAGAGTGGTCTGCCATGGAAGAACGCGTTCACTCTTGGGGGGGAGGCGAAAATCATTTCACCGTCTTCACCACAGTGGCTGGAATGGATAGGAACAAAAAGAATGATCAGAGAAAGGGACGCTCTTCTTCTTTGGCCCCACCTCCTAACTGTTGCCTTCAGAACTGAGTGTAACAGTATAACACGCCAACTGTAAAAGACTGGATATTCAAACCACTGAAATAATTTTGATGAAAATATTTTGTGCATTACAAAATATTTGTCCTTTTGCATGCTTGCATGTGCTGGCCTTGTACAGTAGAAATAAAGCAACTTCCAAATAATGAACCCAGTGATTTTGTGCGTACTCAAACATCCCACATGGCAAATGATCTGGAAACTAAGAAATGATTTTCAATCCAAGATCAATCAAAGTCGCTGCCAGCAGAGTACAGTGCAAAAAGGAAGACAAAGGCGTATTTGTAAAATGACTTGGTTTCATAAAGATTGCATGACAGAAAGTCCTCCAAGATATGAAATGTGTGATACACAGGAAGATGTAGTCAACAGAAAATCAACAGAAAACGGCTGATCACATTTTCAACCACACTCAGGGAGCAGAAGAGGAGCAGAGTACAGAGGTATTATCTGTGGACCCGAGTGGAGCTAGCCTTCCATTCAAAATGCCAATGTTCTCCCAGTTGGACTCAGCACATCTGTGGGATTCTGAATAGAATGGCCTAGCGATGTATTTCCTCCCGCAAAGCTCCACCTCCTAAAGGTCCCATGACCTCCCCAAACAGCACCACCAACTGAGTACCAAGTGTTCAAGCACAGGAGCTGTGTAGTTTGAATGTCCTTGGCCCCCAAAATCTTAGGGAGTGGCACGATTAGGAGGTGTGGCTTTTTTGAAGGGTGTGGCCTTGTTGGAGGAAGTGTGTCTCTGTGGGGGCCTACCTTGAGGTTTCCTATACTCAGGATACCTCCCAGTGTTTGAGTCAACTTCCTGTTGCCTACAAGATATAGGACACTCAGCTGTGTCTATCTACACGCCACCATGCTCTCCACCATGATGATAATGGACTGAACCTCTGAAACTAGAAGCAAGCTACCCAATTAAATGTTTTTCTTTGTAAGAGTTGCTGTGGTCATGGTGTCTCTTCACAGCAATAAAAACCCTATCTATGACAGGAGCTTATGGGGACATTTCTCATGCAAACTACATACATAGCTACGTAAAACATCATCAATTTGCACCAAAGAAATGAGCAGTTCTAAGTAGATCCCTAAACTTCTTCATGTGTGTAGCAAGTTCAGCACATTGCTCCAGTGTAACTGGCTGCGAAGTTTTATGAAAATAAATTAATGGTGTAATGGATAGAAGCACGGCGGCAGAAAGAGAAATCAAGGAATACAGGGTGTTGTCAATAGACCTGAGTAGAGCTGCCTCCCCATTTAAAGATGCTGATGTTCTCCCAGTCGGATATTAACACATCTCTGGGATTCCCTTGTCCCCTTCACAGGGTATAAAGCATGACAGCTTTCTGCTCTCTAAGAGAGAGATATCTTGCCTTGTTGTTTTTATACATATGAAGAAACAGGGAGCTTTGTTTATGGAGCTATACTTACAATGATTCACCAACTACATGCTAGTGACAGAGTGCACCAAGAACTTGGATGGGGGTGGGGGTGGCTCAAGGATGCTGTCACTTGGGGTGTGAACCATCAGAAGTCAGAATGAAGATTGTAGTCTCTGGTCTCTAACATGAGTCCCAACTAGTATCACTGCTTAGTATGTGTTTGTATAGTTGCCTCACAGTATTGGTCTATCACCACTAACATGGGCCAGAGAGATGGGGGACAAAAAGAATTAACACTTGAAAGTTCACCTTTGAGAAATACTATTTTTAGCACTAGAAATTTAGAAATCCAAGCAACCTTAAGTACTGATTCTAACTGTTTATTTCTGATACAACTAGAGTTTCAGCCATAGACTTATTCTATCTACATCCATTTTTCATATTATATATTCAAAAGTGATTTAATCTATAAGAAGTGTATTTATCTATATCATCTATTGTCTGCCATCTATTAATTTACTATCATTCTGTAATTTATATTTGTCATCTCTTTCTATACATGTTTGTGTATGCCTATAAACCTATTGATCAATTTGAAAGCTTTTATATTTTTACTTTAATTTATCAATAGCTATAACACCTGCTTTTTGGTTGTGTTCACTCCTGTATCTCTATAAAATATTTCATATTTCCATATTAATCTATATTAACCCACCCAGATACAGTCAGCAATCTTTAGTTTGTCCTGATATGAATGTCCTCTTGTTTACAGTAATAAAATTTGTTTATCTTAGTTATAGACACCTCTAAAATTTCCAAGGAAGTGCACTCAATTGCATGGCCATATTTTATGATTTCTTGCCACATTCCAGTTGAGGTATTTGTGCTGCAGTCTGCATGCTTTAGGCCACTAGTATATCACCCCAGTAAATTTTTAGACAAATAAAGTACATATTTTCTTCTCAGACATCTCTTTGAGATCTAGGAGTAAATAGTATTACATCTCAAGGAGAATAGGGTCTTGTGATTGTGGCCTCAGGATTGAAGACTTGTTTCCTTGAGGATGGTTCTGGGCTCTTCATCCTTCACAATGCTTGGCATACTCTATGTCTGCCTTGGGAAATGACATAAATCCATGACACTGTCACAGAAAACCAACCTTTTGCATTTTAACCTGTCTGAGACAGTTTGCTAACATGGAAACGAAACCAGGATCTGGATTTGGCCACCCATATATAGTCCATTTTCTCTGACTCCAAGCCTCCTGTCATGATGCCTTTTAGGCTGGATTTTTTTTCCAGCTGGGATTCTGGATAGGAAGGTGTGAGGGGAAATGATGCAGCTAATTAATAGGCAAGGGAAATGAATTCTGGTCTCTCCCTCAGAACTGGTCTCTTCCTTATCTCTTGGCTTCATATTGCTCAGTTTGGCAGAAATGTCCTGTGTTTTAATGGGTGCTTCTGTTAAACTAACTTTCAAAGGCCTATGGAAATCAGTTTAGATATTTTTAAAGTTGTTTTCCTATCAGTTCTTAATATCATTAAGCTTTCTCTTTCTGTGGCAACAATGGAGGAGGAGAGAAAAGCCCTCTTTGTGATCCATCAGACATAAATGTGTGGGGTAGTTGGAAGCCGTTCCTCCAGAGCTCTGATTAGAAAGCCCTTGTGCTGAAGAACTCCTCCATATTTCATACCTGGATACTTCCCTTTTTTTTAGAATAACAATCAACTTAAGATTATTATTGTTGAAGGAAAAGCCACAGTATTCATTGGAATATTGCGTTGGGATGTGAATCAGAATCCCCGTTGATTCATATTCCTAGGGAGCAAACATACATCTTTAGCCTAACAGCTCAGCTATAGCCAGAGGCACTCACATTACATATGCCTTGGGGCTTTTGTCCTTTTTTCCTATATTTCCAACAGCCACTGGGACCCTAGAAGTGCTCTGTATCTTTATTTTAGCTTACGAATTTGAACGGATGAATTGCCACTGGCCAGATGCTGTTCAAACTTACTTTTGATCCCACATGATTTCACTCTCACAAACTTTAAGAAAAAAAAAGAGTATCTTCTCTTTCTGCTATTTCAAAAATGTAAGAGAGAAGAGAGTGCCATTTTTTTTTGCCAATAATTGAGCAGAATCAAGAAAAAACACTACATATATGGCTTTAAAGAAAACAGTGTTAAAAAGCCATTAGCTAATAGCAAAACCAAGCCGAGGAGCCAAATCTCTCTACTTGAGATTAGTGGCTACAGAAATACGTTATTTCTGAAGTAGCACTCTACAGGGAATATGAAAAAAGCAACGGAATTGAGCACTTTCTTCAGTTCTGACCTTGTTATAACTTATATTACGTGAACTCAAGTGGAACTCTGCCTTCCTTGAGAGCATCCCACCTTCCTTTGCTGCTGCTTCAGGCATCAAAGAGGCAGGAAGACGTGGAGAGGCCCACGTTCAGCTGTGTGAGGGAAGCCTCCGAATGGGAGGGAGAGAGTTCAGTCCTGTTATGTCAGGAAGCAAAAATAATGAAGGTGCATGCCAGTGGCCTTCTGGAGCCGTGAATACTCAGGGGCTGTCTGTAGGGATCGCAGTTTATTAGAGTTAGCTAGCGACAAATATAGCCTTTATTTCCTTTTCTTCTTCCAACTCGTCACAACCGCTGACCAAGCTTTTGCGACCCTGACTTACAGGTGTGTAGTTGGGTACACTTGTCACAGTGGTGCCACAGTGCCAGTGAGCATTGACTGTTGTGTGAGCACCTGGCCTGCTTGTGTTCAAGATGGTTCTATAGGACCGACACACGTGTGCGTGCTGAGGGGGTCTGTGGATGGTTGTTCCCAAGCCTGACACAAAGGGCTATTAACATGAATAAACAGTGTCAAAAAGCATCCATTGCTTTCCCAAGTGCATCCATCCGTAGAATGATTGCTGCATGAAGGCCTCTTCCTGCGTGAAGTACCTGCATTTTAACTAGTGTGTATTACTGTAGTCTTCTGAAAAAACTAATTCTGGGCTAAAACAAAAATCCTAATAAAAAGCTTAAAGTGAACACTAGCCTCTATGCTAGTGATCAGGGCTTTGTTGATGTTTTTGTTGTTGTCTGTCTGTTTTTGTTTTCTATTTTATATTTTTCTCATAAAAAGCTCTTCTGAGTTGCCATTGGTACAAATAAAAGCTCACACGAGGCATGTTGGAATGAGCTTGGACACCTATGGTTGCCAGTATTGCCATCACAACCAACGAACTCAAGAGCCCATCACCCTCACAAGTGTGGTCCTCTCTAGTGGTGAAGCTGTTTGCAAGACATCAGTCTGGGGCGGAGTCTAAAAGGCATCGTAACAAACGGGGCAGTAATGGATCCTGCTGAAAGGGTTAGAATGAGATATGAGCAGATTTCCCAGTGTGGGTTTCCAGTGTGTCACACCCAGGTAGGCCTTCATTTATTCTCTCAATCATTCATTCACTCGCTCATTCATTCATTCACTTACACTCATTCACTCACTGTTATTCACTCATTCAGGTACTTATTCACTCATTCATTCCTCATTTGCTCATACATTTATTCACTCATACATTTTTCACTCATACATTTATTCACTCATTCACTCATTTCCTTGCTCACTGACTCAGTCATCTACTTATTCACTCATCCAATTATTCACTCATCTGATTATTCACTCATTCAATTATTCACTCATCCACTTATTCATTCATTCACTCACTCATTCACTCATTTGCTTGCTCACAAACTCATTCATTCAATCATCCACTTATTCATTCATTTATTCACTCACTAATTCATTCACTCACTCATCCACTCTTCCACTTAGTTACTCACCTACTTATTCACTCTCTTACTTGTTTACTCATCCATTTATTCACTCACTCATTTACTCATTCATTAATTTACTCACTCACTCATTCACTCACTCACTCATTCACCTTACTCACTCATTCATTTGCTCAGTTGCTCATTCACTCATTCACCCTCTTAACTCATCCACTTGTTCATTGTAAGAGGAAGTATTTGTTCTTTTCTCACCATGTGGAGGATAAGTGAGCAATTCTTGCCTGTCTGGCTGCTGGATATGCTGAAGTGCTTGTCCCCAGTTCCACAATACGAAGGTAGCTATTGAGATCATATACCCATTTCTTTTTTCCCCTAGGAGCTAGAATCAGTTTCTATACTCCCTCAGTTTTAAGACATTTTAAGACATACCACCCAAGGCCTGTTAGATTAAATTGTTAGACTTGTCATAGAGCTAATGTTCCCTCAGAACAATACAAATTAAACGGATTGGGTGGCTGAAATTATTTCAAAAGATGAACAGTCATAGAATGGAAATCAACTACAGAAAGTAGGAAATTTGAGTAACTAAATCTCCTAGGAAACATGCATAGCAGATGGTAAAGTATCTAGTCTCGTTGTTATAAATAAATTTCAAAGACACTCAGAGCAGCCTTACAAAGTTTTACAGCACTAACAAATGACAGGCAGTCTCTGCAGCAGGCAGGAGACACTCTGCCCCCCTTCGTGTCTCCTTAATTTAAACTCATTTTTGCTTGCACCATCTCTGTCTATGCCTAGAATCTGCACACACATTAATCTGGAAGCCACACAAGCCTATGTGGGAAAATTTTCTCATTTTTGTGCTTTTCAGATTATGATACTATCAACTCCTAAAACAAGACTCAAGTTGATGCTGGAAAGGATGCATTCTCTGATGTGGGCAGCCCTCTGTAACAAGGCTCCATCTGCAGCCTTCACAGGCCACTGTTCTAAATAATTTAGATCAAAGCCTAACCATCCAATTCACTGACCATGAAAATATGGGTCTGTGACTCCCATCCTCTGGAGCTGAGATATTCACCCATTATTTGTACTCACATTATCCTATCAACTGTGGAAGAATTAATTGACATAGAGAATGAGAAAGGTATCTGAAGCAAAATAAATACTTTCATTAAATCTATTTCTTCTTACCATGAGGTCATCTAAACTCAGACACCACTGGATCATCCTACACATTCAGTATTTCAATAGGAACCAGGATTTCATTCGATCAATTTCATATTGAAATAAACCAAAACTTTACCCAATAATATTTTGGTATTAACACATGTCTCTGAGTTGGTCATGAATGTCTACTTATAAAATTAACAGGAAGCACACATTCCCTCAGATCCAGGTTCACATTTGTTTGCACACTGAGAAGCTGTGTGTCCTAGACATGTAAAAAACATCTGCCGTGTCTCAGTTTGCCATCTGGACTTCATGTGTTAGAAACAAAAGCATGTAGCTCAGAGGTGTGAAGTGAATGTCTTGGAGAGAGTTTACCCCAATGTGCTTGGAGTACTCCAGCACTTAGCATACATAGTGGGTACTCAAAGAGACTTGAGGTCTCTGTATAGTATTAATATTTTAAATCTAAATTACTGTTGACATGTGAAAGGACATTTCCTTAGGTCTTTGTAACTCTCATTGAACTTGACAGAAATTAGTCACTGTAGGTTGTGCTAGTTAGTTTTTTTCCTTCTTTTCCTTTTTGTCGTCTTAAGACAAGTGAGGGCCATCTGGGAGGAAGGAACCTCAATGGAGAAAGTGCCTCCACCATTTTGACCTGAAGGCAAATCTGTGGGGCCTTTTCTTCATTAATGACTGATATGAGAGGACCTACCCTACTGTGATGATGCCACCTCTGGGCTTGTGGTCATGGGAGCTATAAGAAGGCAGGCTCAGCAGACTATGAGGAGCAAGCCAGTAAGCAGCATTTCTCCCTGGTCTCTGCCTCCAGGTTCCTACCTTGAGTTCCTGTTCTGACTTCCTTCTATTCATGATGTATCATAATTTTTTGTTTTGTTTTTTCAAGACAGGGTTTCTCTGTGTAGCTTTGTGCCTTTCCTGGAACTCACTCTGTAGCCCAGGCTGGCCTTGAACTCACAGAGATCTGCCTGGCTCTGCTTCCCAAGTGCTGGGACTAAAGGCATGCGCCACCACCACCCGGCAAGGTATCATAATTTTTAAGCTGAAATAAACTCGCCTCTCAAGTTGCTCATGGTCTTGCTCATGGTCATGTTTTCTATGATGGAGACTGAAAGCAAACTAAGACAGGTACTTTTTAACTATTCTTCCTGCCCTTTCAAAACCACCAGGAAATTCTACCACTCCTGATGTAGTGTTACTTTGTTAGAAAACATTTGCATATTTGATTCTGTCTGGTGAGTTATCCAGAGCTATGCTCATGGGCAAAACTAGTCTCTATTTCTTCAGAGTCTCTCTGACCCTGTCTTTTACATACCCTGTAACATGAAGCCCACCAGTTACCCAAGACCCTCACAGACTTAGAAGCCTCCAGTTATGTCTGGAAGCCACTTCATGTGTGTTCTCATTCTATTGAAAGTTGTCCCTTCTAACTCAATGGGGGAAATACAGACATACAAGATGATAAAGTAGACCAAAATGAAGTCACAGCATGCTTGTGTTATAAGTTGTTCCAGGTGAATACCATTAAAAAATAAGGCTTATATTTATAAGAAAAATCTTGAGTATGGTATTTCAGTCTGACCAACACATTACTGATTGACGTATACAGACAGAAATAAATGAATTAAGTAGAAAATAATGTTTATGCCAACTTACAGATTTTATGTTTAACATCACTGCTATAATTTCAAATATCAACAGCAAGAAGATTTAAAGCTATTAAAACTTTCCTATTTTGATTCTCTTCTCTTTATCATAATTTAAAATAGATTGTGCTGCCTATCCATATGATAAACATTTGAAAAATCTGTTTGCAGTATAAACAAAGTTATAACTTACTAATACCACAAAACTTGAAGTCATTAACACCTATGAATCTTTAGAAAATGAAATGGCAACCTACAAGGTAGTTGGTTGAATTTCCCTCCCCTTTCATTCATTCATTCATTCATGTTCATTCATTCATATGCTTTTGGATATTATTGCATGGTATATTAAATTAGAAAATAAACAGGCTGCTTCCTAGAGGTTGCTGCCTCTGTTTTATCTCTTTGGTTTGCTTGTGAGGTTTAAGGTAACCATGGTTACAGTAGAAGGACACATAGCTAGATCCAAATATGAAGCCAGAGCAGTTATTCCCCCTCACTCAGCTCTTGTCTGGCCCCTGCCACCTTTGGTAAAACCAGAATAGAGTAGGCAACTACTTTATAGAGTTGTCATAATAATTAATGAGATAATTAAATTCTCTCATCTTAAGAGAAAACCCAGAGACTTCTCTATGCCAGGAAATATTAGCTATTATCATAAGGATTATTCTCCTTAATACCTAAACCATTTACTGGCAATCAAGTTAATCATCATATCCTTCCAGGAAAAAAAAAAGGAAAATTAATTCAAATCTTAAGAACTCTTCATTTTTATTTCAGGTTTCAGGCCTCACGTAAAAGTCTTGAAGCAGAGTGTGCCTGATTGGAGCAGGCACAGTACCACTCCATGTTCTAAGTACTTAGGAGTCTAGAATATCAGAGGACACAAATCACAGCACAAAAAAAATCAAAAATTACACTTACTGCTCAATAAATCAAGGCCTCTGCTGATTCTTGTAAAGGGGAGATGAAATTTCACAATTCGCCTATGGAACTTTGGGAAATCCGGAAGCAAAGGGAGATTTTCTTTAACTGCTGTGTAAATGTTGTTTTGTTATGATGAGAAAAGAGAGACCAAAGGATGGTTAGTTCTGCAGTCTAGATCAGTTTTTGAAAATAAAATAATAAAACAAAAACAAAATCAAGGAGCCGTTTTAAGATGAAATCCAGGTTTCCTTGATAGACAACGTAAAGCAGAGAGAAGGGCAGGTGGGTAGGTGCATCCTGGGGGTACACACAGCATTCTGAAACAATGGGTCAGGATGTGGACAGCAGGGCAGGACACCTGCATGAGCTGTAACTCATCCATAGCAATGTGAACTTGAGGGATGTACTGCACTTGTCTGTGTCTTAGTTTTTTCAATGGAACTTCAATAAAATAGGGACAATGATCATATATCCATTCCATCATGGAGTTGTGACAGTTCAATGACTTTCCATGAGGAATCCATTAGCAGTTGGATGGATATTAGTCCACTGTGCTATCTTTGTTAGCTAGCATCTTACAAGTTTGCTTGAAGATTTTTCTGCCAGTTAGAGTTATATATTGCAAGAAATTCTTCACCACCAGAAGACAGTCTCAATTATCCAAAAATATAAACATATGCAAATCAGAACATTTACATAGAATGGATCCAGAAGCCCCACTAAGTACCAAAAGTTAGACAGACTTGCTGTGTCCATGAGACTCTGTGTTCCAGGGGTCACTGTGCTGTCTTCTTTGCAAAGCTTTTTTGTTTGTTTGTTTTTTGTAGCTGTGACCACATTCACAAGCCACGTCCACCTATTTTATGGCCTTCCTTACAGGTATATTTTTTAATGTGAAGTTTAATACCTTTTTTCTGAGACGAAAAGGTTTACAAGCTAACCAACAAAGGAAACATCCCTGACTTTGTACCGAGGAGAATCTCGTTTGTTTGCATTCTGGTTCTACCACTTACTAACTTTGCGATGTTGGCAATTTATAACCTTTCCAAGTGTGTATTTCCTCTCCAATATGGGCTAATAATTCGTACTTTACAGAATTGTTTTGAGTGTTAAATATAAATTATGTTCTGGTTCACAGTGTTTGTATACAGTACCCAACGTCTGATAGTTAACATTATGAATATGATTTTAACAGTAAGCTATAGAAAAAATAATGTAGCACAGATTCTTAGAATCCATCAAAACAGGCTGTAAAAATGACTTAAAGAAACATCCACCATGGCAATGACTAACATTTTGAAAAGCTTTATTTTTCCATGGAGAACCATATCCCAGCACAGCATTGTGCTTCTCTGTTCCTCTTGTCAGGAAGGGTAATATACATGATGCATTGACTAACCGCTAATGAAAGTTTTTATTCTTAAGACACAAAATATTTCCCAACACAGAGCACAAGGTCTCTGTGCTCATGTCAGCTCTAGAGTGGAACTTTTGAAAAAGAAAGAGAGGAAGTGCTTGTTCCCATAGACATTAAAATGGGTAAAAATGAAAGTAAAATGTCACATGGCAGAATTTTTGTTTTGAAAAGCCTGACCTGAAAAGTGTGCTTAAGTATCATGAAACCTCCAACCAATGCTATTTTAAATATTCTGAGATAGAGCGTCAATTTTTTAATGGCATATGTCTGTTTACCCAACATTTTCTACTGTTCACTCTGTAGGGCTCAGTATCTTCTCTAAGAATAGAGGTAAGAAAGACATTCCTTCTTCTGTGTCTGTAAGGGGAAATCAAGTATGCCTTTCTCAGCTATTACAGTGGGTCAAGCAAGCAATACTGTTATTATTGTTATTATTATTGTTGTTGTTATTATTCCAACCTGGCAGAACCTGAAGACACTCAGGGACTTAGTTCAGGCAACAAAAGTCATTATAATCTCTTTGTTAAGACTCAGGTTGCTTATTCCCAGTATTTATCATGTCTGTCTTTCATTTTGCACATATAGGGATATAATGGTCTTTCCTCAGAACTGTTTAAAGGATATTAGTCATGGAACCTCATATTTACATTTTCCATGCACCAAAAGAAGAGATTATGCAACATTAACAAGAGTCAAAATTGGACTAAAGAGAAAACTCAACTGATAATGTACTTGCCTTATGAAGATGAGAATTTTGATTCCCCAAAATTCAAGTTCAAAACAAAACAAAACAAAACAAAAAAGCCAGGCATGGTGGTGACACAGGTTTATAATCCCAGAGCTGGGGAGACAGAGACAAGCAGATCTCAGAAGGTCAACAAGATGACTCGGCATATAAAGGTATTTGCTGTGCAAGCCTGATAAGCTGAGTTCCATCCTCCAAATACACAAGGTACAAGGAGAGAATGGACTCCACAGAGTTGTTTTCTAACCTCCACAAGGCTGAATGGTGTAGTGAGTAGCTGTTCCAGGTTTAACCTGCAAGTACTACCCCCATTGAGGCTTCAGGTAACTGTCATGACTATGAGGTGGGGCCGAGACAGGAGCCCTTAAGACCTGAGATCCAGATGTACCAGCTCTCTTGGCTCCTGGATCCTAGACGCTGGAGGTAGACCGAGCAGAGTTCTCCAGAGAACATTGTGGGACTGTGCTTCACTTCTCCCAGATCCTGTAACCCATCCCTTTACTTGTAAGTTACTCCACAAAATAAACCTCCCTTTTAACCATGTGAAGTTGCCTTAATACCTCCACCAATAGAATGGTACATGAGCACATGCACAGCATACACACTACAACACAAATAATAATAACAATAATGATAAAAATAATAACAGGTCCTCTACATATATGCTATGACTGTTAGCTTGATAATTTTGTAGGACTCCTAACCATGGAAGCAGGTGTTTCTCTGACTCTTTTGTCTGCTCTTGGGACTCTTTCCTCCCATTGAGTTTCCTTGTTCAGCCTTGATATGAGGGCTTCTGCCTTGGCTTATTGTATCTTGCTTTTTCCTGTTCAGCTGTTATCTTTTGGAGACCTGCTCTTTTCTGAAGAGGAAACTAACAGGGAGTTAATCTCAGAGAGAGGGGAGGTAGGAGAAGCTGGGAGGAGTAGAGGGAGGAGAAACTGTGGTCAGAATGTATTGTATGAGAGAAAAATCTATTTTCAATAAAAATTTAAATAAAATAACCCTCTCTATATCCCAATGCAACAATCATATCATACTATTAAGTAGTTAGTGTTATATAGCTCTCACAGATTAGCGTGCAGAGACTATCCATTTTCCAATTGTTTTCAGGGAGTTTCCTTTATTTCCCTGGTAAAAAACAAAACAAAAAACCCAACTATAGTTTTCAGATACAAGAGGATAACTGAGTAGATATCTGTCTTGGTTAGGGTTTCTATTGCTGTAACAAAAAACCATGATCCAACAGCAAATTGGCAAGGGTTTATTTGGCTTACACTTCCATATCACTGTTCATCACTGAAGGAAGTCAGGACAGGAATTCAAACAGAGCAGGATCCTGGAGGCAGGTGCTGATGAAAAGGCCATTGGAGGGGTGCCACTTACTGGCTTGCTTCACATGGCTTACTCACCCAGCTTTCTTATAGATCCCAGGCCCACCAACCCACAGATGGCACCACCCACCATGGGCTGGGTCCTCCCCCATTCCTCGCTAATTGATAAAATGCCTTACAGCTGGATCTCATGGAGGCACTTCTTCAATGAGATGTCTTCCTCTCTCATGACTCTAGCTTGTGTCAGGTTGACACACAAGACCAGCCAGTACAATATCTCTAAGTCTTTACAACATTCTAAAGCTATGAAAAGGAAGACAGAAACATGTTAAAGCCTCACCTAGAAGAAGACATGAGTAAAACAATGTCTTGACTTCCATTTGGTGCTCTACAAGAAGACTGTGGTAACTAATATCTAAGTACTCAGCCTCGAGTTCCTCTTCTTAGGGATGCTGTTTTGAGAGTCAAAGTACATTATTTGGACACAATTTCTTGTTCTGTCTTGTCTTAGTTAGGCTTTTATTGCTGAGAAGAGACACCATGACCATGGCAACTTTTATAAAGAAAACATAATCGGGCTGGCGGCTTACAGTTTTATAGGTTCTGTCATTATCATGATGGGGAGCACGGCAGCATGCAGGCAGATGTGGTGCTAGGGCTGGGAGTGTTATATCTTGCAAACAACAGAAAGCCAACTGACAGTCACACTGAGGGAAGCCTGAGCCAAAGAGACCTCAAAGCCTGTCCCCACAGTGACACACTTACTACAAGGCCACACCTCCTAATAGTGCCATTCCCTTTGGGGGGCATTTTACTTCAAACCACCACACATCTTGACTACATTTTACTGTTTATAAGAAATGCAAATGGACAGAAGCTACATGCAAAAAATGTTCTGGAATGGCAAATAGGATTATTGGCTTGGATGAGAGTGCTATGCAGTTAACCCATTATAACAGAATAGGAAAACAGTAAAGTTATATTAGGGTTTTATTGCTGTGAATGGATGCCATGACCATGGCAACTCTTATAAAGGAAAACACTTAACTCTGGCTGGCTTTCAGGGTTTAGTCCATTATCATCACAACGGGAAGCACAGCAGCACACAGGCCGACATGGTGCTGGAGAGATAGCTGAGAGTTCTACATCTGGATTTAAAGGCAGCAGGAAGAGAAAGTGACACTGGGCTTGGTTTGATCTTCGGGAACCCCCAGTCCACTCCCAGGGACACTTCCTCAAACAAGGCTATATACACCTACTCCAAGAAGGTCGGTCATACCTCCTAATTGTGCCACTCCTTATGGACCTGTAGGGGCCATTTGTATTCAGACCACCACAATTATATTGGATTAAAAAGACTGTAAGGAAAATGTTTATGAAGAAAACATTTTTTTGCTTACTATTTTTATTATTACTACTAAATACTGTTATAGGATACTATATTGAGTAATATTTGTCTTAGTTCATAATATATTGAAAAAAGCCACTAAAAGACAGTACAACTCTGACAGAGAGGGCATGAGAAAGGACAAGACCATGAAGTCGAGTATGTCCCCCTTTAAGTTCTATATTTGTTTTTAATGCCCTGGGACATTTCAGGAGTGTGCTAGGAACTTCCTCATTTGAGAAGAAAGTCCACAGTGTAACTGCTCATGAACCCACAGCTCTCTGATTGGAATCTGCACCTAAAATTTGCTGAGAAATTCAGAAACTTGCTCTCTGATGGAGTTTAATGATTTGGCTTTATTACTTCATTGTTTTACCTGCGCTTCTGGGATACAGCAAAGTGGGACTTACTGATGGAATGCAAAATAGACAGTATTTGAGGAAGCCCAGGAGTAGGCTCTGAGAAAATGATGAGACTTGGAGCATGTAGATTCAAGTATTCAAGTCACCCAAAGAGGCTCACCAAAAAAGAAAAAAGAAAGAAAGAAAGAAAGAAAGAAAGAAAGAAAGAAAGAAAGAAAGAAAGAAAGAAAGAAAGAAAGAAAGAAAAGCCATTTTGACAGTGACAGAAATGGAGGTTATAGATTGACTTAACAACAGGGACATCTACTCACCATGTCTGACCTAGCTACAGCCGCTGCTGGGTCTACAGACACCAGAGACCAACACTGAGTCCTTGATATAGCAATGTTTCCTGGGGTAGCTAGCCAGTGACCTGGTGGCAGCTTGACTACTTGGAGCACTTCCTTTATGAAAAGGGCAACACTTGTCCCTAATGGAGTAGATACTTAATCTGGTTATGAATTTGCTGTTTCTGCATCAAGGCTTCTACCAAGAATACCATCTATGGACTTATAGAATGCTTGACTCACTGTCATTCTTTCATTGTGTAACACCATGCAGCGTTGCTTCTGAATAAGGAACTTACTTCACAGCCAGCAGACTCATATTTATGGAATCCATTGGTCTTTCCGTATCCCAGCCATCTTAAAGCAGCTGGCTTGAAAGATGGAATGACCTTCTGAAGACACAGTTACAATGGCAGTAGATGGATCTAGACTGGAAGGTTGGGCCAGTGTACTCCTTCTGGATTTGAATCAGCAACCAATATGGTTCTTTTTCTTCTGTAGTCAAGATTCATAGGTCCAGCAGTTAAGGGGTAAAAATGGGGATGGTTCTACTAACTATAGCCCCTAGGAAATATATTTTTGCTTCCTGTTCCTTATAACCTTAACTGACATTAAGTTCTGCTGGCCTAGAACTTTTGGTTCCAGACAGAAGAATGATCATGCCAGGAAACAAAACAAAAATTTCATTGAACTGGAAACTCAGATTTATCCCCTGGCCACTTAGGGTTTTTGATACCCCTAAGCCAACAGGCTAAAAAAGGAATAACAGTATTAGGAGAGTTGATTATTCCATACTACCAGGGGGAAATTGGATTTTTCTTCTCCACAATGGATAAGGGAGATTATGTCTAGGTTGCAGTAAATCCTTTAGGGATGTCACTTGGTGTTACCATGTCCTGTGATTAAAGTCAGTGGGAACTACAATAACTGAATCCAGGCAGGATGATAGAGGACCCAGTGTCCTCAGAGATGAGTATGTGGGTCACTCCTCCAGGAAAAGAGCCAATACCTGCTAAGCTGCTTGCTGAGGTTGAAGGAAATACAGAAGTTAGTAGAGAAAGGTAGCTATAAATACCAACTAAGGTCATGTGACCAATTGCAGCAATAAGGGTAATAATTTACACAAATGTTTCTGTGCCATATTGTTAAGAATAGGCTTTTCTTTCTTTTTTTTAAGAATAGGTTTTTCATATATACATATGTTAGGCAGATACTTTTTCCTCTATTTATCATGTAATGTAACAACAATTGAGAAAACGTCAGTGCTTATTATCATATTTAAGTTATGAGACACTGGAAGACTAAATATCCTTCAAGGGACATTGCTACCTATTCTAAAATATATAATGTTGTCTGCTGTTGTTCATGGGGTAGTCCTATCGTGTTGGGCATAATTATGACCTGGTTATTGTTTCCATTTAGAAATGAAGCATAACATAAGGGGGTATGATTGTTTGTCAGACTGGCAAATGGTGGACTTGTGGCTAATCTTGGTTGTCAACTTGACTACATCTAGGATCAATGAAAACCTAAGTGGCTGGACATGCCTGTGAGTGATTCTTTTTTTTTTAAATCTGATTATTTGAAGTGGAAAAACCAAAAATCAGACTCACACCTAGTGGCAGCCCACATCAAATGGCAGAAAAAATCTTGTGACTTTGGTCTACATTGGCTTCAATCTAACTGACAAGTTCATCTATCCAGTTGCTGAGACACTCCTTTAACTGTATTAGAATTAACATCTTCAGGAGCAGTGTAAACTGAAGACTAGTATCTTTCCATGAATTCTCTGGGACTCCAGCTCCAGATTGAGACTGCTGAGACCACCATTCTCAGGACTGGACAACTACTGGATTCTCAACCTTTCCAGTGTGAGACAACCACTATTAGACTATCCAGATCACATCTTATATAAGTCAGTCTAATGAACTCCAGACAAATGCAAACAATTTCTCTAGGAAGTAGAGCCAAATTAACAGGTGATGAGTAAAGACCAGGGTTCTATGATAGAAATGAATTCATTTAGTATTGTACTTTTTTCTTCACTGATTGAATGCAAGAAAATGAGACTCAGTCAGAAACGACATACAAGTGATTTTCCTCTACAGAGACATTGATATCAAATAATGTTAAAATCTTCTCACATCTACATTTCTGAGTACTACTAATTATTATGATAAAAAGCAACATATTGAACAAATAGTAAGTATTTGCTGAACACTGGATGCATAGAGATATTGTTAGGTAAATGTGCTCCCTTCTGAAACCCATTTGTTTTGTGTGAATGTATTGTCAAGGGACCCTATATTGTTTGTAATAAAGGACCAATTCCTACTATGCTTTAAAGCTAATGAGCAAAGAGAACTGAAGAATGTATCACATTTCTATAACAAATTGGAGGAAGAAAAAAAAAACAGCTGTATACTGTTCTTCTAATAACCAAAACAATCATATCATGAAAACATGCTCACAGGAAGCAGAATTAATGACCATTCTGGTTATTCTAGAAATGTTTCAACTTTAGCACAAACTTTAACACACAAAAAAGCTACAGGTCCACCCCAAGAAGACAGCTTGAACTTGACAAAGACTGTGCAAGTCTACTGTTGATTATTACAGTAAATTCAGGTTTGAGATGAGAGATGCCTTGGAACAGGGTATTTGGAATTACTGTTTTTGCTTTAAATTGCTTTATTGTAATAAAGCTGTAGTTTTTCCATCTCTTCGGAGATTTAGTGTTGCTCAGTTTCAAAATCTAGAAATCGTTGTCATTTGAATGATAACTGTTTGCACATTATCGTGCAGTGTGTTGCCACCATTCTTTTAAGGTTGCATGCAACTGGACTGTATATTTTCATTCCTTTATTTGTTGTTTTGTTTTGTTCTTTTCCTTCAAACCTCCAACTTCGAGCTTTGTTCATACAGTTGGAAAATAGCTGATCTATTTATATGCACGTCAAAGAATCAGACTTTGAATTCATTTTTTTATTTCTTCAATATTTAAGAAAATTGTGTCTATGGGAATTTTCTTGCATGCATGTCTGTGAACTAAATGGGTGCCCAGAGCATGTGCACCAGAAAGGGGAGATGGATCCCCTGGGACTGGAGTTACAGACAATTCTGAGCCACCATGTGGGTGCTGGGAATTGAAACCAAGTCCTCTGGAAGAGCAGATAATGTTCTTAACCCCTGAACCATCGTCCTAGATCTTTTACAGTATTTTATTATAATGTAGGCATTGATGATTTCCTCTTTGGTGTATAGGTTTTTTTAAAATTTTCTTGTATTGGAAGATTTCTAAGATTCATTTATTTTCATTAAATATATACACAAGAAATTATGTAATATTTATGTAGATGTGAAAAGAGTATACAATTAGGCTTTATCTTGAGATAATGTGTAAATATATCATTATTTTCAGGTACATATTTTCAATGAACTGAAATTAATATTAAAGATATACTTTGACATAGTTGAACTCAAGCATTTTGTTTTATATACTATTGTATTTTATTGATTTTATGTCTAATTATACCACTCTTCTTTAGTAACTTCCTTTTTTGTTCTTGGCTAAGTTTATTATTGGAATTGGAATTTTTCACTCTCTCATAGCCTTTTTGAGTAATATTCTATACCATCATCTCCTTTAACTTTTTGTTAACTAAGTCTTTCTTGAAAACTTTTGAACATCAATAACTTAGGGTTATTTTGAGGAATTATTTCCAAATTCATGATATGAATTTAAAATAGCCATAGGAAACTGAGGTCACCCCTCTCTCTCTCTCTCTCTCTCATATATATATATATATATATATATATATATATATATATATATATATATAATTTTATATTTCTGATGGTATTTATTTTATTTGAACATCTTTAAAACTATATTAGTTCACATTTGTTGAGTTATTAATGAATCATCTTTTCTTATATTTTGTAAGCAAAAGGTGGTGTCAATTTTGTAGACAAGTAGAAATGGATTTAAAGCTGGGCTTGGTCATGAGCTACATCTGTGACTTTAAACTTATAAGTCCTAGAAGACAACAATTCAACCGGGCATTGAAACTGAGAAAAAGTCATATTCCTAAGCAAAACATGGATGTGTAACTGCCACACATCTGTTATAGTCTCGGGTCATGACTGACACATGTGGTCAATTGCCGGTTCCTTCTCCAGCAATTCCCTCTTCCCACTGTTCTCTGTGGGAGAGTCGGTAGAGGAAACACACATGCTAGATTTGAACCTGCAGATCACATTTGCCACACCCACGACAGTGTCGCCCGTGTGACAAATGCCTTGGATGAGGTGGTTACGTGGGAAAGGGGGGCTCGCGGCCCTTGGGTCTATGCCCCGGCGACCCCTTATCAATCTGCCCGAATCATGGTGCCAGGCTACACGGAACCACGCAAAATCTGCTTGCAGAGGCTGGCTGGCATTCTGCCTTTTTTCTCTTTGCAGCTGTGACTATTGCTGTTTCCTTGTGTATTGATTTCAGGAAGTTAGCTCTCAATGTTCCTGATGTGCCCCATAAAGAGAATAATGATTCCTCAAAAGTGGCCTCAATACCCCCACCTATAATTCAAGCTTTTAGGCAAACAGTTAAAGAGGGTCCTAGAAGTTTGGGGGAATTTATGAATGATTTAGAGAAAAAGAACTTATGACTCAGAGGGACGAAGATTCTAGCGAAGAGAGAATGAAAGTAAAAGTCCAGGAACTCATATGCAATCCACACGTGCAGCCAACAGCAACTGCAAGGAAGCAGTTACAGGAATTAGCCATTCCTACAAGAATTATCCAGGGACAAATAGAGTTTCTCATCAAGGGTCGGTGGTGGCAACCCCCTAACTTTAATCCTAGATATAATAATTATTTGGAGCCATTGCCCTTAACGGGAGCTTATGATAAACATGGGAACCAATGGGTGAATCATAATAGTATGAAAACAGAATGGCATAAGTTACAGTTCATGGAAAGAATAGCTAGGTCCCAACACCCCTGGTGCCTTCTCACCTGCAGGCAGAGGTTAAATATTTTCACACAAATGAAACCATGGTTAGAACGATGGTGGGAAGGGCTTAATTTTGATACAAAACAAAGGTCTAATAATTACGTAGAAGGAAAACTTCAGCTAGGGCCGTAATGTTCTCTGTCTGGATGAGGGACCACAAAAGAGGAAATAACACCTGTACTCATGAGATCTGTTAATCATTCTGAGAAAATTGTGTGACCACATTGTTAATTCTATGTCTATCGCCCCACTGGCCGATTGCCATGTTTCCTCAAATGATTGTATAAAAAACACTGCTTGATCTGAGTAAAATTGCAGCACTTTCACAGCATACTCTGGTGTCTGTGTCTGTCTGTCATTCGCCGAATCCCACTTATCCTGAGTACCTTCGACCTGTTCTCCCTCGGTCTGGTGTTCCTACTGAGACCCAGTCCGCGGCACACGTCAAATTGGGTCCTCTGCACTTTCATGTGCTGAATCTGGGAGCTGTGCTCTGTGGCCGTAGCTTTTGCGGACATTGTCATCTTTCAATTTCCCATGAGGATATACGATGTCATTTGGGAACATGCTTTCTTGAGGATTCAAACCTTCTGCAGGTGGCTTTCTGCTTGTGACAGTCTGGCCATCCATGAGCCAACTCAGCGCTTTAGGAAATGATAGCAACTGAGAAGACTTGTTTCATTAAAAAGAAAAATTGCTCCAATCATAGCTTTTTTTTTTTTAATCCCTGATGATTTTACTTAAACAATTTCTGTGCCAAAGATCACCTCTAGAAATTATTCATGGAAAGATCCTTTATTTGTTGCCTAGTCTTCCTTTTTCCTCTCAATTTGATGAGCATTCAGTTCAGTCAGCCTGAAAACATACAGCTAAATAGAGCAACAGCAACAGTGGATGTAGAAGGTATACTTTTTACACACAACTAGCCAACCTCCTACCTTAGAGGGCTTTGCTAGGTCTGAACAATAATATCAGAATGAATTATAATCTCATGTTCAACTTTCCTCATTTATAAAACAGGGTCAATACCAATAGTTCCTATCACAGTTTGATGAGATGACTCATGATTCCAATAAACTATTCATCAAAGATATGCACTAGATATGCTCAGCTTCTGCTTTAAAAATCTTGGATATATTTAGTATAAACTCCATAACATATCTATTTCAATATTTATCAAGTTATATTAATGATATTGTCTGCTTATCTTTCCCTACAAGTTTATAGACTTGGACAAAGTCAGAGAATGTTAAAAACTCAAAAGATTGATCATAGACTGAATATAATGGGGACAGCTAATTTTCCCAGCTCCTGCTGAATTTTTAGTGACTCAAATATGATAGCTGAACCATCACTTGTTATGAGGTCTGGCACCTGGTTTTCATACGCTTAAATGAAACCATTTGTGATTTACTATTATAGAATCACAAATAATTAATGAAGTGTAGTGTGGAGCATGAGCTTTAACAGGGGAACTGCATTTTAAAAAAATTAATAATGTTTATTCTTTCAGTAATACCATGCACTTATAGAATGTATGTTGATCATACCTGTCTACCATTACCAAACCAAACTCTCTTAGTACCCCCAATCTCCCTCCTACCTTCATATCTCTTTCTTGTAGCTATTAATAACCTCCTGAATCCAATTAGAGCTTCCCATATGCATGTGGGTGTGGTGGGGCCAACCAACATTCTAGAGGCCACATCCCATAGGAAAGTGACTATCCCTCCTTCAGGAACCATCAGCTGGCCTCAGCTCCCCCTCACTCCTCTCCTCCAAGTCCCTGCTTCCATCCCCCCTCTGTTTCGCCCCCTGATGCACTCCTCCATTTCGGTTTAATGAAAGGGCAGGTCTCCCAAGAGTATCATTACAGTTGATCCTCCTGTGGTACTCCTAACAGTGGGAACAAGGGCTGCCTCTGACTCTTTTACAGGCCTTTGGGACCCTACACCTCATACTGGGTCGCCTGGCCCAGCATTAAGTCGTGGGGAGGTGTTTAGGCTTACTACAACTTTATTTTTATTTTTTGAAACAGGGTCTTATGGAATAGGCTTAGCTATTCTGGACCCCAATATAGAACAGATCAGAATTCTGAAAAATATATATTTTTCAGTTAAATTAAATTACCAATTGCATTTTATTTAAATGCTAATAAAGAGTATTTACTCAAAACATAAATAAAATTGAATGTTCTAGTATGTGAAGTATCAATTTAATAATGAAACCATAGCTTAACAATTTACAGAATAAAAAAATTTCAAGCAGAGACATACACTTAGACTTGGTTCTTTCACTATTTCTTTATTTTGTGACCTGAAGTTGGGTTTTGTTATGACAAAAAATCATATATACATGTATTTTCTTATTTATTAATTTAGCATGTATGTGTGTAGATGCAGGCATCTGTGTACAATGGTGCAATGTAGAGGTCAGAGGACAACTTTCCAAGCTGCATTCTCTCATCCACAATGTAGGTTCCAAGTACTGAACTCAGGTCACCAAGTTTCTGAGGCAAGCATCATTACCCACTGAGCCCTCTGTTAAGACCAAGGGAAGACTTTAACATAGATTCAAATGTGGCTTAAGAAAGAGGGAGACCATGTAAGAGGACAGCAGAGTGTGCCCTAGAGTGGATGGTGAAAGTGGGCTTCTCAAGGGGGAACCATTCTCTCAACATTTGCTACTGAAAATACTCAGAACACCAAACGACAAACAAATGACGAGCTATCTACTGCAGTGTTGTGAAGGTGTTAAAAACAATGCTCCTCAAGAGCATTTAAACCCACGAGAAACACAATTACTAGAAAGTTTTTAAGGACCTAATGTGATAGTATGTACGATTTAGTAGTAACTCACCAAAAAACACTGGTGTATGAGTGACATGGGGAAAGACAGTGGAGAAGAAGGTATAGTGTTTTTCATCTTTATATTTAGGGTGATACAAAACTATACACATACACTTGCATATTACACTAATTTACAAAATAATAGATTATAACCTAAACAAATACATAGTTGTACTAATGTTATACAATAATTCGGTATAAAAGTCAGATGTTCACCACAGTAGAATGATAGTGACTATTGTAGAGATAACATATTCACTATGGAGCTTAGAGATGGGTGGTGACCTGTCTCAGCAACTTTACCCCCCATCAGAGAAGGGTATCATTTGCTTCTAATGACCTCGCTCAATGTTGTGTGGATGCTCAGTTTCCAGTCACTGTCAAGTCACTGTGTGCTTTTCTTAGCAAACTTTTTGACCTTCTGAAATCTGAAGTTTTGAGATGCAAAAGAGCCTCAGGGGCGTGCAACAAATGTTCTTTAATAGGATCCATCCACAAGATACACACTGAGTTAGGTCCAGGGAAAGCTGTAGGACATGTGCAGAAATGAACTCTAGCCGAATTAAAATTCAAAATGAAATTGATTATTATTTTTTTTTTAGCAGACATTCATTTAGAGAACAGGCTTGGAAGAAGAGTTTGGTTGCATGTGTCAAATTATACACAAGAATTCATTCTTATGTAATAAAACTAATTACAATCACATGTAGGCTTTATGAATTATAAAAGTATAAATTATATATTTGTATAGGAAATTAAAAGCAAAGACATTCTTACCAATGTGTCTGTCTATATATTTTAAATTATTCTTTAACTGTTATCTTTGGTGTCCTAGTATAACTACCTTTACTTATTTACATATATAACTGTCTTAGTTAGGCCTTCTATTGCTGTGATGAAACACCGTGACCAAAAATCAAGTTGGGGAGGAAAGGGTTTATTTGGCTTACACTTCAGCATTGCTGTTCATCATGGAAGGAAATCAAGACAGGAACTCAAATAGTGCAGGATCCTGGAGGCAGGAGTTGATAGAGAGGCCATTGGAGGAGTGCTGCTTACTGACTTACTTCCTCTGGCCCATTCACCCCACCTTCTTATAGAACCCAGGACCACTTGCCCAGGGATGGTACCACCATCCATGGGCTGGACCCTCCCTCACTGATCACTAAAAGAGAAAATGCCTAACAGCTGGATCTCACGGAGGCAGTTCCTCAACTGAGGCTCCTTCCCTCTTCCTCCTCGACACAATAGCTTGTGTCAAGTTGACACACAAAACCAGCCAGTACAATAACTAAACATTATTAGTTCTTCTTGTGCATTCAGAAAGTAAACTAAAAATTCTCTTTAGAATCTCAGTAACTGCAAGTGAAACATACATAAAAATAAACCTGCATGTATTTGTGAGCAAATATTCAATTTGACAAAGTCTTTGATAATTTTTCTGAATCTAGTATCATTGTTAGCTGAGAATTAAAGAAGATAACAAATTAGTTAAAATTAGCACTTTAAAAACTAATACAAGCATGGTGTGGGGCTCAACAGTTAAGGGCACTTGCTGTTCAGCAGAGGGCCTGGGTAGGGTTCTCAGCATCCACATGGTGGCTCACAACCCTTGTAACTGCAGTTCCAGGGGATCTAATATCCTCTTCTGGCTTCTCTACAGTTGAGTAACATTGCATGGTATGTTGGTGACTTTAAGATTTTACTTCCTCTCTAAAAAAACAAAGTTAACCACTGAGGCTTAACTATAGTTAAGCTATGGAAGTGATGCATGAGCTCCTTAATTACATATTTTCTTCATACTAAAAGTGATATATTGAGTGACTTGCACTTATTAGGAATGTTCTCCTAGAATTGTTGAGGGGAACAATACCGGACAGCTTTAGATGAAAGTTTGTAAGACGATTTGCTAAACAGTCTTATTAATAAAAACCTGGAGCTAGATATTGGGGTGAAAAACTGAGAGATCAGATAAATAGATAAGTCACAGACAACCCCACCTCACCAACACCTCAGTCTCCCAAGAGACTTACTTCCTGTATACCCATGCCTATATGCCTTTCTGTTCAGCCATCTCATTTCCTCTCTTTGCCCAGCTACATCATTTCCTCTCCCTGTCCAGCTCTGCCACTTCCTGTCTGTCTGTACAGACCTCCAGACCTTTATGGTTAGTGCTAGAATTAAAGGTATGTGTCACCACACCTGGCTCTGTTTCCAGTGTGGCCTTGAACTCACAGAGATCCAGAGGAATCTCTGCCTCCCAAGTGATAGGTGTGTGCCACCATTGCCTGACCTCTATGTTTACTGTAATGCCTGGCTTTTTCCTCTGATCCTCAGATAAACTTTATTAGGGTGCCAATATTTTGGGGGGACACAATACATCACCACAAAAGCTGTCTTGGCCTTTGTCACTAATCAGTGGTGTGAACATGACCTCTTTGACCTTCAAATATGGAAACTGCCAAAAGTTTGGACTAGAGATGGACTCTAGAAATATGTGAAAACAATGTTGATTTTTTTCTTAGTTCCAAGCAGTAGCTAAATGAATGTTAGCCACTTCACAGGTGCCAGTGTTCTTTATAGAACTTACTTACCTTATTTTTTTGTCTCCTTTTGGGACTTGTTAAAATGTTCCCTTTTAGATGTTTAAAAATCTTCTCTCTCTAATTGTTGTATCCAGAAGCTTGAATGTACTCTGTACTGGTGAATTTTCTTTACACTGTGACCAAATACCTGACAAGAAGCAGCTTAATGGGGGGGGGGAGAGCTATTTTGGTTGTAGTTTGCGGGTACAGCCCAGCATGGCAGGATAGGTGGAACCAGTTACACTGCTTCCACAGTCAGGATGCAGAGATGTGAGCACTGTGCCTCTCTTGGCCTCTCTTATTTTGGATTCTGAGTCCCCAGCCTGTAGAGTCTACTTTGGTATGGGTCTTCCCTATGCAACACTTGCTTTTTTTTCCTGGAAATACACTCATAGACATACCCAGAGGTGTATTTCAATGGTGATTCTAAATCTAATAGAGTTGACGACGAAGATCTGCCATCACACATTCCTAAAGTGAACCACTGAGGCCCCTGGCAGAAAATCTTTAAGTTTGTTATGATTCTGGACAAGGTGGTTGAGTCATCCTGCATTGTCTCCAGTCTCCTTTGTAATCACATATAGTTACTTGGATCTCCAACAGCAATTACTTTTTTCCATCCTTTAGCCTTCAGATGTGTGATTTTGTGGGATTTAAGTGTTGTGGTATTTTTATTTGGTCTTCCTTATTACAATGGAAAATCTCCAAATTGTGAATATCAAGCATCCAGCTCAAAGTGAGGCTATAAGTTAAAGGCTGGGCCCAAAATGATCTCAGCAGCAGTCATCCACTGTCATTCAAGGGGGCTTCATTCTAGCCTAAAGTCATACTTTTAAGTTCAAGGAAGACTTCTAATCCTGTTATCATCTCCCAAATATTATATTACTCTATGTTATTAAAAATAATTCCTACAGAATACTAATATTCCCAGATGAATCCTCATTTCTTTTCACAATGAGTCAGCTACTCTGGAATTTTTGCTCTTCATTAGTACTTTTTTATGATTCTTATTATTTTATCTTTTAAATTTTCTTGTGTTTTTTCTCTTTGCACACTTGAGTTGAGAACTCTGAACAATGCAGCAGTCCTCCTCTACAAACTTTTTGTTATATAATTTCTATCAATGAGTTCTATATAATCTTTTGGCTATTTGAGCCAAATTCTAATAAGAAGTTCAGTATAACACACACATACACACACACACACACACACACACACACACACACACACACACACACACAAAAGCACCACACATGCACAGACACACACCACACACACACACACACACACACACACACACACACACACACACACACACTGTCTGAGTTAGGGTTATCATTGTTGTGATGAGTACCATCATGAAAGCAACATGGCAGGGAAAGGGTTTGTTTGGCTTACACCTCCGTATCTCTGTTCATCATTGAAGGAAGTCAGGACAAGAACTCAAGCAGGGCAGGAAACTGGAGTCAGGAGCTGATGCAGGAACCATGGAGGAGTGCTGTGTAGCTAGAGTTTTCCTGCCTGGCTCACACTAAGGACAAATCTCTCTCACCTGCCAGTCCCACAGCTGCTCAGACCCAACCAAGTAAACACAGAGACTTATATTGGTTACAAACTGTATGGCCGTGCCGGGCTTCTTGCTAACTGTTCTTACAGCTTAAATTAATCCGTTTCCATTAATCTATACCTTGCCACATGGCTCGTGGCTTACTGGCATCTTCACAGGCTGTTTGTCATCGTGGTGGCTGGCAGTGTCTCTCTGACTCAGCCTTCCACTTCCCAGCTTTATTCTCCTCCTTGTCCCGCCTATACTTCCTGCCTAGCCAATGGCCAATCAGTGTTTTATTTATTGACCAATCAGCAACACATTTGCCATACAGAACATCCCACAGCAGTGCTGCTTACTGGTTTGCTCCTCATGGCTTACTCAAGCTGCTTTCTTATAGAACCCAGGACCACCTGCCTAGTGTGGCACCCACACTGGCCCGGGACCCAAACACTAATTTAGCAAACACTAATTTAGAAAATGTCCTATAGGCTTGTTATGGACACTCTTCCAGTTGAGGCACCTTCCTCTCAGATGAATATAGGTTGTGCCAAATTGATATAAAACTAGACAGTACACACACACACACACACACACACACACACACACACACACACACACGAGAAGCCAGGCAGTGGTGGCACACGCCTTTAATCCCAGCACTTGGGAGGCAGAACTAGGTGGATCTCTGTGAGTTCCAGGCCAGCCTGGTCTACAGTGTGAGTTCCAGGAAAGGCACCAAAACTACACAGAGAAACCCTGTCAGGAAAACCCAACCAACCAACCAACCAACCAAATAAACAAACACATTTTTTATGTGAGAGAGGGTGTGTGTGTGTGTGTGTGTGTGTGTGTGTGTGTGTGTGTGTGTGTGTGTGTGTGAGAGAGAGAGAGAGAGAGAGAGAGAGAGAGAGAGAGAGAGAGAGACATAATGATTGCAAAATCTTAAAAGAAAGATCTTGATGTGTGCTTTCTCCCCTCCCTTTACTGAGCAGGAAGGGAAAAGAACTGTTTGTACACATTTTAGAAGTGAACTAAACTCATTTCAGTGTTTGAGAGCATTTTGTATTTTGCAGAGACAGCATCTTTCCAAGATCTACTGGCAAGGAAATAACTCTGAAAGCACTGAGACTGTTTACATGTGCCACATTCCCTCACATTTCATTTTAATGCAAATTCCCCCTTCCAAGCTAATATTTAAGCACAGTTTCAATAATCCTAGTTCCTCCAGCCAATATAGGGAGTGACTGTTCATTGAAGCATTTCCACACTCAGATGCCAGCCTTTCTGTGGTGTCTCTACCCCCTGAGTTCTCTGGCTCACCTAGGAGGAACCATTCCTCCTTTCTCCTTACTGTCCATCACCCTGCTTGCTTGGAGCTCTCCCTACCGTCTCATATTCACTTGCCCTCTGTAAGCTCAATGTCATTGTTCTGGAAGAGTCCTCTCCTGATTCTATCCCTCTAAAGGGAATATACATGCCCATATATGTGCATTACTGGCATCTTCGATAGCCACTAATGCTGATGTATTAAACATTTGTTTTCTAATTTTGATAACAAACCTAGGCATCAACTTACATTTCAGAAGTCAGTTTAGCAATGTGCCTAAAACACAGAGACCACTGAAAATGTGAGAGATGAGCAGTCAGTGAAGTATATTATATTCTTTTTCTGTTAGGACAGTATACTGCCTATACCCATCCAGTAGGAATAAAAATTACTACTAAACAATGATCACAATAACTGAAAGGACCTTGTCAGTCTCTTTTGTTGGGGATACTTTGTGTTTTCATGAAAAGGCATTTCGAAAAATACACACAAATCACAACTAAAATACATTCATGATTTGTTATAGGTGAACAAAAAAACCCACAAAAAACACATAAGAAGAGAAAGATAAGTGGATCTTTCACAGTATTAGAGCCATCTGCTGAAATGCAAGAGTGAGCTCCTGATTCATGATGAAAAATTTCTCTGAGTTATACAAACATCATTAAAGATACAAAACAGAAAGATACAAAACAGAAAGAAAGTTAAACCACTTGTGTGTGTGGTTTGTGTGTGTGTGTGTGTGTGTGTGTGTGTGTGTGTTCTGTGTGTGTTCTATAGCTTACATTGTAAGATCTTTTTTTTGTAGGTACTTTCTCCAAAGATGCCTTTGATTTTAATGTTTGTTTTAGCCTCTTTATGCCTCCACTTCATTTTTGTTTTTATTTAAGGGCTCCATTCTAAACATCATGTACTACTTAAGTGTGAGAAACTTCAAAAATTATGAACACCATAGTTATACATACAGCTATAGAAGTAATATGTGCAATCATCCCATCCTGTTAACCTCTGAGATAAAAATTTAGACCTATTCAAAGTGAAAACATGCATACGCATACACAGTACATAATTTCAGATATGGTCTGACTGTGAAATGTCTCTCATAGTCTCATTTGTTTGAATATTTGGTCTCCAAGTAAGGGAGTCATTTTGGAAGGCTGTGGACCATTTGGGTAGTTGTGCTTCTCAGTCATGACAGGTTTTTGTCATAAGTTTTTTGAAAATCTTCCCTTTGAAAGTCCATAGCAAATTTCTTCTCAAAGCTTGGTTGACTGTGATTCACTTTTAACCTGTAGAACACTACAGGAGAGACAATGGATATCTCTGTCGGAGAGGTTCATCATCTCTTACTGTGTTTGTAGAAACAGTCATGATCGAAGATGCACATGGCCAAGAAAGAAGTTTATCTAAGTTAAAGCCACCAAATTTGCAGAAACTAATCTGTGTAGTTGTGCCAAGTATTGGTTTTCTGCTTAGCAGCTCCTGTCTTTGAGTCCTCCTAGACCTGGTGTTGGGTATAGTAATGAACACGTGTTAACAGTCTTTGGACCTCAAGCCATCATCTCATTTCCAGGCTTCAAACCTGCTCAGAAAAAAACCTTGCAACACAGAGAAGGAGCCTCTATTTCTGTTTTCAAATTCTAATCACCTGACTCTGAGCAAACGTCTTTTGATTTTATACTGCACAGTTTGGGATGGTTCCTTGCTCATAAATTATGATGAGAACAGCAATCCACTTTAATATGCTTACATCTGTGAAGCACTGGGTTTGGCTAAACTTGATTAGTCACCCAAGGAATTGAAGACAGAAAATATTTCGAGGTTCTGCTCATGTTTGGAAATACATGTTCATGACAATAGAGCTGTTTGAAAAAAAAAAAAAAAACTTCCAAGATATAAGAATCCAGCCAGCAAAGTCAGAAGATACAGTGAAACCAAAACCCAACATAAGTAGGTCCAGGTTAGATAGAGTGAAATTTACTAAAGATTTCCATATAGACTATTGAATTTTGCAGCAAGGTCTTGAACCCCAATGCAGAAAAAAAGGATTTATAAGCTAATCTGTGCAAAATGGCAAAAAAGTTCATAAGAATGTAGCAAAATGTCAGTTTAGAAATAGTAGGTATTCTGATAGCATAATGTACCCAGTTATCTTACCAACTGTCTGTCCTATATGGTTTGGGATGTCTGTCAGGGTCACTTGGCAGGCTGGATGGCATTATATCAAGCTCTATTTCTGCAGGACTAAAAATAATGCAACTCAACCAGGCTACCTGGTATATGACAACACCCAACTGTAAACATTTTTTTTTCTTTTCTCTTCTTTTCTTTTCCTTCTATTGGTTCTGTTCTGTACTATTTATTCTTCTCTCATACAGTACATCTGGACCTCAGTATCCCCTCCCTCCCTTCCTCCCAGATCCCCCCACCTCACCTTTCCCCAGATCTGCTCCTCCATTTCCCTTCAGAAAAGAGCAGACCTCCCAGGGATATCAATCAAACAGGCATAACAAGATACAGTAAGACTAGGCACAAACCCTCACATCAAGGCTGAGTGGGAAAAGGGGTCCCAAGAGCAGGCAAAAGAGTCAGAGACACCCCCACTCCCATTGTTACCAGTTCAAAAAAACCACCAAGCTAACAGGACCATGCAGTCTCCCTGATCAACTGCCATGTTTTCAAAGACAAAATTTCAAAAGTAAAGGGTGTACAATATAACAACTGTGGTAGTTGGAAAGTAAATGGACTCCATAGGCTCATATGTTGGAATATTTGGGTCTCCATTTGGTGGAACTGTTTGGAAAGGATTGGGAGATGTGGCCTTATTGGAAGAGGTGTGAGGTTTGAGGGTACAATCCTCCCATCATTTCCAGTGTTCCCTTTTTGCCTCCGGCTTGTGCATTAAGCCATGAGCTGTCAGCTGCAGTTTCAGCTGTCTGATATTATGACTTCACTCCACCAACCAAGACTCTAACCCTCTGTAACCATAAGGTCAATTAAACTCTTCTTGTGTAAGTTGCCTTGGTCATGGTGTTTTATCACAGGAAGAGAAAAGTAACTAATACAATTAACTAAGAACAAACTTACCTAAGTTAATCTTCAATAGGAATGCTTTTGAGGACATAGTTTCTATAAGCACCCTGTTCAGCTCACCTACTCCAGGCATGGCTTAAGGTATTTTCTCTGCACTGGAGAGAAATAACCATCATGGTGGCGTAGCGCTCTCAACTCCATATATTGTCGTGGTAGATCTACAGTGATTGGTTGGTGGTTTGAAAAGACAGAGACACCGCTCACATATCTTTACATTTTCACAGAAAAAAAAGGAAAAAAAGTGCTTATGAGTCAAATGAGATATTTTGAGCAACATACTTTGAAAAATGTTAAGATACTTCTGTTCATATTATTTTGGAAAATGAAAATGAACTACAAAATTAGCTGGCAGTATAGTGTTGTGTTCCTGGGACATGTCAAGGGTCCTAGAGTTGGATGAATAGCTCCTAGTAACCTGTCAAGCTCTGGTGAGAGCTGAGGTCTAATACTTGTGTGCCTTTTTACATCATACACCTTTCACTTGGAATGTTTGCATGTACTATAGCCAAAGTACCCACATTTAGACCTTTCATGATGTGAACAGTCTCTTATGCTGATGGTTTCATGGCAAGCAAGTATCCAGAATGAAAGATAACATAGGAGAAGAGGAATTGGGCACAAAGTCCCACCTCTAATTAAAAAGTTATTTTTAATTGACACCTTCTGGGAGATGAAAAGGCCCCATTCTCAGGAGTAGTTGGCTAGCACAAACTAGACTCCATGTTTGTTGTTGTTGCTTTTATTTATTTTATTTTGTGCTTCCAAAAAAATTTTGCTTTGTTTTTAAGAGGTTGAAAGAACATGAAGTTGCAGGGGGATCTGGGAAGGATTTGAGAGAGACTATTATCAAAATACATTGTGAAAAATTTAAAACATAAAATCAAAAAAAAAGAAATTTTAAAATATTAGTGTTTTAACTGAGAGTAAAAGTAATTTTTGAGTAAGAAAGGACATAAAATAAGGATATGAACTATAATTTACTGTATGCTAGAGGTAAAGGCATTTCAAAAGCCCAAATTAAAAAACAGCACCGAAGCTTCAAGTTTGGATTATATAAATCCCATGTCTGAGCTAGAGGAAAAGAATGAATAGAGCACACACACACACACACACACACACACACACACACACACACACAGAGAGAGACAGATAGACAGACAGAAACAGACAGAGACAGAGAGACAGAGAGAGACAGAGAGAGACAGAGACACAGAGAGAGAGAGAGAGAGAGAGAGAGAGAGAGAGAGAGAGAGAGAGAGAGGAGGGAGAGAGAGAGAAGGGAGATTGCCTAACCAGATAGGAGTCTGGGCAGTGCAACAAGGGCTGCATGCATTCAGGAGAACAATAACTCAATAGCTGCCCCATCCAGGAAGCCAGAAGCCTCAGAACAAGAGCAACCTTCCCTGCAGCCCAGTCTGAAGGCCGAGTCTTGGCAACTCTGTGCAGTTTTCCTATTTTTTTTCTTAGTGGATCAAAGCAGCTATTAACCGGTCTCTTTGAAATGACTGAGCAAGCACACCTGAGTAAATCTTCACATGTCGTCTTCAACCTTTGCACTAATAAACACACTGAACCCGATTTTAACATCGCATAATATAGACCTGCATTGAAATATCATGTGATAAATAATGTATAGTTTTGTGACCTTGTAGGTCAGTTAAAATAAATTTAGTAAAAGTTAAATAGTGGAAATTGTTGAGCTGAATATATTAATATTATTTTTACTACAGAAATCTTGACTGTTGACTTTTTGGAAGTATTTTATACATGAACATTCTATTACCTGGTACTTAAATGACATAAAAATGCTTGCAGGAAAATGAGGAGTTGCTGAGGACACTGGCACACACCTGGAATCCCAGCCATTGGAAATCTGTGGCAGATAGTTCTCAGAATAAACCAACCTTTTAACTAAAAAAAAAAAAAAAACCGGAATGATTTGTATATTAAGATCCTGTTAGAGAGAAAGGCATTGGGAGGGAAGAAAAGCAGAAGAGGAAGAGGGAGAGAGGTATTGATTTATTGATTATTCAGTTATCCAAACGAACCTCCTCTGGTCTCTCCGAGGACTGAGTAGCTGTTATATGAATAGAATACGCTCAGTTAACAGTGGAGTCAACTGTGCAAATGTTATTTGAAAGTGCAACAATTTGAAGGAACTGGAGGCCCACAGAGCTGAGGGAAACTGGTGGAGAGCTGAGACTGCAGGAGGGAACTGCCCAGTTTATTCCTGTGATTTTTATCTTTTTGCCCGAGGACAATGGCAGACTTGTCAGTGGGAGCCGTGGCTAACAATATATCCAAGAAACAAAAGGAAACAAGAACCTCCTTGCAGTCTTTCTAGCTGGAAGGGATCAGAAAATAGAGTATGGGGCTTTGCGAGTCAATGCAAACTGATAAAAGGACTATTATGGACAGCCATTAAGTTATTAGCCTGCATTAATGCCTTCAACTTTGGAAGTTAGAGACAGGTGATGAGTACCTACATCAGGTTGATAGTCTAATCAATGAGTAGTGGTAGTTATTAAGATTACTAATATATTGTGGATTCTGCTTATCACAAAATGTCAGCAAGCCAACTGTGAACACTGAAGAGCATTTAAGTATGGGTATACATATTTACAACGGACTGGGATAGTGTGTGAATGCTCTTTCTAATACCGCCCAGGAAAGGGAATCCTCCAGCCTTCAGAAACCACCAATCCATAAACACCTGTCAGTCATGGCTTTTCCCAGACTTCTGTAGTGACCAACACTCTGCATTTATATTACAGCTTATTATGTATTTCTTGTTTCTTTTATACATTCTCCTTTCAGCCATCATTTAAAAATTATTTTTATTTATTTAGAGGTGTGTACACCCGAGCGTATTACATATTGTGTGTGTGCCTGTGGAAACTCTAAGAAGGCACTGGCTCTCCCAGGAACTGGAGTTAGATATCTGGGAGCTGTCACGTGGTTGGTAGGAACTGAACTCTCGTCCTCTGTAAGGGTAACAAGTGCTGTTAAGCAATGCACCATCTGTCCAACTCCCTCTCAACCATTGTCCTTACACCCCACGTGTGAAAGAACTCAGGGCATTTAATCTATGAACTTTTACAAAGGCACAGTCCCTGCATCCCAGAAAAAGAAGAAATTGGATCCATAATCTTAGACAGCTTATTTTTTTTCTTTTTTCAAGGTGTCTAATATCTGATGGCTCCTTGTTTGTTTATTTTTGAATGTTGGCCGTTGATTTTCAATGCTTGGATTCATTTTTTTTTCTTTTGAGTTTGCTAAGTAATGTCACATTAACTGTCTAAGACAAAGATAAATGTATTAGCTTGACAGGCTAGGGAAAAAAAAAAAAAGATCAGAATGTGACCATTAATCCCAGAAGCCCAAGAAAGCATACATTACTAGAAGTGGTATGGTAATCAGAGAGTAAATAAGGAGGTGGGAATGGGGGGCAGGCTGGGGGAGGGGAAGACTGGGGGGCCGGAGGAGGGAGGATAGGGGAATCTGTGGTTCGTATGTAAAATGAATATAAAATCTCTTAATAAAAAAAGAGATTACAATACTGTCATAGTTAAGGCTTTTATTGCTGTGAAGAGACACCACAATCATGGCAACTCTTATAAAGAAAATATTTAATTGGGCAGGCTCACTTACAATTTCAGAGGTTCAGTCCATTGTCACCATGACGGAGAGTGTGGCGACATGCAGGTAGATGTGGTACTGGAGTAGCTGAGAGTTCTACATCTTGCAGGCAATAGTAAGACAACTGAGATACAGGGCAGTATACTGAGCATAGGAAATCTCAAAGCCCCCACAGTGACACACTTCCTCCCACAAAACCATACTCACTCCAGCACAGCCACACCTCCTCATAGTGCCACTCCCTATGAAATTATGGAGGCCAATTACATTCAAACTACCACACATACTTTTTAGTATTTATATTTAATTTCAAATTTTGTAAGACTGAAAAGCCAATGTGGAACTAAAACTCTCAGAAAGAAAGATGTTGGACTGTAGGGCTGAAGTACCAGAAATGCAGTGCCTGGGCTATCTCCTGCAACAAACACTGATGTTCTAGCATGTTTCTATGTTATTAACACATACAATAGTTACTGCTTTACATTTAATTTTCAAAAGATCTATTTTTATTATTTTTAAGTTATACATATGTCTGTATGTATGTACATAAGCATACATTAGTGTAGGTGCCCACTGAGTTCAGAAGAGGACATTGATACCCTGGAGCTGGAGTTACAGGTACTTATGAGCAGCTCAATGTGGGTGCTGGGAATTGAACTCAGGTCCTCTCCCAGAACATCCATTACTCTTATCCCTTGAGCCATCTCTGCAGTTTCCCACTTAAGTATTATCTCTAAGAAAACATTTAAGGCTTCCCTAACAATTAATTTTCTTATTAATGAGTTAATGAAAAAATTCTAAAATCAGAAATTTTATCGCCTGTAATTTGAATTTGGTTCATGGTGAAAAATCACATCACTGTTAGGTAGGATCTCGAATTTATTTGTAACAAGAGAGTTATAACCTAAACATCAAATTCTCTCTGTCCTGTCACTAAGTGGAGGACCTAACTAGTATTTTGCTTTGAATGCTTAGATATTCTTTTGCTTTTCCTTTTCTTTTTTTGGGGGGTGGGTGGGTTCTGAGACAGGGTTTCTCTGTGTAGCTTTGGCGCCTTTCCTGGAACTTACTCTGTAGCCCAGGCTGACCTTGAACTCACAGAGATCCACCTGGCTCTGTCTCCCGAGTGTTGGGATTAAAGGCGTGCGCCACTACCGCCCGGCTTAGATATTCTTTGAGTTAAGATTGGGGCAAACAGAATAACAAGAATTGCCCGTCTTTAAATTTTTAGATTATAATAGTCTCTGCGGTGCTTTTTGTGTATTAGCTAACTTGCATATTCTTTCAACATACACTGTCTATACAATAATCATGTGTTTTTCTTATGGGAAGCAAAGAATAATTTTCCTTACTACCGTAACTACAGGAAAATTACAAGGATAACTGATTTGAAAACACACTTGTTGGAATTCCTGTGGAACCTGACACATTTCCCTTTGGCGTGCACACCTGTGTCAGTGCGGTGCACGGTTGCATGTGCCCTGATGCCATTTCTTGTTTGTCTCCGTATCTCTCCTGCTGTTGCTCAGCCCCAGACCAGTGCTCTGCGGCTCTGCGCTCATCCTTCACATCGCCATTAAGTGCTCTCAAGCGATCTCTTCAGCTTTAATCAGCAAGTTTAGGAGTTCAGCCGCCAGCACCAACAGAGAGGCTTCTGGCTGTGGAATTGTGGGGTCACCCACCTATTGTCCTTTCATTCGAGGTTGTGAGACTGGTGAAGTAGTTGTGCCCAGATGAAATTTGGTATCGTGTTTGCAACATTTAAAAGTGAATGATCTCTTGCTACCAAGCATGTAATTCTCTATTCAACACATCCTTTGAGTCATGTCAGAAAAAGGTGTTTGGGAAACACACTCACATGTTGTCCGGCCAGCTCAATGATACTAGAGTTATTTTTATTGTTAAGGGTTAGTCTCGGGTCATTCAGTGAACATGTTTACCCATTGAGCCATCTTGCCAGCCATGCGATATGACTTTTGGTGTGGCAGTCTGAACTCTGTAATTTTCACTGGTTAAAAATATGTGTGTTTTGTGTATTAAACTCCTGTTAAAACATTCAGTTTCAACACTGAGTTCCAAACACTAATTTACTTTAAATATAATTCAAAGAACATCTGTTGCCCTTTACTTTTTCCCCTAGTATCCCCCTCTTATTAGTCACTTTGTCCACAAAGCTCATAATTTTGAATTTTGATAGTATAATATTCAGTTTTATTATCTCTGGCATGGGAATGATAATACTTGGTTATTAAATGATGTAAGATATACAAGACATCTGGGTCAGAGCAGATGCACTCGTTAGTGGTTGGAAAAGAGAGACAGATGCTGGAAATACAGGGTGTTTAAACGGCAGCATAAGGTTAGCCCAGGACATGCAATTTCCCCTGAGGATCAGAATTAGCAAAAGTCAGGTGACAAAAATGTACTGTCATGAGCTAGATACATCAAAAACCTTCCAGAATTTTATAACTGTTACAATGTAGCAAATGGACTGTATTATAAATGTACTATTGAATAAATCAGACATGCTCATTTGGGTGTAAAATCATGTCCTTTCAAGTTTCAATAAAGGAATAGGCTTCAGAAAGTGTGGTACATATTGCATGTCTTAAACATCTAACTTACATTTTCCAGGAACAGTTGCACTATGAAATTTTTCGTGAAACTTGAGAGCAATTCTATAAACTTAAAGTAGCATTTAGAAGAAAGCACTTGTTTAATACCTTGATTGCTATTGTTTTTTCCTAGATATAAGTATAAAATGCTATTTGATAGTCTATTACATGACTGCAAACATTGTAATCAGAAGGTAGAAATGGAGAGGGCAATATTCAGTAACTTCACCAAGGAATGCCCAGCACATTAAAACTCAAAGGCACTGAAAATCTTTACCTGTTCTGGTTTTATTGTTGCCTTCACAAGAATAACATAAGAAACAGAAATCAATCTTGTCCCATCAGAACAGTGTTAAATATGGAGGTGGGGATTTCAACATGCCAGGTCTCCCTACTGATACCTTGACTTGGAATGAAAAGAAGAGAATTGGTTCTGTCACGCATTCTTTGTTGCTTACAATGAACAGCTCTCTGCCTGAGTGTACACAATGGAAGACTGTAGCACAATGAAGCATGTTTATGCCACTTCAAAATTAGAGCCAAATCCACATCTTTTGAATTAACCTAATGAGCCAGTTACCTATTCATCTGCTGGCAATAGGTAGACAATTGACTCACACCATGACTTTCCACTGCCCTTCTTTATTACTTTCTCTACAGTAAGCATGCATTAATCAGTGTTCATGGGGTCAGTGTCTGATGCAGGCACCATGGTAACCACATGTAGGGCTAGGCATGGGAGGTATGCAAAGATGAGCTTCATGACATGATCTCATCATTTGCCAGGATAAGAGAAGGTTATAAATACAACAATATCTAAGTGCATATGAGTATTACCATGTAAGATGTTCACAGCAAGAGTTGGCAGAATTCAGAAAAAAGTGAAAGTATTAAGGTATGAATAGGATATTTTCATGGTGACCATAGATGCAGACTGGACATTCAAGCTACAATGAAGAGAGACAGAGGGTTGTTCACCAGGAAAAATAAATAGTAAGGAGGATCTAACCTAGAGCTGTATGATATAGATAAATTGTAGCATGAATCTTAAAAGTTCTTATTAATAAAATCAAACCTGAGGCCAGTTATTGGGGTGAATACTGGAAGATCAGAGAGACAGAACAAGCCACAGCTAACCTCACCTGGCCAACTCCTCAGCTGGTCCTGTTCCCTCAGACTGGAAGCTTCTGTGTCCTCATCCCAATGGCTCTCAGCTGAACTGCTGCTAGAAGCCTGAATGCTTAACCAGCCAAAATGCTTAACCAGTCAAATGCTTCTAGTTTCTGGTCCTCACGCCTCATATATCTTTCTGCTTTCCACCACTCCCTGGGATTATAGGCTGGCTTTCTGGGATTAAAGGCCTGTGTCACCATGCTTGGCTGTTTCCAATGTGACCTTGAACTCACAGAGATCCAGAGGGATTTCTATCTCTGGAATGCTAGGATTAAAGGCGTGAGTGCCACCATTTTCTGGCCTCTGGATCTAGTGGCTGTCTGTTCTCTGACCCAGGATAAATTTATTAGGATACACAATATTTTGGGGAACACAATACCACCGCAATAAATAGGCTAGCAATTCGCTGATCAGAGGTAAAAAGTGATACAGCAAGTTAGGGTGTGAAGGACAGGGGGGATTTACTGGAATAGTGATGGTGTTGAACAGCCCCCAAGATAATTGTCTTAGGATTTCTATTGTTGTGAAGAGACACCATGACCACAGAAACTCTTATAAAGAAAAACATTTAATTGGGGCTAGATTATGGTTTCAGAGGTTTAGTCCATTATCATCATGGTGGGACATGGTGGTATGCAGGCAGACATGGTGCTGAAGAGGTAGCTGAGAGTTCTACATCTTGATCCACAGGCAATAGGAAGTGAACTGTGTCCCACACTGGGCATAGCTTGAGCACATGAGACCTCAAAGCCAGCCCCCACAGTGACACACTTCCTCCAACAAGGTCACATCTTCTCCAGCAATGCCACATCTCCTAATAGTGGCACTCCTTATGGGCCAAGCATTCAAACACATGAGTCTATGGGGGCCATTCCTATTCAAACCACAACATTAACCAAGCATGATTCCTTCTTACCAATACCCATACTTGTTTGTGGGAATGTCCTATGGTAAACCACAATGAGTTTATGCAAATGGCAGATTATAGAAGAAGGGATGTCTGTCACTTCCAAGACTGGGCTACAAAACTCATTGCTTTTCTGTCTTTTTCTGTCTCCCTTCCTCTTCCTTTCTCTCTCTCCCTCAGCCCCTCTCTCACATTACTCATTCCTGGGCCAGCAGTTCACATGCAATCGCATGGGGAGGAACATATAATAAAGAATAGAAGTTTTCTGCAGATAGTCCTACAAACAAACTTGCAAGCATGTCATGAATGTACTCAAGTCTCTGTTCATCCTCTCATCAGCTTGACAAAAACTAATTTGGAATTATTTGAACCTTGTAGAACTCTTCAGGATTTCTGGTCCCCAGTGACTGGGATAATAAATGTTTGAAGTTTTCAGAGTGATTTGTGGATTTCCCTGTTACAGAGCAATTGATAACTAAGACAGTATTGGGTGGTCTTTGTAGCATGAAATTTCTCACTTAGCAATGTGGTTGCAAGAAGATCAAAAGAGGAAGTCTTAGGAAGGAGAAGATGAATTTCAGCAACTTACAGTCTCTTGAGCCACCTGCTGTGCATTCTCTATGCATTTCATCATTTGGGATCCCATGTCATCCTTTATAAAAATGTTATTTGTATTCTTGCTTCATAGAAAGAAACAGAACATTAAGAAACTCCCCAAGATAACTCAGCTGATATGCAGTGAGGCAAAATGAATAATTAATGGGCAGTGATATGATATGCATTCTTTTTTTTTTTTTTATTTCAAATTTTTTTTTTTTAATTTATTTTGCAATACAATTCAGTTCTACATATCAGCCACGGATTCCCTTGTTCTCCCCCCTCCCGTCCCCCTCACCTTCCCCCCAACCCCCCCCATTCCCATCTCCTCCAGGGCAAAGCCTTCCCCACAGACTGAGGTCAACCTGGTAGACTCAGTCCAGGTAGGTCTAGTCCCCTCCTCCCAGGCCGAGCCAAACAATCCTGCATAGGCCCCAGGTTTCAAACAGCCAACTCATGCAATGAGCACAAGATCTGGTCCCACTGCCTGGATGCCTCCCAAACAGATCAAGCCAATCAACTGTCTCATCCATTCAGAGGGCCTGATCCAGTGGGGACCCCTCAGCCATTGGTTCATAGTTCATGTGTTTCCATTCATTTGGCTATTTGTCCCTGTGCTTTATCCAACCTTGGTCTCAACAATTCTCGCTCATATAAACCCTCCTCATTCTCGCTAATTGGACTCCCAGAGATCCACCCGGGGCCTAGTCATGGATCTCTGCATCCAGATCCCTCAGTAGTTGGATGAGGTTTCTAGCACAACAATTAGGGTGTTTGGCCATCCCATCACCAGAGTAGGTCAGTTCGGGCTGTCTCTCGACCACTGCCAGCAGTCTGTTGTGGGGGTATCTTTGTGGATTTCTGTGGGCCTCTCTAGCACTTTCTTCTTCCTATTCTCATGTGGTCTTTATTTACCATGGTCTCCTATTCCTTGTTCTCCCTCTCTGTTGTTGATCCAGCTGGGATCTCCCGCTCCCCCAAGCTCTCTTTCCCTCAACCCTCGCCTTTCATTACCGCCACTCATGTCCAGGCTGTTCATGTAGATCTCATTCCATTTCTCTGTCATTGGGTGATCCCTGTGTCTTTCTTGGGGTCCTGTTTTCCAGGTAGCCTCCCTGGTGATGTGAGTAGCAGACAAGTCATCCTTGTTTCATGTCTAGTATCTTGCTATGAGTGAGTACATACCATGTTTGTCTTTCTGAGTCTGGGTTACCTCACTTAGGATGATTTTTTCTAGATCCATCCATTTGTCTGTAAACCTCATGATGCCATTGTTTTTCTCTGCTGAGTAGTATTCCATTGTGTATATGTACCACATTTTGTTTATCCATTCTTCAGTTGAAGGGCATCTGGGTTGTTTCCATGTTCTGGCTATTACAAACAATGCTGATATGAACATAACTGAACAAGTGCTCTTATGGTGTGGTTGAGCATTTCTTGGGTATATGCCCAAGAGTGGTATAGCTGGATCTTGGGGGAGATGGATTCCCAATTTTCTAAGAAAGCGCCATATTGATTTCCAAAGTGGTTGTACAAGCTTGCATTCCCACCAGCAGTGGAGGAGAGTTCCCCTAGCTCCACATCCTCTCCAGCATAAGGTGTCTTCAGTGTTTTTGATCTTAGCCATTCTGACAGGCGTAAGGTGGTATCTCAGAGTTGTTTTGATTTGCATTTCCCTGATGATTAGGGATGTTGAGCAGTTCCTTAAATGTCTTTCGGCCATTTGAGTTTCCTCTGTTGAGAATTCTCTGTTTAGCTCTATAGCCCATTTCTTAATTGGACTGTTGGGCATTTTGATGTCTAATTTCTTGAATTCCTTATATATTCTGGATATCAGTCCTCTGTCAGATGTGGGGTTGGTGAAGATCTTTTCCAATTCTGTAGGCTGTCGCTTTGCCTTGTTGACCGTATCCTTTGCTCTACAAAAGCTTCTCAGTTTCAAGAGGTCCCATTGATTGATTGTTTCTCTCAGAGTCTGTGCTACTGGTGTTCTATTTAAGAAGTAGTCTCCTATGACAATGCGTTCAAGACTACTTCCTACTTTCTCTTCTAGCAGGTTCAGAGTAGCTGGATTTATGTTGAGGTCCTTGATCCACTTGGACTTAAGTTTTGTGCACGGTGATAGATATGGATCTATTTGCAGCCTTCTACATGTTGATATCCAGTTTTGCCAGCACCTATTGTTGAAGATGCTTTCTTTTTTCCATTGTGCACTTTTGGCTTCTTTGTCAAAAATTATATGTTCATAGGTGTGTGGATTAATGTCAGGGTCTTCAATTCGATTCCATTGGTCCACATGTCGGTTTTTATGCCAGTACCAAGCTGTTTTTATTACTGTAGCTCTATAGTAGAGCTTGAAGTCAGGGATCGTGATGCCTCCAGAAGTTGTGTTATTGTACAGGATTCCTTTGGCTATCCTGGGTTTTTTGTTTTTCCATATGAAGTTGAGTATTATTTTTTCCAGGTCTGTGAAGAATTGTGTTGGTATTTTGATGGGGATTGCATTGAATCTGTAGATTGCTTTTGGTAGGATTGCCATTTTTACTATGTTAGTCCTGCCTATCCATGAGCATGGGAGATCTTTCCATTTTCTGACATCTTCTTCAATTTCTTTTTTCAGGGACTTAAAGTTCTTGTCATATAGGTCCTTCACTTGCTTGGTTAGTGTTACCCCAAGGTATTTTATGTCATTTGTGGCTATAGTAAAGGGTGATGTATCTCTGATTTCCTTCTCCGCTTCTTTGTCCATTGTATATAGGAGGGCTACTGATTTTTTTGAGTTGATCTTGTATCCTGCTATGTTGCTGAAGGTGTTTATAAGCTGTATCAGTTCCTTGGTGGAATCTTTGGGGTCGCTCAAGTATACTATCATATCATCTGCAAATAGGGAAAGCTTGACTTCTTCCTTTCCAATTTGTATCCCCTTAATCTCCTTATGTTGTCTTATTGCTCTGGCTAGAACTTCAAGTACTATATTGAATAAGTATGGGGAGAGTGGACAGCCTTGCCTCGTTCCTGATTTTAGTGGAATTGCTTTGAGTTTCTCTCCATTTAATTTGATGTTGGCTGTTGGCTTGCTGTAAATTGCCTTTATTATGTTTAGGTATGTTCCCTGTATTCCTGATCGCTCCAATACCTTTATCATGAAGGGATGTTGGATTTTGTCAAATGCCTTTTCTGCATCCAGTGAGATGATCATATGGTTTTTTTCTTTGAGTTTGTTTATATGGTGTATTACATTGACGGACTTTCGTATGTTGAACCACCCTTGCATCCCTGGAATGAATCCTACTTGATCATGGTGGATAATTGTTTTGATGTGTTCTTGGAGTCTGTTTGCCAGTATTTTATTGAGTATTTTTGCATCAATGTTCATGAGGGAGATCGGTCTGTAGTTCTCTTTCTTTGTTGTATCCTTGTTTGGTTTAGGAATTAGGGTAATTGTAGCCTCGTAGAAGGAGTTTGGTAATGTTCCTTCTGTTTCTATTGTGTGGAACAATTTAGAGAGTATTGGTATTAACTCTTCTTTGAAGATCTGGTAGAATTCTGCGCTGAAACCATCTGGTCCTGGGCTTTTTTTGGTTGGGAGACTTTTAATGACTGTTTCTATTTCGTTAGGGGTTATTGGACTATTTAAATAGTTTATCTGGTCTTGATTTAACTTAGGTATGTGGTACCTATCCAGAAAGTTATCCATTTCTTTTAGGTTTTCCAGTTTTGTCGAATAGAGGTTTTTGAAGTATGACCTGATGATTCTCTGGATTTCCTCAATGTCTGTTGTTATGTCCCCCTTTTCATTTCTGATTTTGTTGATTTGGATGCTCTCTTTCTGTCTTTTGGTTAGTTTGGATAAGGGCTTGTCTATCTTGTTGATTTTCTCAAAGAACCAACTCTTTGTTTCATTAATTTTTTGTATTGTTCTCTTTGTTTCTATTTTATTGATTTCAGCTCTCACTTTGATAATTTCCTGGCGTCTATTTTTCCTGGGAGACTGTGCTTCTTCTTGTTCTAGAGCTTTCAGGTATGCTGTTAAGTCTCTAGTGTGAGATTTCTCCAACTTATTTATGTGGGCATTTAGTGCTATGAATTTCCCTCTTAGTACTGCTTTCATAGTGTCCCATAAATTTGGATATGTGGTGTCTTCATTTTCATTGATCTCTAGGAAGTCTTTAATTTCTTTCTTTATTTCTTCCTTAACCCATTGGTGATTCAGTTGGGTATTATTCAGTTTCCATGAGATTGCAGGTTTTCTGTAGTTTTTGTTGTTGTTGAAATCCAACTTTAGACCATGGTGGTCTGATAGAACACAGGAGGTTATTCCAATTCTTTTGTATCTGTTTAGATTTGTTTTGTGGCCAAGTATGTGGTCAATTTTAGAGAAGGTTCCATGGGGTGCTGAGAAGAAGGTATATTCTTTTTTGTTAGGATGGAATGTTCTGTAGATATCGATTAAGTCCATTTGAGTCATGACATCAGTTAAGTCCTTTATTTCTCTGTTAAGTTTCAATTTGGGAGATCTGTCCAGTGGTGAAAGTGGGGTGTTGAGGTCTCCCACTATTAATGTGTGGGGTTTTATATGTGATTTAAGCTTTAGTAATGTTTCTTTTACATATGTGGGTGCCCTTGTGTTTGGGGCATAAATATTCAGAATTGAGACTTCATCTTGGTGGATCTTTCCTGTGATGAGTATGTAATGCCCTTCTTCATCTCTTTTGATTGATTTTAGTTTGAAGTCTATTTTGCTGGATATCAGGATGGCTACACCCGCTTGTTTCTTAAGACCGTTTGATTGGAAAGTCTTTTCCCAGCCTTTTATTTTTAGGTAGTGTCTATCTTTGAATTTGAGATGTGTTTCTTGTATGCAGCAGAAAGATGGGTCCTGCTTTCGTATCCATTCTGTAAGCCTATGTCTTTTTATAGGTGAATTAAGTCCATTGATATTGAGGGAAATTAATGACCAGTGATTGTTCATTCCTGTTATTTTTTGGTGGTGATGTGTGGGTACTTCTATACGTTGGGGTTTACTGCTGTGGCTTTATCTGTTCCCTGTGTTTTCGAGGGTGTATCTGACTTCCTTAGGTTGGAATTTTCCTTCTAGTGCTTTCTGTAGGGCTGGGTTTGTGGATAAGTATTGTTTAAATCTGGCTTTGTCATGGAATGTCTTGTTCACTCCATCTATGGTGATTGAAAGTTTTGCTGGGTATATTAGTCTAGGTTGACATCCATGGTCTCTTAGTGTCTGCATTACATCTGTCCAGGTTCTTCTGGCTTTCAAAGTCTCCATTGAGAAATCGGGTGTTATTCTGATGGGTTTGCCTTTATATGTCACTTGGCCTTTTTCCTTTGCTGCTCTTAATATTCTTTCTTTATTCTGTACGTTTAGTTGTTTAACTATTATGTGGCGAGGGGACTTTTTTTGGGGGTCTAGTCTGTTTGGTGTTCTATAAGCTTCTTGTATCTTCATAGGCATTTCCTTCTTTAAGTTGGGAAAGTTTTCTTCTATGATCTTGTTGAATATATTTTCTGTGCCCTTGAGTTGGTATTCTTCTCCTTCTTCGACCCCTATTATTCTTAGGTTTGGTCTTTTCATGGTGTCCCAAATTTCTTGGACATTTTGGTTCATGACTTTGTTGGCTTTAGTGTTTTCTTTGACTGATGAATGTATTTCTTCTACTGTATCTTCAACGCTAGAGATCCTCTCTTCCATCTCTTGCATTCTGTTGATTATACTTGCATCTGAAGTTCCCAATCGTTTTCTCAGATTTTCTATTTCCAGCATTCCCTCTGTTTGTGTCTTCTTCATTTTTTCTATTTCCCTTTTCAGGTCTTGGACTGTTTCCTTCATTTGTTTCATTGTTTTTTCTTGATTTTCTCTCAGTATTTTATTGTTTTCTTCCAGGACTTTATTGATTTCTTCTAATTTGTTTGCCCTTTCCTCTAGTTGTTTACAGCGTTCTTCACATTTTTTTGTCTTTTCCTCTACGCAAGCCTCTAGCTTCTTCATGATGTCATTCATAAGGCTGTTTTCTTCTGCTTCTTCCAATTTCTGAAGTTCAGGTCTAGGTGTTGGAGGAGGGCTAGGGCCAGGTGATGCTGTATTGCTATTCATTTTGTTGTATATATTTCTGCCTTGACGTCTGCCCATCTCCTTGTGGTTCGTTCTTGGCCTTATCCGCACACTTGGTTCAGACAGACCAGTGTTCCAAAAGGGAAGTCAGTGTTCCAAAAGGGAAGTCCGGAGCAAGATGGGAGCTGGGGGCCGGCCTCTGAGTCTCAGGAAGAGGCTTGGGGCTCAGGCGGATGGGCGTGGGGGCAGGGCGTGGAGACTGCAGGGTCTGCCAGGGGTCTTGGAGAAGGGGATCCTTCCCGGTGGGGCTAGCAGGGAACCTGCCTGGTGGCCAGAACCTGGGGCCGAGTTGGGCAGGTCTTCCCTGGAGTGGCTGGTGCCCAGGGATGGGGTCTGGGGCAAGGAAGGGTACTCACGAGTGTTCCAAAAGGGACGTCCGGAGCAAGATGGGAGCTGGGGGCTGGCCTCTAAGTCTCAGGAAGAGGCTTGGGGCTCAGGCGGATGGGCGTGGGGGCAGGGCGTGGAGACTGCAGGTTCTGCCAGGGGTCTTGGAGAAGGGGATCCTTCCCGGTGCGGCTAGCAGGGAACCTGCCAGTATTCTGATATGCATTCTTATAGTTCTATAGGCTAGTTTCCTCATCTATAGGGAAAATAAGAATGATTATGAAATAATGTTCAGATCTTTGATACTTTACCCATGAATAAAATGTTTCTAAGATGTAGCATGGCTTGGCACACTTCATAGGTCTTGATACAGTTTAATTTTTATAGTGCAAACATTTGAGAGCTGTCTTGTGCTCCTGAGTGGTTCTGCAAAGTGCTCGCTTTGACCTATTCTGAGGTTTAAACCAATAAGAACCATAGAAAAACACACTGATATAAAGTTTGAACTACTAGAGTTGGGACTCACTTCAGCACTGTTATAGACATTCTCAAAAATGATCTGAGACCCAAGTAAGATGGGATAAACCCTCAAGTGGAGAAAAAGGAGGGAGAAGGAAACAAAGACAGAAGGAAGCAGCCACAGAAGACAATAGCAACAGCCCCCAAACACGATTTCTAAATAAATCAATTAAAGACATTAAGGCAAACCTCAGTACTTGCCGTACAATATATCTCAAAGATGTCTTTCAAGAAGTAGCGTAGTGGAATGGTCAAGAGCATGGGAGCCATAACTTCTCTGCTTGGGTGGATTTGTAGATTCCCAGCTCTTTGACTGCACTCCATGGATCTCTGGGATATTCTCTTCTACAACATTCCAGCAAATGAGAGACCGATTCCTAGAGCAAGTGCAGTGCACATCCCAGTCCCTGTGTTTCCTGTTCAAGTTTCTCTCATACTTTTGTTCATAATCTTCAATGTCCAGAGAGTTTATGCATTTCCTTTAGCTGTTCAAATCCCATTTCAGGAAATCTTGCTTTATTTCACTGTTTTTGCTAGACATATTTCTTCCAAACATGTTCTAGCCTGGAAAGGGTGTCACCAGGGAGATAACACAAGTGAGATAAATGTGATTGCCATTGGTAGGGTCCTGTCACTCTCCCCCCATCTTCATCTGTGACTCTCCAGATAACAGCTGATGAGGAATAATTATGACCACCGACCTTCTTTATTTTCCTCAAGTATTTATTTATTTATTCCTTTATTTATTGTATGCACATGCACACACACACACACACACACACACACACACACACACACACACACACACACGCATGAAAGCCCATTAAGGCCAGAGAGAACATTAGATCACCTGGAACTGGACTTAGAGCTTATAGGTAGTTGTGACATGCCTGGTATATGTCCCAGGAATTAAACTCTGGTTCTCTGAAAGAGCAGAAAACACTCTTAATTTCTAACCCACCAATATAACCCATCACCTCCTTAAACTTCATAGATTCTAGGAGAGAAAATTCTATTTTAATTAATGCAAACAGTATTATGATCATAGCTAAAGCAGAATACATGTTGTTGAATTTCTACTGGGAACGTACCTTTTGAAAATGTATCTTACCTAAAGGGACTTAAGAGTTCAATGGTGTGTCATGTCATGACCAAATATCCAAAGATCAAATGTGAGAGGTGAGCACACATTGATCATTGTAATGGGTATAGTATTCCATGGTAATCCTAATGAAAGCCATCACAATGAGTGGAACAGATTTCTCTCCAAAAGTGCCATGAAAAGTTCAATGAGCTAACCAGTGAATAGGTTTAATAGTTGAACAGACAAGTGTCTTCCCGGCTCACTCTTGTTGAGAAGTTTTTGGTTTTTTTCTTGTGTCCATCAAGTGGACATTTCTTTACTTTCCTGGTGCTGGAAAGACCAGGGAGACTTGTTCAGCATATTCTGTAGTGGCTGGCAGGTGACACAATCCAGCCTCTGTTATAAGGACAAATCTGGGCTCAGACAGTACAGTGGTTGGCAGGCAAAACAAGCCATCCTCTCCAATCGTGATGAATCCTGTGTTGGACACTCCAATGGCTGCCAGGTCAGTTATGCCAACTTCTCCTACCAGGATGAATCTTGTGTTGGACACTCCAATGGCTGGCAGGAGAATCAGGCCATCCTCTCCTATCAGGATGAATCCTTGGTCAGACATTCCAGTGCCTGCCTAGAGCATGGTTCAGGCACCTTATTGAACCTTCCCTTGATTTCTGGAAATTTGGCATTGTTTTCTTTCTCTTTGTTTATTCTTATAATTCTATTAAAATATGAATGCATATCACAAAATGAGAAACCACCATAGTAAAATCCATTCAAACAATTTAAAGACCATGCTGAAGCCAAAAGAAAATAGGAAAAGTAGATTTTCTTCAGAATTTCATATTGTCATATTCCAATGCCTTGAGATGTAGTCACGATTTCAACTTTTATCCCTTTCCTACAACCATGACAGACTTAATGATAGTTTCTCCAACTCTGGGCTGGCTAGTCATCTCCAAATAACAAATTATTGCTTGTCTAATGGCTCTTGTTAGTTTGGAATCTTGGGATAAATGCAGCCTCTTATTCCTCCTGCATGTATTTCTCAGGGTGCTGATTCTTCCCTTACCCAGATGCATTCAGGTCTCCATGCTCTGTGCTTTCCTCATTGAGCCAGTCTGACTTTGGTAGGACTTCATCATTGTAGTTGCACAGTCTGGTTGAGAATGACCCCTGACAGAGCTCAAGGCCTTCCCCAGTAGAAACCCCCCTCTTCCTTCTCTTTCTTACCCTGTCTCAAGTAAATATGTAAATGGATCTGCCTGTGCTGCTTAATACCTGGGAGCCCAGAACACATAGCTCATCGATGAATCACTAAGAAACCAGAGAGGATACCTGAGCTACAATCGTGTAGGATAACACGAAGAATAGTGTGGTGGTTTGAAATGAAACTGCACCCCCCATAGGCTCATACATTTGAATACTTGATTTCCAGTTGATGGAATAGTTTGACATGGATTAGGAGGTGTGGCCATGTTGGAGAAGGTGTGTCACTTGGGGTAGTGTTTGAGGTTCCAATAGTCTTGTGTCATTCTCAGCCTTCTTGCTTAGCCTCCTGCTTGAAGATCTAGATGTGAGCTCTCAGCTGTGGCTACTGCCATGCCTTTGTTCTGCTATCATGGACTCTAACCCTCTGAAACTGTAAGCCCAAAGAAATGCTTTCCTTTTTAAGCTGCCTTAGTCACAGTGTTTTATCACAGCAATAGAAAAGTAACTAAGAAAAAACTATCCTATTTAATTGTTATAAGAATAACTATAAAGCTAAAAGTAGCAAATGCAAGATTAGTCCTTATTTTATTATTCATTCTTTCATAAACTGCACATGTATGTGTGTATACATACTTTGATTATATTTCTGAGCCTCCCCTCATTGTCCTTCATTTTCTTCCATCCCATTTCCAAAAAATCCCTTCTCTTCCTCTTTAAGTCATCCTCCTTCTTGTACATCTTTTTACATCTTCATGGCTCACTACATTTAATTAGGTTGCTTACATGGGCATGGGTGGGGATTATTTACTTGAGCAAAGACACATTACCAGCAGCTACACCACTAAAGAATGTTAGTTTATTTCTTGGTGCACTTCATGCCTTCCAGGAGTAAGGAGTAAAGCACCTCACCTCACATCATTTTAGGCAGGACCTGGGCTAGTCAAACAGATTTGGAGCTTTACTCATCACCATGTGAAGAACAAAGGAAGAGACACTCAACCTCAGTAACACAGGGCACCCTAGTCTGTGGGTAATTAAGAAGAGCTATGCCCCTTGCTAAATATTATTTGACATGGGTATTAGTAAAGGGCCTATGACACTATAAAGTCCTGAAGTCATAACATATAGTTCATGAATCTTTTTTATTATTGACTTCATTTAACCCAAAGCCTATGCTAGGTATAAAAGAAATGCTTTGGTAATATGGGAATGAATAAACTCATATATTGTGTTGTAAGAGTGAATTAAAATGTTTACTATGCAAACTGATATGTGGTTTATCTCATAAATACTTCTAGAAGAGTTTCCCTCTCCCAAAAATGTTATATACAAATTCACTTTTTTTTTTAAATTCAAAAAGTCAAAATCTTCCATTTCAGTCTTGGGATTTTTTTTTTAAGGTTTACTCTGAAGTCTCTTTTACCATACAATATAATCTAAAGCACTTTGGGTACTTTGCCAAGGCTTGCCACAGAGATTTTCCTCTGAAATTATTCTAGTGTTAAATTACCTAACTTGCTGTAGGAGAACATTCACATTCAAAACTGTTAATCATGGACACCACAGTCATATAAAGCACTTAATATCTTTCTCCCGTGGGATATTAGGTGCCATGTTATTGTACCAGGATCATTACTTTGAGTTCATGCTTTAATTCTGTTCTTTCCCACCAATGCACAGCTCCTAGCCTTGTAACAACCCTTGTGTGCCTGTTTCCATTTTGGGAGTCACTTATCATTGCTAAGTTTCTACTCTGGCTTAATTCCAGAAGTTTCCTCAAGACCTCATTGACTGCATCCTGAATGAGGAACATGAAAAGTGCAAAACTGCTAACTATTGACAAAGAGAAATGATTACGAATGTTGTAAGAAACAGCTCAATTTAGGAATATTTCTAAGTTAGTATGAGAAAGCCAGAAATGCAGTGAAAGAAAAAGAAATTAAAAAAAAAAACATGTTAAAAAATTATGCTACTGAACCTAAAATAAATTAGAAAATAAGATAAAAAATTACTTTCCTAAATGTGGACTTTTTAATGGTAGCATTATATTTTGATGACTTAATAGATAAACTTGATCTTCCTGTCACAAGTAATTACTCATTAACGAAGACAGCTAAAGCATGAAGCATAGTAATGATATTGTCTATTTCAGAGTCCCCTTTTAGCCATCTGCTAGAGAGGAAGTAGAGTGGTACAGGGAAAGCCTGGCAAATAAAATGTTGAAGCTTTTCCAAGCAGGCTCTTGTCTCCTCTTACCATTCATTGGGTCCTTTCATTTCCTATATACTGTATGCCAGCACCCTATCCTTCTACCATAGAAAATGATACTCTGTGAACATGTTCACAACCTTTCCCTATCAGGTCTGTGTGCAAACTCTATAAACTTTATGGCTAAGGCTTGCAATTTTCCAAACATTGATTTTATTAGAAAATTTACTACTTTTTGATTTTTTTTGCAGGGAGCAGTCATGTTCCATTTAACCTAGGTCTCTAGGTTATACAGTCTCCAGTTTCTGGCCATACAGGCAGTGTAGGGCATGGGCTCCCTCTCATGGGGTGAGTCTCAAGTTAAACCAAACATTGGTTGGCCACTCCTACAAGTTCTGCTCCACCATTGTCCCAGCACATCTTGCAGGTAGAACAGATTATATGTGGAGGGTTTAGTGGCTGGGTTAGTGTCTGGCCAACTCTTTCTGCATCCTGCAGAGTACCTTCATGTGAGAAAAGACTAGGATATAGAGAAGAAGGCTTCATGCAGGCACCAGTTTGTCCTCTCTCTGTTCAGTGAACTGTGTGGATACTGTTCTCAGCAATGGGGTCCCACTGCGACTTTTCAGAGAGTGACTTTCTGTTCTAGTATCATCTTAGGTTGTTTAGGGATCTCCAAGGAACCCCACAGCCAATAATTCCAAGGAATGTAACCCAGTCCCACCACGGGATGCTTGTAGGAAGATTGTAGGAGTCAGAGGGAATGGTGGACACTAGGAGAACATAGCCCACCGAATCAACTAAGCAGGGCTCACATGAGCTCACAGAGACTGACATGGCAAGCACCGGGCTGACAAGGATCTGCACCAGGTCCTCTGTATGTGTGTAATGGTTGTTAGCTTGATGTTTTTGTGAAACTCCTACCTATGGGAGCAGGTTTATCTCTGGCTCGTTTGCCTTCACTTGAAACTCTTTTCTTTCTTTTGGGTAGCTTTGTCCAGCCCTGATATGAGGGCTTTCACCTTGTATTATTATATCTTTTCTTGTTCTGTTTGGCTGTCATCTCTTGGAAGCCTGGTCTTTTCTGAAGAGGAAATGGAGGTGGAGTGGATCTGGGGAAGAGGGGAGGTGGGGGAGCAAGGAGGAGTGGAGGGGAGGGGAACTGTAGTTGAGATGTATTGTAAAAAAGAAAAGATCTATTTTCAATAATTGAAAAAGAAACCACTAGTATACTTGAAAAAATAAGAATTTTTTCTTTTTCTTTTTTCTTTTTTTCTTTTTTTTTTTTTTTGGTTTTTCGAGACAGAGTTTCTCTGTGTAGCTTTGCGCCTTTCCTGGAACTCACTCTGTAGGCTAGGTTGGCCTTGAACTCACAGAGATCTGCCTGCCTCTGCCTCCCGAGTGCTGGGATTAAAGGCATGCACCACCACCGCCCGGCTAAAAATAAGAAAATTTATAATTTCAGTTTAAATGATGAAAAAATAAAGTGATATTTCATAGTCAATGATTAGAATACTATGTTTTCTGAGGAGAGAATTTTTACAATAGAGTAAAACTCTGAAACTTGTGATTCTGAGGACTTTGGGAACCAGAGGAAAATGAATATTGGAGAAGGCAGAAGTCATGTGGGTTTTGTATTAAAGAGAGAGCAGAAAAAAGTCAAAGAGCAAAGAAGACAGAGGGAGAATTCAAGAAAACCTTAGAGCAGTTGTTATGAAATATTGAGACAGATTAGAGAGACGCCATATTGACTGAAAGAGGAGTAATCACTACAGACCCTCAGGATATTGAAAGTTGACACAATTGTGAATGGTGTTACACCAACAGTTTTGACATCAGCATTTCCAAGAGTGCTTCTAGAAGCATTGAGATCCATTTCCAACTTCATTAGCAAGCTACATATGTTTTCTCTTCTGTGATTATCCTCTTATATATTTCCAACAACTCAGCATGAAAGTTTTGTTAGCTATATATCTTTGCCTATACTCAAAGTGGCTAGTCACTCTAATTTTAACACTCCTGGCGGATGTATACAGATAAACCATTTACTTTAATGTGTGCTTCTTTTAAAGGGATTGAATATCTTTTCATACATTTATTGATCGTCTTCTATGCATTCTCACTAAGCAGTGTTCATTTTGTCTCATGTCCAGTGCCTTTTAGTGTGACTATCTTCCCTTCATTGATCTGCGTGTCTTTAAAATCTGCTCATGATGTAAGTCTTTGACAGTTCTATTTAGTATCACACATTTCTTAGTCCCATAGCTTGATATGTTTTTGATTCTTAGATCATGTCGTGATGAAAAGAAGTTTCTGATTTTAGCTTTATCAATGATTTTATTTATGGATATTTCCTTTTATGTAAAGTTTGAGAAAGCTCAGCTTATCTCAGTCATGACAACTTCAATTTTAATCAGATCTAAATGACTCATTGGTTGAAGCATGGGCTGCTATTGGTACGTTTTACATGTTGACCCCACTGTCCTCTGGTTACTCTAGATTACCACCTCACAAAATTAAGCATCAGCATATGTCTGTTTGTTTCTGGACTCTGCTTTGGCCATTCATCCATGGTTTTGTCCTTTTGTATTTGTCCTGGAGCTGCACTTTATCTAACAGGCTTTGCAATAGAGATGGGCAACTTCCTTGCTACAAGTTTTCTCTTTTCCACAGCTAGCTCTACTATTCTTGGTATATTTTATATATTTTTATTTATTTATTCAACTTTCTTTAAAAAATTTTAAAATTACTATTGCATTTATACTTCAGATCACCTTTGGGGAAAGCAACTATTTTTTGTGCAAAATCTTTCAACCCATAGGTTCTTCTGTCCACTTATTCAGTTTTCTGTGACGTCAAATGGCATGGTGCTGTGGTGGCCTGACACTTCTTTTGGTAAAATCACTACGCCATTTGATGTGAACCATCAGAACAACTTAGAAAAGTGAGGTTGTTGTTGTGACCTACAGTCTGAGGAAGACAAAGAGGACCTTTACTGGGAAATGAGAACCACTGATGAAGACACACTTATGGAGCTGTATGGTAAGCATAACGCTCCAAAATACTTCAGCACTTAAACACCCTAGGGAAAATTCTGTTTTGGTCTAAAGTATGAGCCCCAAGTTTCAGGAATCAAACCATAGTAATACATGGGGGCATCAGGAGGACCAGTGTCATTACTCTTTAATAAAAGATACCAATATGAGGAAGTCAAGTCTTAGACATATTGTATGGAAAAAATTTTAGAAGTGCAGAAATCATATAAAATAATTTGGTAGGTATGATGTTTTAAATGTCAAGGGCATATAATACATATGGATTATGGACAGCTGTAAACACAGATGCTAAGCATTTAAAATGATAGTGTCAAGGTTCTATGATGTATTCCAGGTCCACTTGTTTGAATTCACCCATGCCAGAAGTTACTGAAGGACACTGCATCCCTTCCAACTTCTGCCCACTGCTGTCACAGATGCATGTCTGCTCTCATAGATATACTGAGCAGTTAACAGTGGTGTTAGGCACCAAAGGGAGTCAGGGTGAGCAGACTTTGTGTTCCAGTGCCAGCTCTGATATAAATAAGCTTTGGCCTCAAACAAGCTACACTGAATTTCCCTGGACTTTAGAGAGCAATGAGAATGTTCCTTTGAAACCTGAGTGTGTAATTAAAAACCTTGATTGAAAGTTATATTCACTTGTCTGTACAATGTGAATCCCATTAGCAGGATTTGAAAATTAGTTCATCTCTCCAGCCACTCTCCTCCCTACACAGACTGAGGCCTCTCTACCTCATGGATGGCAGAGGACAGAACAAGGAGAAAAAAAAAACACATTTTGGAGTAGGGAAGCTGCCTGGCTGAGAATGATTTAATTGTCTTCTGTGTTGCCTGACAAGATTTAGTTCAAGATTGATGAAGCCTCTCTGGTTTCAGAACCCATCCCCTCTCATTATCCAAGCTTGCTGTTTCCAGAATGTTGTCATTTGAGTCCAGCTTTCTTTGTGTTAGTTCAAAATGTCTCTAAATGAACAGCACACACGGGACTCCCTCCTGTGCTCCTGCTGACAATCACACCAGGCACAGACCAGGGTCCTGCCAGCCTGGGCCTGAAGTCCTAACCAGGAAGGAAGCTGAGACCTCTTCATTCCAACAACATTAAAAAAGTAAGACATTTTTGGTGCTGGAGAAATGGCTTAGTGGTTAAAAGTGCTTGCTGCCCACAGGGAAGACCCAAGTCCAATTCCCAGCACCCACAGCAGTCAACACACATACAACCAGCTCAGGAGATTTGACATTTTCTCTGGCCTCTGAAGACATCTGCATGCATGTGTACTCACTGTGTATAGGCACAGTGCACCCACAGACATACACACATGGATAAAAAAGGAAAAAAAAACTTTCATAAAATAAGACAGATAACCCAGCAGATGCAACAGTGGCACTTACGCTTTCCCAGTAACCAACAGTTCTCTAATTGGACTTAAGACTTGCTCAACAAGAGGGATACCTACAGTGCCTGGATTTTGAAACCTAGCTACCTACTCAGTGCTAGTGAAATCATGGTTAGTGGAGGAGAATCAACCACCACTAATTTACTAAATCAGAATAATCCCCACCAAAAATCTACTCTTGTAAGTATACAGATAAGTGTGGTATTCACTCCTCCTCATCATGGAAATTTCTCTCTGCAGCAGATGGAGACCGCCACAGAAAACCACAACTAATCAAAATGAGAGCTGTGGATCCCAGTCCCAATGGATGTATCTACAAAACACTCCCACATAGGCATGGACTAATATGATGGCACCAGTACACATGATACAGTGGATGGGGAAAGCCTACAAAGCCTTAATCCTACATACGTAACTGTAACTAGTAGAGGCAGTCTTCCCCAAGGAAGAGCATCTCAGCTGGTTGTCCATTGCCAAACTGGAAACAGTCAAACATACCTGAAAACACAAGTAGCATCCTACAGGCTTAGCAGGTTACCTTTAAGAGTATTTATATAATTACAAATACATATATGAATGCAATGACAATTAGTGGGAGAAAAGACCATGAATTTGCAGGGGAGTGGGGAGAAGTATATGGGAGTATTTGGAGGGAAGACAGGGAAGGGAGAAAGTTTGTAATTAAATTATAATCTCAAAAAAATATTTTATGTTATTTTGAAGAAGAGTTCTGTCACACTTGGGTCTCAAGGAAAGCTTCACTTACAGGAAGGATACTGTTTTCTGGCCCATGGAGGATTCTGTGTTATATCTATGCTACTTCTACGAAACTGAGTTTGTTGTCCGGGCCACATTTGCAACTAGGACTTTTTTAAAAAGGCGTCATTGATCAAATTTTGTCCCACCTTATTCCTATCGTCTTTTTGCTTACTAGGTGTATTTTCTAGTCAAGCCAACTTTACCACCCTGAAAATTGCCTTCATCATATTAAATAGATATTCAAGGACATTCCTTCTGTCAATACTTTAACATGTATTGGATGTAACCAATTAAAACTCTTTATTAAAGCTATTTTGTGTCAGTGTGATTATAGTAAGTTTCTTATATTTACAAAGAATTATCATTTATTACTCTAGAATTTATTATTTTTTTTAGGTTTCAGAAACATTAAAAATAGTGCTTAGCATGTTGTCCACACTTTACTGGAAACCCTACTTTGAAACTTTGAAAGTGAAGAGCTCAGGCTAGGTGTCCTGGCACAATCTTTAATCCCAGCACTCCGGAGACAAAAGGAGGCAGATCTTTGGGAGTTCAAGGCCGGCCTGGTCCACAGGCCAGCTACAGCTACACCATGAGACCCTTTCTCAGAACAGAACAAGAAACGGCTAAGGATCATCAGAAAAGAGCCCACTGAGCAGCAGTATGAAGTTGCCTCAATATGACTGCCTGATTGTGAACTGAACAAGGATGACACCATCGGATACACCGAAGCAAAGAGGGGAGGGAGGGACCAGGAAACTTGATCCCTAGACAAAGAACTAAGGGCAAATAAGGAATGTGTAGGACAGGAGACACAGTCTTTCCTAGGCAAGAGCACAACAAGTGATTATCAAATACCAAATGGTCAGTTCTGAAAGCATACACACAAATAACATTATATAAACTGAGCATGTTATGTTTAAACATATGTATATACATATACATATATATATATATATTCATGTATCAACAATTAATTAAGAAAAGAGGCCACTAAGTTGAAAGGGAGCAAGGAGAATCATATGGAAGGGTTTTGGAGGGAAGGGAGAAATAATATAATTATACTGTAATTTCAAAAATAAACTAATTTTTAAAAAAGTAAAGCAAATAAAAATATTGAGAGCTTGGAAGATGACTCAGTAACTAAAAACACTTTGGAAACCCATAACTTGAGTTCCAGAACCTATGTATGAAGTTGAGCATGGTGATGTATATTTGTAATCCCAGCATTCCTAGGGATATGGAAGGCAGACATAGGAGAACCTTCAGGAGCTAGTGGGGCATCTGGGCTGACCATGTAACATTGCTGAAACTAGAGAGACCCTGCCTCAGCAAGGTGGGAGGAGATACTCCAGAAAACTGTCCTAGGAATCTCTAAAGTCATAATGTGGTGTTCATACACACACACACACACACACACACACACACACACACACACACACACGCAAATAGTAAGTTATGGCATTGGCTAGAAGAGCAGTAAGTGCCAGGAGGTGGTGGCACACGCCTTTAATCCCAGCACTCAGGAGGCAGAGACAGGCGGATCTTTGTGAGTTCGAGGCCAGCCTAGTCTACAGAGCAAGATCCAGGACAGGCACCAAAGCTATGCAGAGAAACCCTGTCTCAAAAAACAAAAAAAACCAACAACAACAAAAAAGAAGAGCAGTAAGCCCTCTTAACTGCTGAGCCATCTCTCCATTCCAGTTTAAATTACTTTTGGTATTTTTATTATCAATGAAGTGTAATCATTATATTCCACTTTAAAGTAATGTGATAGTGTGAGGAAATGTTTGTGTATCTTAAATGAATGGGGTATAGATTAGGAAAAGAATATAACTATGGTAAGGTGCTAACATTTTTCCTGGCTAGTTTTATGCCAACTTGTCACAAACTGGAGTCATCTGTAAAGAGGGAATATCAATCAAGAAATTGCCTCCATAGCATCAGGCTGCAGGCAAGCCTGAGGACATTTTCTTAATTACCATTTGATGCGGGAAAATCTAGGCCATTGTGAATGGTGCCACCACTGGCCTGGTGGTCCTAGGTGCTATAAGAAAGCAGGATGGGCCACAAGCCAGTAAACAGCACCCCTCAATGGCCCGGGCATCAGCTCTGTCTCCAAGGTTCCCCGGTTTGACTTCTTGTCTTGGCTTTCCTTATTGGAATGTGATTGAGGATATATGAGTCAAATAAACCCTTTTCTCCCCAAGTTGCTTTTAGCCAGGGAGTTTCATCATAGCAATAGTAACCTTAACTATTTAGAAATTATTTAAATTTTTCTCTTATACGTTTTATAATCCACATACTAAGTATAACAGCATAAAGAACGCTTGAAAACCACAAGATCTCTGAGACTTTGATTGGGGCCAGCTATCTTAGATCTCTAAATTAAATAAGATTTGTTTCATCTGTGGGTCTTAGTTAGGGTTTTATTGCTGCGAAGAGACACCAGGACCACGGCAAGTCTTATAAAGGAAAACATTTAATTGGGGTGGCTCCCTTACAGTTTCAGAGGTTCAGTTCATTATTATCATGACAGAGAGCATGGCAGCATGCAGGCAGATGTGATGCTGGGGAAGGAGCTGAGAATCCTATATCTTGTAGGCAACAAAGAGGGGACTGTGACACTGAGGGAAGCTTAAGCAAACGACTTCAAAGACCCCCTTCACAGTGGCACACTTCCTCCAACAAGGCCACACCTCCCAATAGTGCCAGTTATTTGGGGGCCGTTTTCTTTCAGACCACCACAATCAGTATTGACCTTTTCATTTGTGTGTGTGTGCAAACAGTATTATGATTAATTTCTGTTAATTCTTACAAGTCCTGGTCCTGTTTACCAGTGAGATGTTTTCCCTGTGACTTAAGCAGTAGCTCCACTTGGCAATAATTTCTTTTTTAGTTCCTAGGGAAGACACCATAACAATGCACTCGATTCGCTTCTTGGGCTTTGGCACACAACCAACCACTTATTTTTCACATGAGGAAAATGAAAGTTAGAAATTCCAAGGGGATTTTTTTTTTAGTCTTATTATTTAACCAGATCACCAAGTGAAGCAGGAACACCAGGCACCCATCTTTCCTGCTTTTCTCTCTCACACACTATTGCAGCCGTGTGGTGTCATTCCTCCAAGCCCTGAAATGAAAGCCAGAAATGTGAGCTGATGGCACAGCGGTGTCAGAAAGAAGTCTGTGCATGAAGTCTCAAGTGACTTGAGTCTCTTTGCCAGAAAGGTACAAGCCATGCTGCTCTGCTCTTTGCCAGAAAGGTACAAGCCATGCTGCTCTGTGTCCCTGCAGAGCAGGCACATGATGGGCAGACACTCAAAGTCAGTTAAGACAATAGGGAGGCTGTGATGGCTTGAAAGGAAATGGCCCCCTCAGGGAGTGTCACTATTAGGAGGTGTGGCCCTGTTGGAGTAGGTGTGGTCTTGTTGGAGGAAGTATGTCCCTGTGGAGGCGGGCTTTGAGGTTTCATTTACACTTCCTGTTCCATACAAGTCAAGATGAAGAAATCTCAATTCTGTCTCCAGCACCACATCTGCCTGCATGCTGCCGTGTCCCACCCTGATGATAATGCACTGAACCTCTGAACTGTAAGCCACCCACAGAAACTGTAACTAAGACAAAGGCATAAACTCAATGCCCTTGGCCACTTGCAAAAGTGTGTGTGTTCTGCTGTCTCCTAGTTATAGGCAGGCTGACGGAGCTGATACCTGAGATTGGATGAGAAAGCAGAGAATTAGATTGACATAAACGTTTAGGTAGAAAAGAAAATCTCTGTTTCATAGTTTCAGTCAAAATTACTTCATTGATTCTAACACTATGAAAGGGTTAGTGCTTCTATCAGCAAGACGATGTCTGATGAGGTACATCATTCTTCTGTTAGAATAGAATATTAAGGGTTGCTATGTCAGGAATTCAATGACAAGACTGAAAGGGAAAAAAAGGCTCAAAATCTGGTGTAATAAAAATGGGAATTTTAAATGTCCACTGAATTCCCCCCAAATCAATATATTTAATAAAAAGAGAAAGAAGAATGCTAAGGGGGAAGGTATGTTAATGTAATTATATTAACAAAATATAAACATGAACAAAACTCTAACAAATTTGTTAACACATTACTTTTTATTCATATATATATATATATATATATATATATGCTACTTGTAGTATCCTTCACTTAATAGTAAATGAAACAAAGCCCTTCAGCCAGAAGAAATAATATTCTAAGAGATGACAGGCAGGATGAGAATGGTCACCAAGGAAGGGAAAGAGAACTGTTCATGGAGAGGGATCTATTGGTAGACATCCACATGAGGCTTGAAGTTGATGACTTTTCTGATTAGTGAGTAGGGGTTACTTCTTTATTATTATTATTATTATTATTATTATTATTATTATTATTATTATTATTATTATTTGGTTTTTCAAGACAGAACTTCTCTGTGTAGTTTTGGTGCCTCTCCTGGATCTCGCTCTGTAGACCTGGCTGGCCTTGAACTCACAGAGATGCACCTGGCTCTGCCTCCCATATGCTGGGATGAAAGGCGTGTGGCATTGCCACCTGGTGAGTAGGGGTTACTTCTTGACATGGAGAGAGAGGGAAGGAAGGAGGGGAGAAAGGCAGGAGGGGAGGAAAGGAGTAGGGGAAGAAAGGATGATGGGGAAGGGAAGAGGAAGTGAGGACGGGAAGAGGAGACTGTGTTTCAGGAACCAGGAACAGAGAGTTCTGAGTTTCACTTCTCAGAATAAGCATGTCCCATGACTATCCTGAGGTAGTAATTTGGTGGTTTGGAGGAGATATTGAGAGTGAAGCAAGCCATGAACTCAGTATCTTTAGCCAAGGGTGGGAGTACCTAAGACAACAGAATAGACAGTCACCAGCCTGTGAGATGCCACAGACTGACTGTAGTGTCCACATTGCCAAAGAACCTAGACAAATCTATATGTCAGGATGGTGTCATTTGCATTTTAGCTAATCATGCTAGTATGTAGACAGAACACAGTAATAATGAAATTGATTAAGGACTCCTACAGACCAACAACAGTCTGAGAACTGTAAAATAATATAACCAAATACTTGTTTCCGTGCTGTGGAAGCTGAGTGGTCCTGAGGTCAAGCTGTGGAGGTAACCCTGTGCAGTTCCACACTGAACACACAAAGTGGCACTGAGAACAAGAGTTTTGTCTATGACACCTCTCAGCTGCATGGCGGCTGTGCTTACTGATCAGGATATCTTGCTTTGGAGAGATTTCTGCAGACTAAACATCCCTTTAGCAAATATCCTAGATAAATCCGCCTTTCCACAGAGCCTGTGTTATGCTAAGGACCTGTCACAATGCCAGCTTGCCTGTAGTTTCTTCATTTTCCTGTACTCTGCAACACTTCAGGATGCCGAGAAACCATCATTCCTAAATCCACTTGCAATGCTGTTGACATATCAGAAAGGGTTTTGAAGATTTTTATAAACAAGAAGCCAGCTGACACACTCTCTAACTAGTCCTTCCAGAGAATTCTATCAGTGAAGTAAAAAAAGAAAACTACTTCATTATCTGTAAAATAAATAGTTACAGAGTGTCCCCCAGGTCATAGTAAGACAGAGATGAAGTGTGATTTGCATCTGAGTGCCACTGAGTGGGTTTGTTAGTCTATAGCAGGTTTTTTCAGACTACCAGCCTCCATATCATGACATGGAGACTTATTATTAGTTATGAATGCTCAGCCTTATCTTATGCTTGTTCTATTAGTTCTTATAACTTAGTTTAACTTGTTTCTTTTCATCTACATTTTGCTTCTTGGCTTTTTATTCTGTATGTCTGCCTTTCCTGCTTCCTCCATATCTGGTGGACTGGCCCCCAGCTGACTGGCTGGCTCCCCTTTTCTCTCTGCCTGCCAGCCCCACCTATCTCTCTTTCACCTAGATATCGACCATTCAGCTTTTTTTTTTTTTTGGTTTTTCGAGACAGGGTTTCTCTGTGTAGCTTTGCGCCTTTCCTGGAACTCACTTGGTACTCCAGGCTGGCCTCGAACTCACAGAGATCCGCCTGGCTCTGCCTCCCGAGTGCTGGGATTAAAGGCGTGCGCCACCACCGCCCGGCCCATTCAGCTTTTTATTAGACCAATCAGGAGCCTTAGGCAGGCAAGATAAAACAAATGCAACACATCTTTACATAGTTAAACAAATGCAACACATCTTTATACAGTTAAACAATTATTCGGCAACACAGTCACATGCAACTCATCTTTTCGTAGTTAAACAAATATTTTATTCCACAACATCAGTCTCTTTCCCAAATCAACTTAGTGTCACAAAAGACATCTCGAAGTTATTTACATTCCCTGTTAGAGTATTTGCTCAAATGATTTTGTCATGGGCATTGGGTCTCAGCAGTGCTGAGGTATGCAAAGGCTACATCCACAGTCCTTCCTCTCAATCAGCTATTGCCCTGCCAGAGAGGCATGGCCCTTAGAGAATCCCAGGCTTTACTGATGATTGACAGGATCTGTGAAGCAGCCATTAAATCTCTGGCAAAGGCCCTTGATACAGAGCAATATTGTGACCTTCTGATCTTTCCAAAGTTTGCGCAAAAGGTTGTACACCTCTCCCCTTTCCTCCATGACATATCTTCAGAAGCAATTTCTATATTTTAATGGCCTTTGCCATGTTGGAGGGAGGCTGAGGATTTTCAAAGCCTCCAAGTCTTGGCCTTTGCATCCAACATTGTTCCTAAATTAATCTCTCACGCTGCATTGAAAGATGCAGAAAGCAATCAGGGTGGTGTTTTCAATAATTTGCTTGAAAGTCTCTTCATTTAAATAATAAGCTCAACTGACTAACCCATAAATTCAGGAGACTCTTTTGCTGACCTTGTTTCCCATATGTAAGGACTACGCTTCCACCTTCAAAAGCTAAGTTTCTCCTTTTCTTCCCATGGTCCTTTTAGCAGCACCCTCCCAGTGCACAGTGAGTTCAAAGTAGTTTAGGTTTTCCCTATCATGCCTCTCAAAAGTATTCCAGCTCTTGGCTCATGGATTGTTACCTCATATTTATTACACTTGATATAAAAGCACTCAGACATGTAAATATGTGTCACATATAGTGTGGCATAATGGTTCACAAAGTAAAGAGTATGGCTTGGAAAACAGGGCCTTTGTGGTCTCCTAGTTTCCATGGATGCAGAGTCTAAGCACATCTTACCTAGATCTCATGCTTTACAGCTTCATAAATCTACCATCAGATTGTCAGTGGAGTCTGTCATTTCATTTGAGACTAAAGTTCTCTTACAGGCTCTCATGGTTGGAATAAATCTGGTCCATGAGTTTGGAGCTCTTACTTCAGTAGGGACCTCTAGTCCTTTGTTGTATGGGTCAGTGCCACAGTTTTCTGTCTTCATCAGGTCCATAAGAAGGACAAGACACTAATGCAAGCTTGTTGTGGGGATGGAGACTGAGATATTGCCACATGGCCTGAGGTACAGCATGTGCTATAGAGCAGGAGCATGCCACAAGAGTCACCCATACTGCAAAGGAGTACAACACGAAGTGGGGGAAGCCACCAGCATCAACTTCAGGTCTATCCAACACAAGGCTGCAAAGCTTAAGTCGTCACTCTCCTTTGAGTGAAAAGAACGCAAAGGGTAAGACTCAGTTGTCACTGCAACTCACTTGCGGTATTCCAAAACCTATCTATGACTGTTGTGCTTCATCGTAGAGACTGCTTGACCATCTTGAGGGCCAAGATTGCATAGAAAAGGGTAAAATATCTGCTTTCTGAGGTGATTCCACATGTTTATTGAAGTCTATCTGTAAATAATAAAAAAAATCTTTACATGCTAATAATTGGTGATTATTATAATTGTGAAACTTTCTTTTTTCCTGACTCTATGAATACATCTGTTTATTAGCAAATGCTAGAGAAAGTAAAGTTCATATGGTTTTCCTCATTCAGGGCCCAAGTCAACCTTGAGTTTGTTGTTGGTGCTAGAATCTGGCTGTGTGTGAGTGACTTCAGAGACATCCTCCTATAGATTTTTACCCCCAGAACGCTAAGGGAAGGAATAAAGTAGAATAAGGTAGAAAAGACCAATTATTAGATATCGATTTATTGATTCATCTAGTGATTTACTTAAAGCACTTCTTGTACTGCCTCTTTGTCAAGCAACCAAGCTATCTGAAGCAGAGTGACCTGGAGAGACAGCTGAAACAATAGGTCGCTGTCCTTAACAACCTGCTGACTGCTACCTAGGCGTCTGGAAAATCATTTGCTTGCCTGCCTGCCCCACCTTGTGGTTTCAGAGTATAAAATAAAAATACGGGTTGGACAGCATTTCAGTAGCTGTCCTGACTGCGGTCCACCAGTGGCAGCCTCTCTTTCCCACTTTCATTGATGTCAGAGTGCTTATTCTAGACAGATCCCCACAACACAACAGAACCTACCAGAGGACTGTGATCCAGACTTGAAGAAAACTCTACAGGACCTCATAGCGACTCTTGCCCCTCAGCCATGATTCTATAGTTGCACTAAACTATATTGAAACCCCAGTGACACAGAACTCTGCCTCGTGAGGCATCCAGAATATGTTAATTTTAAAAGAATTGGGAACTAAGGGTGTTGCTGAAGGGGTCAGCTAAAAATGGCTAAGTAATTTGGAAATCTTTCTTTCATTTTGTTTTAGTATTTTGCATCAATTGTGTGTGTGTGTGTGTGTGTGTGTGTGTGTGTGTGTGTGTGTGTGTGTGTGCCCTATAGCATACTCATGGATGTTAGAGGACAGTTGATGGGAATCAGTTCTTTCCTCCTATCATAGGAGTTCCAGGCATCAACTTCAGGTCATCAGGATGAGCCATGAGCATCTATACCTGCTGAGACATCTCGCTTAGCCTAAAATTTCTTTTAAACCCAAAGTTCTCTGGTTTCCCATGCTGCAGTGGATGGCCTGACACTTATGTGCATATGGGCAGCACTAATTGGCTATAATGGGAAATATAGGTCTAGATACAGATAGAGATCTGGATATAAAGTTAGGAGGGCACATGTTGGGACGTTCAGAGGAAGAAGGAGGGGACATGGTAAGTGTTTTGATCACAGTACATTGTATAGATGCGTGAAATTTCCAAATCATAAAAATAAGTTTTAAAACCTAAAACTCCATTTTGTAGTCATTTAGTTAACAGTTCATTATTCAAAATTGGTTAAATTTATAGAAAAATAATTTTACAGTAAATATTCACTACCTACCACAGGAGAGGTGCTTTGTCCAGGCTTAGAGGATTAAAAAAAATCCCTAAATAATAATACTGGCCTTAAGAAGTTGAGATCCGGGACTGGAGAGATGGCTCAGTGGTTAAGAGTATATATTGTTTTCCTAAAGGACCTGAGCTCAGTTCCCAGCACCCACATCAGGTAGCTCACAACTACCTCTATCACCTAATGATCTACCTTTCTTGTCTGTCCTCAGCAGGCAAGTGCACACTCACATGCAAACACACACCTAAAATCAAAACAAATCTTTAGCCAGGTGGCAGTGGTGGATGCCTTTAATCTCAGTACTCGGGAGGCAGAGCCAGGTGGATCTCTGTGAGTTCGAGGCCAGCCTGGTATACAGAGTGAGATCCAGGACAGGCACCAAAACTACTCAGAGAAACCCTGTCTCGAAAAACAAAAACAACAACAATAACAACAACAACAAACAAGCAAACAAATGAACAAAAAACAAGTTGAGATCCAAACAGGGAAGACATGACATGTGCAAAGTTAACTCCAATTTAAAACTGGTGAAATTAATGCCATAAAAAATGCTAGTGGAGTTCAGAGAGAAAGTGAGATTACAAGTGGCTGGAGAATTTCATAGAATTATAGTAGTTCAGTTGTACAACAAGGAATGAATAAATTATTGACTATGGTCCTGAAGAAAGAAAATGTCGATGGGAAGAACTTACTTAGAATCCAATTACAAGAGCCAGGAAAGGACAGGCAATAGAGGGCCCAGCAATATCTTCAGTCTGACAAGGATGAAGACAGTGAGAACAGCACTTGAAGACACGGGGGGAGGTGGGTATATGTTTTGAAGACATAGGAGGGTCGGCATGTGTTTTGAAGATGCAGTAGGGTGGCACGTGTTTCAGTTTCCAGGTTACGGTACTCAGACCATAATCTATAGGACACAGGAATTCATTTGAACTTCTTCTGTCCTTAAATTTTAACACTGTTTGATAGAATTTCAAGTCTTGGATTAAGGAAGATAAGCGTGATCTGGAAATCTGGAATAGACTGGAGTCACAACAGGAGATGGAAAACCAATCAACAACACAAACAACATTTCAAAAGCTTCTGCGAGAATTCGAGGCCTTGAAGTCAGAACACAGCCACGGGCACAGCACGGCTGACAGTAGCTACAGTCATGTCGAAGAGGCTGAATAACAATGATAAAGACAGAGCCAAAAACTCAGGAATGAATTCAGTCATAGAAATCTCAGTGCACGATGGTGGGAAAACTTCTTAGCTATAATAGTGAGGGAAGGGTAACAAACTGTATGTGTGTGTTTTATTTTCACATAGAAGAGGACCTGAGCTTTAGGCTGTACAGGCACTGTTCGAGTTGCAGGTTACACAGAGCACGGAGGCCACCCCTGGGTAATACAATATACTGGGGCTGGAATTCTCAAGAGATGTCTTGTCGAGGGTGATGAAATCCTCAGTGTCTGAGACAAAATAAATAAATAAAACAGATTGAAATCATTGACTGGTTATGAGAACAATGTCAGAAAAATCTAGGGAAGAAACTCCCTATATTCATGAAGTAGAAGAATATAGATATGTTGGTTGACACTTTTGTCAACTCGACATAGACTAGAGTCATTTGGGAAGAGGGAATGGCAAATGAGTGATGGCCTCTATCAGATTGGTCTGTAGGCAAGTCTAGAACCTTTTCTTGACTAACGATTGATGTGGGAAGGTCCAGGTCCCTGTGGGCAGTGCCATTCCTGGGCAGGTGGTCCTGCTAATTTAAGAAAGTAAACCATGATGAACAAACCAGTAAGCAGCATTCCTCCATGGCTTCTGAATCAGTTCCTGTCTCCAGATTTCTGCCTTAATTTCCTACTCCAATTTCCCTTCATAAAGAACTATATAACTGTGAGCTATAATAAACCCTGTCCTCTCTAAGGTGCTTCTGGTCATTGTTTTTTTATCACAGCAGTAGAGAGCCAACTAGGACATTGCATAAGCCACTAAGGAAACGAGGTAGAAAATATAACGTGATATAGAAAAGAGTATCAGGAGCATTGAGACAGGACTGTCATGAAGCATGGATCTCAACACAATAATTTTGTATTTTTAGTTTACTCTCTTGCATTGTGATAAGAGACTTAGAAGAAGAAGGAATTTATTTTGGTTCATGATTCCAGATTATAGCCCATTATTGGGTGAAGTTGACATTGACAGTAGAAATTGCTTCACATGCATATAACCAACAGAAACTTCTTGCTGTTTCATTTTAACAATAAATCTAATATTGCATTAAGAGATTTTATTGTATAGTGAAATGGTGGGTGTTCTAATATGCAGGCATGATCTAGTCATTTCCTTCAGAATGGATGAACAGCTTCCAGGGAAGTAGGAATCTCTTAAATCATAATACACACATAATAAAGCTGCCTTTAAGTACAATAAAAGCATGTCTCAGTTATCTACAATTGCTCACATTCTATTGGACTCCTCACTTTTCTAAATGTAGGCACATCACAGGAAAGTAAGCAGGCATTTAATTCTTTACCACTCCATAACACGGCTGGACCAGGCCATTGAAACATTAAACTGAGGAATAAAAACATGTCACTTTAACGCTAAAGCCAATGGGTTTTATTATTCTATATGGAGCCTGTATTGTTTAAATATTGCCAATCCAGCATCCCATCCTGTATGTCTTTGCAACATAACACTCCTTTACTGAGAACTATGTCTCTAACTATCTTCTGTAACTCTACAGACCAATGTAATGTGGAAACACTAATATTTCCCAACTCCACAGGTGATTTCTACAGATCCAAGACATCTCCTTTTTGTACTTTTTCAGAAGTATCTCCATGGAATCTTTGAGCAGATATAGAAGAAGTACTGTTCATGGAAGCTTCTGTGCTGAAGATACCCCAGGACAGACCCCACAGGCAAAACTTCTGAGATGACTGAGTGGATTCAGTTCAAGGTGAGATGTTGTATATCCGACCTCCAGACACATGGCAAGTGAGCATAAGGGGACCCCCAACTTTTGCTTCTTGATCTCTACACTTGACACTGCGAAGCAGGCAAGCTGCACCAGTGGAGTGCATCCTAAGCCACTAATTCATTAGCAAATTAAATAATTTGGTACTTTGAGCAATCATGTTTGGAATGGTTTGCTATATGGCCACAGTAGTGGAAATACTTAATAATAAAGGAAGATACTTATACAGCTCTTAACCTAATAGAAACAGGTTTGTTGCTCAAATTCTAGAATTTTAATTGATTTTTTTTCTTTTTTCTTTATTGAGAAATTTTCTACTCACCTCCACATCATGGGAATAGGAAGAGGCAGGCTGCTGGGGAGGCTCTCAGGAATCCACAAGGTTGACCCCACCTTGGGCTGCTGGCAGTGGTCCAGAGGGTGCCTGGCCTGGTCTGCTCTGGTGACCAGCCTAGCAAATAACCTAGCTGTCATCATAGAGCCTTTAATGGATTCTTTACATATTGCCTTGACTGTATTACAGATGTGTGGGCTCCATGAGCCCACATCCCATTAATAAATATGTAGCTTAGATCAATCTCAAAAGATGATATGAACTCAACAAGCAATCCAGGGAATGGTTAACCTGCTTCTACCTGCTTATGCTCTTTATTCCCTTTACATTATGTTTTACTATGTACTTAAACAGTATGTTCATTTTGAATTAAAAAACATCTGCATGATTATATGGCTTAATGTTTTCCTTACATAGATTTTTTTAGGCAAATGTTGTTTAATTGAATATCAAAACTGCTTTCCTTTTTAAAATTTTATTTCTTCTTCTCTCTCTTATTCCATCCTGACCACAGTTTCCCCTCTCTTTTTTCTTCCCCTCTCCACATCCTCTCTCCCTCAGATCCACTTCTCCTTCATTTCCCTTCAGAACAGAGCAGGCCTCTCAGGGATATCAACCAACCATAGAATAACAGGCAAGAAGGAAATCATTGATGGTCTTTCTTAAATGAACGGACTTTTCCTGATACAGTAAAATTAATTTTAATTGGTGTTTTTTTTTGTTTGTTTGTTTTTTTTTTTTTTTTTTTTGGTTTTTCGAGACAGGGTTTCTCTGTGTAGCTTTGCGCCTTTCCTGGAACTCGCTTTGGAGACCAGGCTGACCTCGAACTCACAGAGATCCGCCTGGCTCTGCCTCCCGAGTGCTGGGATTAAAGGCGTGCGCCACCACCACCCGGCTTAATTGGTGTTTCTTAACTAAGAAAATTAATTAGATATTAATATTCTTAACACTAAAGATGATTTCAAGTATAAATTTAATAGCTATTTAGCCAGTATTGATGATTAAAAAGACCAAGTTTAGAGAATCTACAAAAGCTATGTTCTTGCATTTCACACTGGCCATCCTGGCCAAATCCATATTGACTGTGTGTTTCATCTGAAAAGTCATGGAATTTTGTCTGATAAATCTTCTGTGGACCTCACTTCAAAGTGAATAATAGAGACTATATCTAATAAGGAACTCCTTCCTCTTTGCTGTTAAATTCTGCTGAGCATGTCTGATGGTTACAGACTGAAAATAAAACACTTTAACAATTAATATTTAAAGTTGGATAGTGGGTCAGGGAGACTGCTCAGTGGTGAAGAGTGGGTGTTGTTCTACTAAGTTTGGCCCCCCAGCAGCCAACAACGGCCTATAACTCCAGCTCCAGGAAACCCGATGCCCTCTTCTGGCATATGGGTATCTGCACGCACATGTACACATACCCGCAAGCACACACACACACATACGCAGACACAATTAAAATTTAAATCTTTACAGCCTGAATAGTAAAAATGCCAGTACTCGCAAACAGAAAAGTGCTTTAAAAAATTACATCTTTTAGAATGGTAGAGGGAAGAAGTAATCAAATCTTTTGCATGGTTCACATAAACACATTTCCAGCAAGTGTCAGAGTTGAAAGTATTTAAGTGCTAAAACACTGAAGCAAATACTTAGAAGGCTGCCCTGTCGCCTTAGTTTCAATTCTCTTTGAATTCTCAATTATTATTTTATTATCGTTTCTTCCACAGTTAGATGTTTGCCCATCTGTAATACAGATTGTTGAAAACAGTCTGTGATGTACACCACTCTGCTTGTAGGCTCCTAGACATCAAACCCTGTCCCTACGTAGATGCACAAAAAGGAAACTCTGGCTTTCAAGACAGAAAAATGGAAATGATTAGGAAAACAGAAGCAGCATCATGTGCTTTGGAAAGTTCAAAAGTGCAACATCCTGGAGCAAGAAGAGTTACTAACAGAAAGCTTTCTCCCACCTGAGGTGTAAGATTTGGGACCCTCTGAAAAATTTAAAGTAAGGAAGTCCAGCCTATTATAAAGTGCACAGGATTAGAAAGTACCTGATTTAAGGATCAAGACCCAGGCCCAGGAAAGATAAAAAGTAACTTAAAATGTTACTATAACTGTTCAGTCACACAATCTGTAGCAACTTGTAAGGAGCTCTCAACGATGTTACTTCCCTGAGATAAAAGGAGGAGGAGTTAAAAGGATCTGAATGATTTAATGTTTTGTAAACATTTAATATGATGGAGAAAATATTCCATACGCAGGTTTCATTTTCAAAGGGTTTGTGATTCCCTCAGAATCGAGGGCTTAATCCATCAATCTCATGGTCTCGTTCAGTGAGAGCATTGAGAACCTCACACCTCCCAGACTGTCACAGAGTACTCTGAACCCCAACTAAATAGTTAGCTTCAGTGCACAGAAACACAAAGAGTTCTAAAGAGAAATCATCTTTCCAAATATTGTAAAAGAATAAGTGTCATATTCTACAGTGCCGCTAAGATATAGCATGAACAGCTCAGCCCAGGCATCCTCACAAAGATCATCAAAGTATGAACACTGCAATCCTGGTTAGCAATAGCTTAAAACAGGCATGCTGCTGACATCCAGTAATAACTCCACTAGATGATTAAAGCAAAGTCACCCAGAGGATCACCTGCGTTTACCAAAGAGTTTGATTAAATGCATGCTCACAGGGTCCTAGTAGTCATGATGGCACTGTCTCTTTTTTATAATTTTTAATAAATATTTTATATTTATTTAAGTGTACCACATGAATGCCTGTGGAGGTCAGATTAAAGTCATTGGAGCCTCTGGGACTGGGGTTACAGACAGTTCTGAGCCACCACGTGTTTGCTGGGAATTGAACCTCACAGTCCTCTGGAAGAGCAGCTAGTGCTCTTATCCATGGAGCCATCTCTCTAGCCCCACTCTCTTCATTTTTAAACACAGATTTTTTAATCTTTATCTGATGATTGGGCTAGTATTCTATTTGAGGATTTCTAACACTTTGAACAAGGCTCTGATTTCAGTCGTGTCTCTCAGCTGCTGAGATTAATTTTGGAGAAAAGAAATGCTACAAAATTAATGGTTAGCTACTGACTGATATAAAACAAATTTGCCAACTTTCTGAGATAGGAACTGTGTTTGAGTTCATATTCCCTGAAGTCCTAGAGAGGCATTAAAAATTGGTAGTTGTGGGGACCATGGGCCATTCGGGATTTCACCAGAGAAAAGGTATTTTTTCCTGTTTCCTGTATTCATGATAATAGGTAGCTTTGTAACCTGGAGCAAGGAGCGAGCCAAAGTTAGAGCCCCTGATTGTATTCCCACTGGCTAGCTCCACGTGCTTGACAAAGACAACCCTAGTTGTGAAACTGGCCACAGACTTCCAGGAAGAGAGTTTACAAGAATGTTTTTTCCTTCCTTCCTCCCTCCTTCCGCCCATCCCCTCCCTCCCTCCTTCCATCCTTACCCGCCCTTTCTTTTCTGAACACAAAAGTTCAAGAAGGTCTGTGTACTGGTGTAGTTAAGCTGAGCTAAACATCAAGCTGTCCTTGGCCTCTATCAAATTTTGCCAATGTGTTTTCCATTTCCCTCATCTCATACAGTTCTTGTCATCCCAGAGTCCAGAGTCTCCATCTACAAAGATGAAAATACCTTGTCTAGCAAGGAATTCCCTTGTCAGCTAAGGCATTCAGAGAATGATGGCTGCCCAGGAACTCTCTCTCTTTTTTAAAAGAGGTTCACATAAATAGATATTTTGGCATTTATATTTTCTTCCAGGACTGGCAGATTACATTTGAATTTTTCACGTATTTGTGTTGCATAAATATATCTATGCAGCCTAAATAATTATTGTAAGTCCTATTTATCAAAAAACATTAGACATTTCCCCTTGAGATTCTTTTATAGAGTATATGTGTGTGTATTTTATTAGTGAAATTTAAATTCAGGCAATCCCATTAGCAATTACTTGAGCTCTGCCTGTATCATCATATTCTATAGGATCATATGTTTGAGTTATATTTAAAATAATAAATCCACTCAAATTATTTTCTTACTACTTTTTAGAACTGTTAGAAAGAAATTTTCCATGGCTGTGGTGTCCATTAAATGATCAGGTTGTCAGAGTTTACTAAATTGCATCAAGTGAAATTAATGCAGATATTTAAGTCATGGTGTGTGTTTTTCAAATCCATTGGCTATGAGTCCAGGATCTACCAGATTGTACTTTGGAATACTTGAAGAGCTAAACCAATATAGTAGAAACCATGACTTTTATTAGATTTAATCACTCTTTACTGAAGGAGATTATACTTACAATTAATTTCAATACAATAGGATGTTCATAATGACACCAATTGGCAGATTTTTTTTTTTTGTTTTTTCAAGACAGGGTTTCTCTGTGTAGCTTTGTGCCTTTCCTGGAACTCACTCTGTAGCCCAGGCTGGCCTCCAACTCACAGAGATCCGCCTGCCTCTGCCTCCAGAGTGCTGGGATTAAAGGCATGCGCCACCACTGCCTGGCTTGATGTTTTAAAATAAAAAAGGAACATTTTTATTGGCTGAACTTAGCAAAGGGAGCTAGATACAAAGTAACAGAAGAAATGAAAAAGAACAAAAGCAAAGACATCTGTGGTGTTTTGGGTCCTATGGGATAAGGCTGTTGACAGACTATGCATCAGGGCAGTCCTCTTCCTTTAGACATAGGGACCTGCTTTGAAGCTGGGAGCACACCTATGTTATGGCAGTGAGGGAACAGCGTAATACAATAAGAGATTTCATTGTGAGAGCTTATTGGCAAGGAAAATCAAAGATATGAATGAATACTGATCTGTCCTGGTTCATAAGAACCACTCACAAGACAAACAGGATATGAAAATTCACAAAGGAGGGGTGAGAGTTTCCCCAACATCACAGTGGTTTGTAGAATGCTTTGAACTACAGATCTTTTATTTCCTAAAACCATTTCTGAATATTAGACAGGCTAGAGGAAAAGGATTTATTGTTTAAAGATGTTTTTATAATGTAGAATAAATTTAAAATTGAGGCTTAAAAATGTAATATTTTATTTACATGGAATCATTCCCATTTGCTAAACAATAACTTTCAAATTGGGTTGAATCTCATGTGTCTGTTTCTTCTGGGAGGCTAATATTTCAAGTATATTTCTTCACATATTTAGGAAAATGATACAAGGTAGAAACACTCTCTGTAAGTAGAAAATAGTAGGTCAATCAAATGCCTGCTCTGAATGTCTCCTTAAGGAGAGAATGAATATTCATATTCAGGGTTGTTGCTGTTTCTCTTCTATCAGATTTGTAAGAGTGCATTTAAAGCATTGTGTTCTCTTTTTAATATCTACTGGTTATTGTCAAGAGTGTCTACTTTCAGGGATGTCCGCTGGATTATAAAATGTGGTATTAGAAAGGACTGACTCCTTACAATTAGACATTATTAATTGACTCCACCAAAATAATAAAAGAGGTTAATATACATATGTGCAGTCTGTTGTCAGCATGAAGATGCAATTCCCTTAAAAGAAATTGAGTTCCTAAGCATTATCTAAAGAGGTTAACATTAACTGTAACTTATCAGCTGGTGCTGTAATCAGTAATGACTTGGAAAATAGGTCCTTTAAAATTCCCCAAGGGTAAGAGTCCCAAAGTTTTGATATGTCTGAAAATAATAAGAAAAAGTACTAAAAGAACAAATGGAACCTGACCCTTGCAGGCCTGAGAGATAACTCAGTGGAAAAGGCCCTTGTGCCGTGCCTCACAACCTGAATTCAATTCTCAGGTCCCACGCGGTGAAAAAGAGAACTCACCTCCACATGCATACAATAGAATGAGTTCTTCCATAGGCACGTTAAATAAATAATTGGAATGATTTTTAAAATAGTTTGGTCTTGCAGGTATGCATTTGCTCTGTTTCTGAACCTCAGAGCCTCCTGAGAGCATGTGCAAACCTCATGGGTAGGATACACAGTGTGCTGAGGTGGTGTCATATAAGGAGGAGAGATAATGTGTACACCATCTATTTGTCTGTTTGTCTGACTGTCTATTTCTCTATCAAGCTACCATCCGTCTATGTATCTATCATTCATGAATCATCTATCTATCTATCTATCTATCTGTCTGTCTGTCTGTCTATCTATCTATCTATCTGGCTAGCTAGCTATTTTTATTATCTATTTATAATCTATCTAATATGTCATCTATCAATGACCTTTTATTATCTATCACCTATTGATTACCTCTCCATCACTTATTATATTAATCTTCAGTTATGTCCCCTCAATCAATTTATAATCTATCTCTCATCTATCAATCAATTTATTATACATCATCCCATCTATCTATATGTCTATCTTCTGCATACCACCTGTCAGGTATAACTGTATGTTTCTATCTGTCCATTTATCTTTATCCATGTATATCTGCCACAGTCACAATTTCTTTACTTAGCACTTGGGAACCATTGTTGTACATATTGGAAAAAGGAAATTCCTTTCCATTAGCATTATCCACTAGAACAGCAAACTAAACACCTATGCAGGTAAGATAGGTTTTTCTAACCACAACATACATGCATAGTAATATGCTTAGTTCCCATTTGATTTACAATCATGAAACTTCCTGGCACATGCTCTTTGCAACTTCAGCAAAATATGTAAGCATCATTGCAAAATTTTTTCTCCAGACTAATTTTATAAGTATTTATATATATATACAAGTAGTATATATTAATAATCAGCTTCATATATTTAATTATATAAAATTATAATGAAATTGATTAATGAAAATAGTTGTATTTAATATGTAATTAATTATGTACACATAATATATATCAAGAAAATTATATATTTTAAACCCATGTGAGTCAGCTCACTGGCTAGGATTTTAAAAAGTGATTTGTCAATGTTTATTGAATTCATTGAGAAAGTAATGGAGTCTTTAAATGACATAGTTTAGATGATGCCATGGCCTTCCAATAAATACATAAAGATTTTGTCATTAGATGTGCAAGAAATTCAAGAAGTATTGACTTACATATAAAATATATCCACTGTTGTTCTAAGGGCAGACTCAATAAATTCCAGTTAGCATTGTGGCTGTGCATCACATATACTTGCGTGGTATAGATACCCACCGCTGCCTGTTTCAACAGACAGGAATAAATCCTGTGAGTATGTATCAGCGGCTTGCACTTGCTTGCTTGAGAGTCCTTGGGTGCTGACTTAGCCATAAACAATGGAACCAGCTATGCAGGGGTGGGACCTCTGATGCTGACCCAAATAATCTTTCCTCCAGAAAGATGAAAAATACATTGAGGTCCACCTGATGATATTCAAAGGTAGACTGTGTGGAATGTGGCCATTAAACTTTTTCTGAAAAATGCCACCAAATGTACTTTATATATAGTAATGTTCACACGTGAATCAAGTACTAGTTTGGGACAAACATCTAGTTATAAATTTTATAGTCTGATAATTTTGTGTCTATGTATGTGTGTGGGCACATGTGTGCCACGGTACATATGCAAAGATCAGAGGACAACTTCTGGGAATCAGTCCTGTCCCTTTACCATGCCAGTCCTGAAGATCAAACCTAGGTATTCTGGCTTGGCAGCAGGTACCTTTACTCACTGAGCCATCTTGCTGGCCCCCTAGACATAATTAATATGGCATATAAAGTGATACTGCTAAGTCATTTCCTAAACTTGTAATGAATCGCACTAAGGGTTGGATGGGAAGCAAGTCAAAAGACTTGTGATTGCTTACTTTATTTCTTCTTTTAATTTTTTTAAATTGAAAATTAGATTATTCTCTCATGAAATACATCATCACCACAGTTTCCCCTCTGTCTACGTCCACTTCTCCCAACTATCCCACCAACCCCTTCTCCCCAAGATCCACTCCCCTCCTTTTACTCTTCAGAAAAGAGCAGGTCTCCAAGAGACTACAGCCAAGCAGGATAAAACAAGATATAATAAGATAAGACAAAAGCCCTCATATTAAGGACAAAGAAACACAATAGGAGGAAAAGAGTCCCAAGAGCAAGCAAAAGAGTTAGAGATACACCTGTTCCTGCTGTTAGGAGTCCCACAAAAACTCCAAGCTAAAAGAAATAACATATACTCAGAGGACCTGGTATAGACCCTTGCAGGCCTCTAAACCCACCTCTTCAGTCTCTGTTAGTCCATATGAGCCTTGCTTAGTTTATTTGGTGGGCTATGTTCTCCTAGTGTTCTCCATCCCCTCTGCCTCCTACAGTCTTTCCTTCCTCTCTTCTGCAAGGTTCCCAGAGCTCCTAAGGGAGGGGCATGATGGAGACCTCCAATTTAGACCTTCTCCCTGTATTATATCTGGTTGTGGGTCTCTGTACCTGCTCTCATCTGCTGCTGGAGGAAATCTTTCTTATGACGACTGGAGAAGGCACAGATCTATAGCATAATATAATTAGGAATCATTTCTTTTTTTTCTAGTAGTGTTTGCTTCTACCCTAGGACTCTGGACTACCCAGTCTCTGGTTCCTGTCCATCCAGACAGTGTAGGGCATGGGCTCCCTCTCGTGGCATGGTCCTCAAGTTAAACCTGACATAGGTTTGCCATTCCCACAAATTCTGCTTCACCATTGCCCCGGATATCTTGCAGTCAGGATAGATTTTAAGTAGAAAATTTTAAGGTCCCACCCCTGCATAGCTGGCTCCATTGCTTATGGCTAAGTTAGCACCCAAGGACTCTCAAGCAAGCAAGTGCAAGCTGCTGATTGGGTTTGTTGTCCAGTCTCTTTCCACAGATTGCAGAGTACCTTCCCATGTCAAAAAGATTAGAATGTTATCGACAGCTGCTGGTAGCAAAAGGCCATGGTTGTATATAGCAGGTGACAACTAGTGTTCAAAAGGTTAACCTATCAGAACCAAGGGTTCTGGTAGAGGACTAAGCCATCACTCAAGGCATGTTAGAGTTATTGCCTTTTGAATGAATTGGCTGTTTCTTGCTGCAAACTTCTTACGCAATTACAGCTATGAAATCCCCCGCCCCATTACCATGCATTTTTATAAAATGTATATATGTAACCTCATGATTACATCTCAGTCTCATAGGCACATATATCTGTGGTGGTCAGGATGATGATTTTTCATTTGGCTGTATAATTTTGATATATGGAAAATATACTAGGATATGCTTCATAGCCAGGTCCATTGTCCCACGAGACTGTAGACACTTAAAGGCGGCTTTGTTCCTTTTGCTCAGACTAACACAAAAAATAATAATCTTTCCTCAGTCTAACACAAACTACACACATTTAGGTCATTTTTACCTCAGAGCAAGTTCAGACTAGATTAAAGGCCTTTGTAAGTAGATCATAAGTTTAAAACTTTACAGTTATGCATGAGGTCAGAGTCGCAGGTGTCTACCAAGTCTACTAACACAAAACACCCCAAGAAAAGCCTGCCAATTCTTCACTTGCCAAGTCTGCTGATAAAAAGCTATGTCACAGAGTCTGTGCTACTAGTGTTCTATTTAGGAAGTAGTCTCCAATGCCAATGCGTTCAAGACTACTTCCTACTTTCTCTTCTAGCAGGTTCAGAGTAGCTGGATTTATGTTGAGGTCCTTGATCCACTTGGACTTAAGTTTTGTGCACGGTGATAGATATGGATCTATTTGCAGCCTTCTACATGTTGATATCCAGTTTTGCCAGCACCATTTGTTGAAGATGCTTTCTTTTTTCCATTGTGCACTTTTGGCTTCTTTGTCAAAAATTATATGTTCATAGGTGTGCGGATTAATGTCAGGGTCTTCAATTCGATTCCATTGGTCCACATGTCGGTTTCTATGCCAGTACCAAGCTGTTTTTATTACTGTAGCTCTATAGTAGAGCTTGAAGTCAGGGATCGTGATGCCTCCAGAAGTTGTGTTATTGTACAGGATTCCTTTGGCTATCCTGGGTTTTTTGTTTTTCCATATGAATTTGGGTATTATTCTTTCCAGGTCTGTGAAGAATTGTGTTGGTATTTTGATGGGGATTGCATTGAATCTGTAGATTGCTTTTGGTAAGATTGCCATTTTTACTATGTTAGTCCTGCCTATCCATGAGCATGGGAGATCTTTCCATTTTCTGACATCTTCTTCAATTTCTTTTTTCAGGGACTTAAAGTTCTTGTCATATAGGTCCTTCACGTGCTTGGTTAGTGTTACCCCAAGGTATTTTATGTCATTTGTGGCTATAGTAAAGGGTGATGTATCTCTGATTTCCTTCTCCACTTCTTTGTCCATTGTATATAGGAGGGCTACTGATTTTTAGAAAAAAAAAAAAAGCTATGTCACAGAGTTTGTCACACTGGGCACTGTGCCCCCTCCCTCTGGTCCTGAGACCTTGCAACTTTGCATTACCATGGTTGTCTTATTGTCTATTCTAGGAATGTGCTATGACCTTGAGGGTTTTGAAACTTTTCTCAGGATTGCAAGGAATCTCCTGTTAGAAATGTAAGGAGTCAGGCAAGAGAGGAGCTAAGAATGAGAGCTGAAAAGAAGCTGTAGATTTGGAGAAATGGTAGAAAAAAGAGAGAACAGCAGAGATCAGAGACAAGAGTTGAAGCTTACTTAGAACAATAAAGTGATGGGCTGAAAGAGTGTGGTGTGCGTAGATTTATTGATATACCCAAGATAAGTAGATTTATTCATGAATAAGTAGATTTCTCAGCTGGTTGTAGTTTCTTATGGGGACTCTAGGAGAATGTTATTCTGGGCTGGACCCCAATAGCCTTCATTAGAATGTAGGGGTGAATGCTCTGCCAGCTTGACCTCTCTAGTTCAATGAGCTGGGTGGATGTTGACCTCAGCAATGGGTCTCCACTGTCAGTTTTTGGAAGCCATCCTCTGTCCTAGAATCAGCCTGGGTTGTTTAGGGAACTCCAGGCAACTCCCTTGGCCAATACTTCAAATGAATGCAACCTAGTCCCACCACGGGAAGCCTTGTCAGGGTTCAAAAGATGGCCAATTCAAACTTCATATCCTCTGTTACTAGGAGACCTCACTGGAGTCACCCTCATAGATTCCAGGAAGTTTCCATTGTATTAGGTTTCCTCACTGCCCCCCTCTCCCCCCCAGTTCCTGCTGTTTTGCCCACACTATCCTCCCTTCACCTGATCCCTCCTTTCTGTCCCCACCTGCCCCTAGTCCACCTGCATAATCTATTCTAGTTTCTCTTCTCAGGGAGATCCATATATCTCCCCTAAAGCCCTCCTCTTTACCTAACCTCTCTGAGTCTGTTGGTTGTAGCTTGATTATCATTTACTTAACAGCTAATATCCACTTATAAGTGAATACGTACCATATTTGTCTTTCTGCTTACTTTCAAGGCTTTGGGAAATAAAACAAAGTAAAAAACGCATCTAGATTTGTACAAATGTCTGACATCCCAGAGACCGCCTTACCTCTGATTTCTTTTGTTGTCTGTCAGACATGTAATACTAAACTCATTAAAAACAAAGGAGTGTTTTGCTAAGCATCTTTTCCAGTGATATGAAAAGAGATGTCAAAATTTAATGCTGTGTTACAAATTTTCTTAACAGATACTGACACTTAGATTATGAATAAAAATGCTTTCAAGTTCTTTACTGTAGTGGAAGATGATTTCCCTAAACACGTTTGGTTTAACTGTAGCTCTGTGTTCAGTGATGTAAATGATAGCTTTGTTCTTTCTCTGCAAGATGAGGTTGATATTCTCTAGACCAGTGTGTGTGTGTGTGTGTGTGTGTGTGTGTGTGTGTGTGTGTGTGTGTGAAAGAGACAGAGACAGAGAGACAGAGAGAGAGAGAGAATGCTTCTGTGTGTGTATTAGTTCTCAGACCAATGTTTGCTTCTGTCTCTTTTGGGTGTGTAGAAATAGTAAAAGGATAAACAGGTTATTACTTGAGCGTGTCTCATAATTTTGAGACATATGAACATATTACTCAAGCAATTTTGTTTTACATTTTGATTGTGGTTCTGACCCTCTACCTCCTTCCTCTCTTCATTTTTTCTTATTTTCAAATTTTCTTTTAAACTCAGTTTTCCTATGCAATAAATCGTAATTTCAAGTTGGTTCTGAGACCTTAATCTCCAGTTGTTCTTCTGACCATGTGTGAATAAAATCAAATAATTGAGATATTTGTTTTCCTATATGCCAGGTTTTTATAATTTGTTGTTTGAGAATAGGGTAAATGTGGTGCTTCCCTTCAGAAACCTATAAACTACTCAATGTCAGTGCACCCTTTGAGGAAAATAGATATTAGATGGTAATAGACATTAGAAAATAGATGGCAAATAGGTATTGCATGCTGATTAAAGTATAGATTTTCGTGTCACATGATTCTGGCCTCTTTTCTTACTAATGGTAATTTGTTATCACTCTGCTATTTAGTTTCTCAAGCTTCAACTCCACCTCTATGAAATGGAATTCTATTCTTCAATTCAATAACATTTGCAAGTGTTAAATGGTCAAAGTGAATTAAATCTGTGGCAATCACTTTCCACTTTGTCATGTGGATGTACAACACAACAGCCTGTACAGGACTTTATGATGCTGACCCTTCTGAAGTCAGGGTCATCTGTTCTAATTTGGTTTGGCCTTACTGTAGATATAATTATAATATTTAAGTATATCTATCTGTGATTGACAAACAGCCACATGATAATGTTACATGACAAATAACTCAAAAGATTAGTGGCATGAAAATGTTTTCATTTGGTTCCTGAAATCTGACAGGAGTAGCTCTGGACTTGATTGAGTTTTCTGGCTCATTCACACACTTGTAGTCAATTGTTTACAGCTCTCCTCTTAGGACTTTAACTGGCTGTCCGCTGGTCTGGAATGGCCACAGATAGCATATTTGTGCAAATCAGGTCTGTCCCATGGATTTTTCATGCTTGAACATGGCCATTGACATGGTCATGACCAAAGTAAAAACATTAGTCTGGTATACATGTCTTTTAAATTTTCTGTTGCATCACATCTGCTGACATCCCATTGACTGACATAAATTCATAATCCTTCCTGAAATTAGAGTACTGGTGAATTTCACTTTTTGAACAAGGGGGGTTTAGATGCATCTATGGTAAAGACTTGGGACTCCTACAGTTTATGACAGAGTTCTAAATAGATGATGATAAGTAGGAAACAATAGTACAACAGAATATTGGACCATTAGCCTATAGGAACCCACAAAGGAAAATGGGATTTTGCCTCAGTTATGACTTTCTCGCTTTCATTTGTTATTACCAGAGCACTTGAATCTCATCATTGGAAATAAATATTTCACACACATTTTCATTTGTACCCACTACTTCAGAAATTATTGGGAAATACATCTTTTGTGTTTTTTTTCTGTGTACTTTCTGCCCATAGAAAGATGAGTGGAAGTGTCTGACCCAGGCATTACACAGACCGTAGGACATTTTATTTGTGTTGCTTTTATTGATAGATCTATCTAAAAAAAAATCCTTGCATTTTTGACTGTTATTTGGTTCTATTCTACCTGCCAAAGGTTCTTTGTTATATAGATGTAATTAGCTGTACTTTTATCATGGTAATTCTTTACAGAAAATACCTTTTCTATTTCCAGAAGTTATTCTGATGAACTGGATTGTTCTGTGTGGCACTATTATAATTCTTTCCATGACCTTAACAAAAAGGGTCAGATCCAATCCTCTAATTTTTATTGTTACAGTGAGGACAAATTTCCATTTGTCACATTTTGCTATTGTGAAAAGCTGGTATTGAGAAAAAGAATACATTTTAAGCTAGTGAACAGTGAGATTTGTATATCGTCTCTAAATTCTGTATGTCCATGGATATTTTTTCTTTGTTAGGCAGGTGTAGTTACACAAGTGGCCACATAGTCTGTTTAACCTGTTTGTCTATGCTCTAAAGTTTGGTGGGCACTTCTCTATATTACAGATAAATAAGAACACATCATTTCGTCTCTCTCACTAAAAGATCACATATCTGACTCTCAGGCCATCTTTACACTACAGTATTTAGTTGAGAGAATTTGTAATTGAAAATTATTTTATATTCCAGTGGGGTACACAGTTCTTAAAAATTACCCTGCCACCAACTTCCCAAGTATCTTCTGAGGGTCAAGAACCATTTCTTTGAAGCATCATTGAGGATTATAGGGTCCCTATACTCCATCTGTGGAAGACAGAGGGGCAAGACCAGTAGTTCTTTCCTCCCAGGAGCAGAGCTACTTGCAGAATTATGCATAGAAGTTTTACTGACCTTGAGGTTAAGCCAGTGTGTGCACACAAGTAGCTTCCTGTAGCTTGAGTTTTCCTGACTGACCCACAGTCAGGATAAATCTCTCTCACCTGCCAGTCCCAAGCCATCAGACCCAACCAAGTAAACACAGAGACTTATATTGGTTACAAACTGTATGGTCGTGGCAGGCTTCTTGCTAACTGTTCTTACAGCTTAAATTAATCCATTTTCATTAATCTATACCTTGCCACATGGCTCGTGGCTTACCGGCATCTTCACATGCGGCTTGTCATCATGGCGGCTGGCAGTGTCTCTCTCTCCCAGCTTCCTGTTCTCTCAATTCTCCTCTCTGTTAGCCCTGCCTATACTTCCTGCCTGGCCACTGACCAATCAGTGATTTATTCATTGACCAATCAGCAACACATTTGACATACAGACCATCCCACAGCACTTCCCCTTTTCTTTTCTTAAAAAGGAAGGTTTTAACCTTTACACATCTCCAAAGTCAGCTTGGTATATTTGGGAATTTGGGCGTAGCTTCTCTTACTACTTCCTGCTGGAGTGGGGCGCTGTATCTTATGGGGTCACAAAGAATATTTTAGGGTTATGGAGTAGTCCATGAGGGTGTATCGTCTGAGCCAGTTGCCTTGAAACAGTTCTGGATGTTCGATCATCTGGGCCATGGTGTCATCGGAGACCTTTCAGGAGGTCTTGGCTGGTCAAACCTGATGTATCTTAATCTGGAACAAATCCATAGCCTCTGGCTTTCTGTGGAAACAAAAGCAGAGCCTCCTAGCTTGCTAAAAAGTAACATCCCCAAAATTAGTCTTGGGGAAAGGTTTTTGTTTTTGTCTTTTAGGAGAATGAAGGTTAAGGAATCCGAAGAACACTGGACAAATGAGACAACTGAAGAAAAGGGACAAATCATCTATCCCAGGAAACAGAGTGAAATGGCGTATGGGTATATCATCTAAAAAATTTTATGTCTTCCTAAATGTTTGTTTCTGCTTTTCTCTAAAGATTTAACACTATTGGTCTTCTAATAGTCCCAGTTCAATTAAAATTTAAAGCTGACTTTTGAGTTGGAGAATGGCTCTCTCCTTCTTTAAACTCAAGCATGTTGTTAAAAGGAAAATGCAAACTCCCTGTATCATGCCAGAAGAAAAGAGCCATCTTCTGCTATGGGACAGGAGAAAAGCCAAATTAATTAAGGGACTATTCTATTACTAATCTGAACTCTATTCTGATTCTTTAAACTTGATTCTATTCTGATTCTTTAAACTTTTCTTAAAGTATGAATTTTATATCAAAATTTACAAGATTAATATATATATATATATATACACACACATACACACATTTTAAACTTTGTTAAGATATGAATGGTCATATAGAGTACTAATTCTGGAAAGAAAAAAGGCTTCAATTAGTTGTATATATATGTCTTTGTGTTCGAGTCTCTTATCAGTTTTCTGCAGGAAATCACGGCCGGGCCTAACATCAACTGAAGTCTCCAGGAAGAAGATGGGGCCCCACAACAACAACAATTCCACGTGGACAATAATAACATCACTAAGCTGACAAATATCATCTACAGATCAGCTTTGAACTACAAAGTGCTCAGAGCAATTTTGAGAGGGCTAGCTGAGATGATCAGGTCTCAAAGACTACTTGAATAAGGACTTGTGACAAGCCCTGAACTTTCCTATTATGCAGAAACTGGACAAATGATACAGGACTTGACAATTAACCCCAAAATTTTCTTTTCAAGATTCCCTAAAGATATCTTCACCCCTAGAAAGCAAAAAGAAAAAGAGAATATAGATATGAAATAGATAATCGAATCTACTCTGAGAAATAAGATAAAGAAATAATAGGATAAATGGGTAGATCATTGAATCTACACTGAAGAAAAAGGGGAAGATATAAAAATGACAAAAGGTAGACTACTGAATCTATTATGAAAAGAAAAAAAGAGAATATGGATATGATAAGATAAAAAGGGAGATTATGGAATTCCTTTTAAAAAGGAATTACTTGTTTTAAATAAGATAAGTAATGAAAATTTTTTGGTTTGAGTTTATCAGATGTTACTGGACTGGACATTGTTAATATATATATATGGAGTTTTTATCTGAATCTGTCAAATGTTAATGGACTAGACATCGTTAATGTAATCTTGACTGTGTATATTGTATATACTTATTGGATATAATTTTTCTTGTATTAGTTATAAGCTTTTTTTAATTTTAGACAAAAGAGGGGAAATGTGGTATTGTATTCCCCAAAATATTGTGCACCCTAATAAATTTATCTGGGGTCAGAGAACAGAGAGCTACTAGATACAAAGGCTAGAAAATGGTAGCACTCATGCCTTTAGTCCTAGCATTCCAGAGGCAGAAATCCATGTGTTCAGGGATACGCCCAAGCATGGTGACTCACGCCTTTAATCTCAGAAAGCGAGCCTTTAATCCCAGGGAGTGGAGGTAGAAAGCAGAAAGGTATATAAGGCGTGAGGATCAGAAACTAGCAGCATTTGGCTGGTTAAGCATTTGGCTGGTTAAGCATTCAGGCTTTTGAGCAGCAATTCAGCTGAGACCCATTCTGGATGAAGACTCAGAGGCCTCCAGTCTGAGGAGACAAGACCAGCTGAGGATCTGGCAAGGTGAGGTAGCTATGCCTTGTTCTGTCTCTCTGATCTACCAGCATTCACCCCAATAACTGGCCTCGGGTTTGATTTTATTAATAAGACTCTCTAAGATTCCTGCTACACTCAGCTGTTAAAAAAAATGATATCGTGAAATTTTCAGATAAACAGATGGAGCTAGAAAAAAAATCTTGAGGTAAGCCAGACCCAGACAGACAAAGATGGTATGTATCCTCTTGTATTTGGATATTAACTATTGAGACTTCAAACTTGCAGACTTTAAACTTCCTAATATCGACATTTATCTTCTTGATTGCTCTGTAAACTATGATCTTCTCACAGTAATTCTAATTGATTTCTGACCTACAGGCTGAGTCCTATTTCCTGACTTTGCTGAAGAAAGAGCTAATTAGGAACACAATGCTCAGGGTAAGCATCATGTTCAGGTGCAAAACAGATGCAACCAATATTTGTGAAAAGTACAAAAGGGGAAGAAAAAGATCCTCCAGGCTGTGGGGCTTTTTCTACCCTGACATCCAACATTGGATATTTCATGAACCTGCAGCATTATCCTCAAACTCTAGCCAATAATGTCAGCTATCCTATAAAAATAAGTTATCTGACAAGCCTGGTTCATCATGACATTTCCAGGTTATCATTAATTTCATTGCCAGGTGTCCCTTCAGAGTCATTCATGAAGTCCAATAAACAAGCCAAAGCTTTTAGCAGGTGGTTAACTTGAGAATTGTTTTTACTCAGGCATATCCAACCTGTTGGCAGACACAATGAGCATCAGAAAGCAAGCTTATCAAAATGCATCAAGTAACTTCATGTAAACTGTGTTTTCTTTTTTTCTAAAGGGAAGGGTTTTTTTTGTCCTTTGACAGTTTCATGAATGTATGTGATGAATTTTAATTATTTTCAGCCTCTGTTCCCTTCTCTCATCTTCCCTTTTTCCTTGTTTTTTATTATCAAGAAATTTTTTATTCATATTACATACCAATCACAGATCCCTCTCTTCCCTCCTCCTGCCCCTCTGGTCTTTTCCCCCAACCCACTCCCCCATTCCCTCCTACAAGAAGGTGAGGCCTCCCATTGAGAGTCAGCAGAGGCTGGTACATTCAGTTGAGGCAAGTCCAAGCCCCTCCCCTTGCCTCAAGGCTGTGTGAGGCATCCCACCATAGGTAGTGGGCTCCATAAAGCCAGCTCATTCACCAGAGATGGATCCTGATCCTACTGCCAGGGTGCCCCTTAAGCAGATCAAGCTACACAACTGTCTTGCTTATGGAGAGGGTCTAGTCCAGTCCCTTGAAGGCTCCATAGGTGTTTGTCTAAATTTCATGAGTATCCACTGTTTGGTTTGGTTGTCTCTGTAGGTTTCTCCTTCATAATCTTGAAGCCCCTTGCTCACAGAATCCCTCTTCTCTCTCTTTGACTGGACTCCTGGAGCTCCGCCTGGTGTTTGACTGTGTATCTCTGCATCTGCTTCCATCAGTTACTGGATTCTATGATGACAGTTAGGGTACTGACTGATCTGATTACTGGAGCAAGCCTGTTAAGGCACCCTTTCCACTATTGCTAGTAGTCTTAGCTGAGGTCATCCTTGTGGATTCCTGGGAACTTCCCTAGCTCCTAGTTTCTCCCTATCCCCATGATGTCTCTCTCTATCATGGTATCTCTCCCATTCCATTTCTGTTTCATCTCGACCATCCTGTTCCCTGTTCCCTTATGTTCTCATTCCCCATCCCCTACCATCCATTGCTCTGCTTCACCCCCAGTTTATTCATGGAGATCCCATCCATTTCCACTTCCCAGGGTGATCCATGCATTTCTCTCTGGTTCCTCCTTGTTAGATAGCTTCTCTGGAGCTGTGGGTTGTTGTAGCTATATTTTTTCTGGTCCTGCCTGGCCCTCGGTCAGGACAAATGTCTCTAACCCGCCAGTCCCCCGGTCACTCAGACCCAACGGAGTAAACACACAGAGACATATTATTTATAAACTGTATGGCTGTGGCAGGCTTCTTGCTAACTGTTCTTACAGCTTAAATTAATCCATTTCTATTAATCTATACCTTGCCACGTGGCTTGTGGCTTACCGGTACTTTACATCTTCCTTGTTCTGATGGCGGCTGACAGTGTCTCCCTCACCCAGCTTCCTGTTCTCTCAATTCTCCTCTCTGTTAGTCCCGCCTATACTTCCTGCCTGGCCACTGACCAATCAGTGATTTATTCATTGACCAATCAGCAACACATTTGACATACAGACCATCCCACAGCAGGTTGTAGTCTGGTTATCCTTTGCTTTATATCTAGTGTCCACTTATGAGTGAGTACATACCATATTTGTCCTTCTGAGTCCATTTGCTTGCAAATTTCATGATGTCATTGTTTTTGACTGCTGAGTAGTACTCCATTGTGTATATGTACCACATTTTCTTTATCCATTTTTTGGTTGAGGGATATCTAGGTTGTTTCCAGGTTCTGGTTATTATGAATAATGCTGCTATGAACATAGTTGAGCATCTGTCCTTCTGGTATGATTGAGCATTTTTTGGGTATATGCCCAAGAGTGGTATAGCTGGGTCTTGAGGAAGATTGTTTCCCAATTTTCTGAGAAACTGCCATACTGATTTCCAAAGTAGATGTACAAGTTTGCACTCCCACCAACAGTGAAGCAGTGTTCCCCTTGCTCTATATCCTCTCCAACATAAGTTGACTGCAGTACTTTTGATCTTAGCCATTGAGACATGTGTAAGATGGTATCTCAGACTCATTTTGATTTGCATTTCGCTGATGACGAAGGATGTTGAGCAATTCTTTAAATGTCTTTCAGCCAATTGAGATTCTTCTGTTGAGAATTCTCTGTTCAGCTCTATAGCCCATTTTTTTTTCACTTGTTAAATATTTTTTTTTTATTTTGCAATACAATTCAGTTCTACATATCAGCCACAGATTCCCTTCTTCTCCCCCCTCCCGCCCCTCTCACCTTCCACCCAGCCCACCCCCCATCCCCACCTCCTCCAGGGCAAAGCCTCTCCCAAGGACTGAGATCAACCTGGTAGACTCAGTCCAGGCAGGTCCAGTCCCCTCCTCCCAGGCCGAGCCAAGTGACCCTGCATAGGCCCCAGATTTCAAACAGCCAACTCATGCAATGAGCACAGGACCTGGTCCTACTGCCTGGATGCCTCCCAAACAGATCAAGCCAATCAACTGTCTCACCTATTCAGAGGGCCTGATCCAGTGGGGACCCCTCAGCCATTGGTTCATAGTTCATGTGTTTCCATTTGTTTGGCTATTTGTCCCTGTGCTTTATCCAACCTTGGTCTCAACAATTCTTGCTCATATAAACCCTCCTCTTTCTCACTAATTGGACTCCCAGAGCTCCACCCGGGGCCTAGCCATGGATCTCTGCATCCAGATCCCTCAATCGTTGGGTGGGGTTTCTAGCACGACAATTAGGGTGTTTGGCCATCCCATCACCAGAGTAGGTCAGTTCGGGCTGTCTCTCGACCATTGCCAGCAGTCTGTTGTGGGGGTATCTTTGTGGATTTCTGTGGGCCTCTCTAGCACTTTACTTCTTCCTATTCTCATGTGGTCTTCATTTACCATCGTCTCCTATTCCTTGTTCTCCCTCTCTGTTGTTGATCCAGCTGGGATCTCCCACTCCCCCAAGCTCTCTTTCCCTTGACCCTTGTCCTTCATTACCCCCACTCATGTCCAGGCTGTTCATGTAGATGTCTTCCATTTCTCCATCATTGGGCGATCCCCGTGTCTTTCTTGGGGTCCTGTTTTCCAGGTAGCCTCCCTGGTGATGTGAGTAGCAGTCCAGTTATGCTTGTTCCACATCTAATATCCTCCTATGAATGAGTACATACCATGTTTGTCTTTCTGAGTCTGGGTTACCTCACTTAGGATGATTTTTTTCTAGATCCATCCATTTGCCTGCAAACCTCATGATATCATTGTTTTTCTCTGCTGAGTAGTATTCCATTGTGTATATGTACCACATTTTATTTATTCATTCTTTGATTTAGGGGCATCTAGGTTGTTTCCAGGTTCTGGCTATTACAAACAATGCTGATATGAATGTAGCTGAACAAGCACTCTTGTGGTATGATTGAGCATTCCTTGGGTATATGCCCAAGAGTGGTATAGCTGGATCTTGGGGGAGATGGATTCCCAATTTTCTAAGAAAGCACCATATTGATTTCCAAAGGGGTTGTACAAGCTTGCATTCCCACCAGCAGTGGAGGAGAGTTCCCCTAGTTCCACATCCTCTCCAGCATAAGGTGTCTTCAGTGTTTTTGATCTTAGCCATTCTGACAGGCTTAAGGTGGTATCTCAGAGTTTTTTTGATTTGCATTTCCCTGATGATTAGGGATGTTGAGCAATTCCTTAAATGTCTTTCAGCCATTTGAGTTTCCTCTGTTGAGAATTCTCTGTTTAGTTCTAAAGCCCATTTGGGTTGTTTGGTATTTTGATGTCTAGTTTCTTGAATTCTTTATATACTTTGGAGGTAAGCCTTGTGTCAGATGTGGGGTTGGTGAAGATCTATAAACTGTGTTTTCTCTCTTTGGGAGAATCAATTTCCAGAGTCTACAGCTCACGCCTTCTTACCCAATGTCAAGTGTCCATACTAGGGAAGACCTCTTCTGTGAGAATAGATTTTGCCATTTTTTTCAGCATTGGTATTTGAACAATTCTTTGTCAGTCACACCAGATAAACACTCTGATCCTGTCACAGTTTCCATTATTACTATCCTAGTGCCCTCCCCATTTTTTCCAAATGTTCTTTAGTGGAGTTGAAAAGTATCCCTTCTTAAGAAGTACTATTATATCTTTATGATATAGCATAGTCTTAGAAGGGACTAAGGAGTCACTTAATAAGCCTAAGGTACATTTGTTCTAATGGTCTGTTTGATCTGAACATACTTACTAAAACCATACTAATTCAAAGAACATTGACATACATTTTTTGAAGAACCTGTGCAGTGGAACTTCAGAATGTAACATCAATAGTGTATAGGCAGCTGTTTCAACCCTTGCTACATTTTGTAAACTGGACTTTCAGACTACAAGTGAGTCAAGATAGAAGAGATAAGGTGGGAAATATAATCAGGGGTTCTGTTTGTAGGTCTGGGTATCCCAGCATGGCAGTGATGCCACTCTTGGTATGATAGGCAGCTGAGAGCAGATGGACCATCCTGTGGTACATCACAATTCCTTTTATTTGTTCAAACTGTAACATATATGAGAGTGAAAGATGGCTTTATTAAAAATTACTCTGAGATAGCATATGGGAATGCTATGTTCCTGGTAAGCATATTGTGGTTGCCTAGAAAGCAGCCCAACCATGCTACTGAGATGCTCTTTGCAAAGGTAGATGAGGGCAGTAGAGTCTGGGTACTTACTTCTCCTAAAGATAGTAAAAGACATGCAGATCTTAAAAATCCATCTGCCTCTCTGTGGGAGGGCTGAGTACCATTTCTTTAGGACATCACCTTTCTGATTCAGTAGTGTTCAGATCTGAGAGTAGCCTAACATTTGGACGAGACACAAGGAACCGGGCAGAAATGTCTTAATGGTAGCTTGGATTCCTGACTTTAAGTTCCTGATTTCTTTGAATTGAGTTTTTGGCTATTTATTGACCTAGTAATTATCTGTCTTTCCTCAATTTCATTTCACTTCACCAATTGATTCGAGTCATTGAGATTTTCATTTACAGTCTAAAATTTTTATTTCCATGACCATGGTGTGTGTGTGTGTGTGTGTGTGTGTGTGTGTGTGTGTGTGTGTGTGTGTGTTTGTGTGCGATGGGGGGCAGATAGACAGACAGACAGAGAGGGAGAGAGACAGACAGAGAGGCAGAGAGATGGAGAGAGACAGAGACAGAAAGAAAAAGAGAAAGAGAGATATATTTCTACTGTGTAGAAGCATTTTATTTTCCCCCAAGTATATATCTACACATATGTTTTAAGTTTTCCTCTCTCTGCTTAGGTTTTCCCCCTTTAAGTTCTAACCCTAGCTTCATTTGAGTCATTTAGAAATAAATTAGGGATTTACTTCTCTGTTCTTATTTATGGGATTAAGAGCTTATGAGAACTCCTATGTCCATGATTTCCTGAGAGATTTTCTGGGTGTTTGTTTTGGAGGGAGCTTTCACATGAGCTCTCTTAAGGTTTTATTTCAGGGGAAGAGTATAGGGGTATTACATACGTATCCCTCATCAACAGTGTCTTACTTGTCTATTTATGCCATCCTCCTTACTGGCTTAAAAGCCTGTCTGCCATCATTCTGAGAGCTAAGTGAAAGAAGAGGGGGTGCCCTGGCTGTGGGCAGAGTTTCTCTGAGTCCTGGAAGCCACTCCCAAATAACCACTCAGAGACTTATTATTAATTATGAATGCTCGGCTGATAGCTTAGATTACTCTTGTAGATTGTAGATTACTCTTACATTTTCAATGAACCAATATTTCTTATCTACCCTCTGCCACATGATAGTGCTTTCTTTCAACACTTCACATTCATTTTTGCTTCTCCCTGTGTCTCCTCATGATTCCTGGGACTCTGCCCTCCTTCTTTTTAGCATTCTCTTTGTGTGTCTGTCTGTCCAGTCTGTACCTCCTACCTAACTACCGGTCACTCAGTTTTTTTTTTTTTTTTTTTTTTTTTATTAAACCAGTCAGAAGGCACCTTGGCAAAGACACATCTTCACACTGTACAGAAACATTATTCTTAACAGGTGACTGTAATAGCCACAGTGTACATTAAAAAAAAAAAAAAGAGCAACCCAGTGTTCATTGCATTTCTTCTTCTTCAACAGTGTTTCCCAACCCTGCTTTATACATTGCAGACAACAAACCTTTAATATTCTGAGAGTCTGAAAATATCATCCCACAGCAGCATGAAAACTTAATGATTCCATTTCAGTCCCAAATTACCCATTTATTTGCCCTGTATTCTAACAATCTCAGAGCCTCCGGGGCTTGGGAGTGGTAAGTCATTCAGATTTAATTACTTTTTATAATTCACGAATTGCTAGTTAGCCACCACTAATCATGTGTTCCTCACTCTTATGGATGGAGAATATTTTTGCCTCTTGTTCTGTTTTTCTCCTCCCCCAAGGGTTAAGTCTTTTGAAAAGTCATTTTGTGCTACAAGTGGAGCTTTCTATAAACGGAAGTGAAAGTGTATGGGCATAAAGTCCCACAGGTTTATCCCAAAATCTCACTCTGACTTTTTTAAAGGGCAAGATATGTGCCAGTAAATAATACATTCAAGGCCTGAGACTCTTACAAAAGTGAGAGAGACACCTGAACTGTACTCACCAGAGTGGATGCCATAATATGAGATAAAATGGAGACCTGTGATTGACCTGGAAGTGAACCTGCTATTAACATGAACATGTCTATTAACCTGAAAGGTTTTCCAAAAATCCCAGTGAAAGCAATAGTCCCTCTGTCACTTCAGACCAAAACAAATAAGCTCAGTATAGTGAAGACCTGCAGTCCCAGGAATAGTGAGTCATCCTCAAACCTTTTGCATGACCTCCACGAGACTTTGGAGTTTTGACTTTACTCTTACTTTTCACACACGGCAGACAGTTCAGTAACATCCACGCAGTACAAATGCTCCCCAAAGTGGAGGAGCATGGTGAGGGTATACTTCAGCATGAGTTTCAAATATTTCTCATTTTGTACATTAAAAGCTTCATATGAATATGCATGACATATGTTAGATCAACTGATATCTTGATCAGCACCAGTACTTGAAGGTAGGCATTTTGGATTCGGGGTGATGTCTAGTAACTTTCCTAGCCACAGTGGGAGGGTGAATATAAAGTTAAGTTTCAGTTGTTTAATGTTTTATTTTTAAAAATTCCTGTTTCAATAGGGTTTTTTTTGCTTTAATGACAGCACAACTCACTTGCCCAATCTCAATATCACAGTTGTCACAGATTTCAAATCAAATGTTTTCTCCCTGTCATATTACCCAGAGAAGCCCTGATTACAGAAGTGTGCATGTAACAGAAACAGAAGTGCGATTACTTGTAGTCAGTTCTACAATGTCATAAATGACTGCCTGTGAAAATATACAGCAGACATAAAATGACGCTGGCCACAACAGTTTGTGTGGCTGCCCTACATCAGCCCTGGAACCCGAAGTGCATGCCCTCAGGAACCAATATTGACCAAGAGGCCACATTGATTTTAAATGTGTCAAGCATATTCACAGGACAAGTTTGAATACTCAAAAAAAAAAATTGGAAAGCCATGTTGATGTATTCACTAACCATGGGAATTACAGAAGCAGGGGTTTGTGCAAACTGAAAGCCAGAGGTATGTCTCTAACATTGATAATTCTGAGAGCAAATCCTGTTTAAGTGAAATTTTGGTCCAGGAATTTTCAATTGATTAGATTTTAGCAGGACCTTCCTTCTTTTGGATAGCAAATATAACATAAAGGTAGTTTATCTAAATTAATCAATAAATGGTCCATATGATACTTAAAATCACCTATATATGTGGATTATGCTCTTCCATCGTTTTGTGTCATATACTTCTGTGGAAAGTTCTGCTCTGTCATCTTGCGGAGCATATGAGCAATCAGGTTAAAGACCCCTCTCATTTTTTATTTTAATTTCTTTTACTTTGCTAACACTGATCACTGCCATGAGGCATTATTTTTAACAATACCCATATAAGTTTATACAGCCAGAATCCATCTTTCCTTGAAAAATTCAGACTCTTGTGCTGGACATAACCAACTTCTAGCACTATCATTTTCAGTAATAAAAATTCCCAAGAAAATGAGTTACAGGAATTATAGACCACAAAATGTATGTGCATAAGAGTATAATGTTGCTTAAAAAATAAAATTTCATAGAATTATAGCATCCCATTTCCCATAATAATTTAGTCAACTAATTTCTTCTTTTTACATGAATGCAATAATGTAACTTTAAAATATTCATTATCACATTTAAAAAAATGTCTGGCTTTAGTATAATGATTGTGTGTGTGTGTGTGTGTGAGAGAGAGAGAGAGAGAAAGAGAGAGAGAGAGAGAGAGAGAGAGAGAGAGAGAGAGAGAGAGAGAGAGAGAGATTATTGTTCTGTGTTTTAGCAGTCCATTTCGTCATGTCTTTAAAATGTTTGCATGTCCAAAAAAAATCATATTTCTTAAGCATCCTAACATTGGTTTTGCATTTCAATTCAATCCTTTCTGCCAATTGTAAAAAACTCCATTGAGTAGAGGGTAGTTTTGTCCTCATTGTATATTTGGAGATGTAGAATTATGCCAAATACATTCATGCTAATGGAATATAATCCTATAATGCTATGCATTTTCTCAGAGATGACAGCTACTTGGTTCGTGTTTTACAAAACAAAGCTCAGCCAGTGCTTGAAGAGGTGGTAATGCCGAAATGCTGAGTATAAAATGCAATAAATACAGTTTTCAAATGGGTTCTGATCCACAGGTGTTCATAAGTGGCTGGTTTATGGATCCTATAGATAATGAGTCAACCTGTGCAAATTCATTTAAATAAAGTTACATAAATTTTTAGTTTGTGCTTTTTTCAAGATTTATTAGTATTATAATAAATTATGATTATTTATTATTATTGTTATTAGTTTTTCAAAACAAGATTTCTCTAGCTGTCCTGGAACTCACTCTGTAGACCAGGCTGGCCTTGAACTCAAGGATCTACCTGTCTCTGCCTCCTGAGTGCTGGGATTAAAGGAGTGAGCCACCACACTCAGTTTAGGATTTATTTTTATGTATTATGTATATGTGACTGTGTGGGTGTATTCCATATGTCTGTAGAAGCCCACAGAAGCCAGAAGGAGTCTCATTCATTAGAAGTGGAGTTACAGATGATAGTAAGCTGTCTGATGTGGGTGCTGGGAACTGAACTTACTTCCTCTAGAAGAACAGCAAGCCCTCAAACACTGGACCATTTCTCCCCCCGGCCTTAATTTTTAGTTTTATATTTAAAGAAGTAGTTTAAGAAGATCATGGGCCAGCTTAGTTAGCAAAGTACTTGTCTCACAAGTGCAAGGACCAAATTAGATTTCAAATCCATGTGATAAAACAGGGCATGTTGGTCTGCACATGTAATCCACACTCTAGGTAGACAGAGACAGAAGGGTCCCTGGTCCCTACACAGGCATATATGTGTTCACAGACCTGTACACACATAAAAATAAATGACTTAAAAAACATTTTGCCTTGAAGTATATTTAATTGACCCCTCTTTCTTATAACAAATCTCAATACAAATAGTAAGTTATTTAATTTCGGATGGGAATTGAACTGACAAGTAGTACCACCATGAAGATCATGATCTGCTTCATACACCATCATATCTTTCTTATGTGAATTTGGTCCTGATAATCAGAACATTTACAAAGCATTTATTCATATACTTGGGAGAACAATCAAAGGCAAGAAATCTTTTTTTTTTTTTTTGGTAAAGTTTTCTTATTTCCTTTAAGTAGTAATTGACTTGTTAAAGCTTTTGTCTTAATTTGCAAACTCAAGATATGATGTTTTGAAATCTCTGATTTGCTGGTCACTCTGGCTACTCACAACTGTAGCAGAGAACATCCACTGCTCACTGTCCTGACTTTCTGCCATGGTGGCACAGATAGTTGGTTTCTGATCTGCAGTCAGTCCATAGTAAAGTTTTGGAATTATGCAGATTTGTCAACCTCTTAATTCCACAGAATAACTTAGAGTAACATCAGGGTCTGTCATATGCTATGCAAATCCTTCTTATGTATGCTCTGCCTCTGCTCCTGGGAGTTGGGCACTATGTGTACTATGCAGGGATAGTCATTTTCACTAGCACTACATTACCTTGGTCACTCCCAGTTTACTCCAGTGACAGAGCCTCACAGCTGTGTAAAGGTTTTTTTTTTTTTTTTTTTTTTTTTTCTCAGTGGAGCTGATCACCCTGAAGGTCTGTTTCAAGTCTATGGCTATCTACTAAGTTGATTGAGGTCTTTGTCATACTCCCTGCCAAGTTCAGCTCCTGTGTGTCTTCAACTCTCCTTCCTTCCAACAATTATTGATCCTGCACAAGTCTCCATCTTTGGGCAAGATGTTGCAGGCCTGTCCTACTTACTTAGGGGGAGAAGCTTCGAGGATTATGAATTTGAGACCAATCTAGGTCATACAATGAAACACTGGTGCCAGACTGACCAACAGACAGACTGACATACAGACAGATAACATACTCTCCATTATGATTATAAGTCTATTTTCAGGAGAATCCAATGTAAAACTCTTATAATTATGACTCTACTTCCAAAGGTGCAATCATAGGGTGAGAATCCAGACATGTAGCATCTGTTAGCACATTGGTCATGGGATCTTATCATTGCTCCTGGTGGAATAATGATATACCTTGTAATTAAAAGACTTAAAGTTTGACTAACGTCAAACTAAACCAAGATTGGCAAAGCAGTGAATGTATTGGCAGAGGAAATGTTCTAATGCTTGATAAACATAGAGATATATAAATGATAAAGAATAAGTGATTAAATGACATTGCTGGAAAAGTGAATGTATCAGAAAGACAGCAGGATGCTTAGAATAGTCACAGATTTGAAGTACACCAAAAACTATCAGACTAGATAGATAGATAGATAGATAGATAGATAGATAGATAGATAGATAAATGATAGATAGATAGATGATAGATAGATAGATAGATGATAGATGATAGATGGATAGATAGATAGATAGATAGATAGATAGATAGATAGATAGATAGATATCTACATGTAGATACATAATAAGGAGCTATAGAAAATGGTTAAGATGGCAGGAGACAGATACTGTTTATAAAACAAGAGCTGAAGAGCTGTGGGTGCTAAGGTAGAAGGGGACAGAACATGAACTTGGGTTCATCATGTTCAGCACCAAGTAACTTGCCACTGAGCAGATTGATGTGTTATTTTCCAACCTTATGATATTAGAGAATCTGGCTTATTTCACAGTCTTCTGGCAAAAGAATCACTGCAAATGCACAATACAGATCAGAGGTTATACCTACTCTCTTGACTGGGTTTATGAAATATTCTGAACACACTTGGACAATCCACTACTATCACCCTAGTCACTCTATCAGTGAGTAACAATCTTAAGCTGAAATGAGACTAAGAACTGGAAAGCAATGAATTTTTATAAATTTGTTATGCTACAGAACAAAGGAGATCAAATTAAAAATAATAACTAGAAGAAAAACCTTTATCATGTAAGTGATTTTTAAAAAGTGGTCCAGGTGTCTGGAGGAAATGGACAAACAGTTCCTTAAAAAAAGAGCTAATCAGTCCATCTCAGGTGCATCACTAAATCACTAGCCCAACCTGTTGTCTTCTAGTTCTGGGGACATTCTCAGCACATTTCATGCCTATAAACAGAGTGATGCTACTTCTACTAAATGATGCAAAAGAGCATCACATTTGAGAAGGACCCAGATCAGGGAAGGGTTCTGAGCTTCAGACAATAAAGCAAATAGCCCTGCTGTCTGAATAATACAAGCATACACATCTTCAGGAAAAACTATTTTTTTTGTGTGGCAAACCTTGTATGTAAAAAATATATATATATAACCTGGATATCCTTGACTAATAGGTCAGCTTTATAACAGCAGTTAATAATGACTTGAGCCTCTAAAAATAGTTTCATACATTATGCCAAGTAGATACAGAGTCTGAGTAAAGGACGTGGGGTGACTGTTATTAGAAATGCCCATCATGTGCCATCAGAGCCAACAAGTCAAATGCCCATCTGGCCCATTGGGAATCCACCCTAAGGTAGAAATGGCACACTGAAGTTGGGGTGCCAGCCAGACTGCATAAAGCTAGTATGTAGATAGCCTCTACACCATCTGTCAATGTGGCTGCTTCCTCAGAGCAGACCTGTGTCCCACTGGGTTTCCTTTTGACTAACCAGTGTAGGAGATGAAAGGCAGAGCTCCCTCCACAGATGAGATGTTCAGCATGGGGTTTTGGCTAACAAAGGACTGCTAAGCAAGAGCCAAAATCCAGAGCTCTTAGGAACAGGATCCTCCTAATAGACATTGTTTCATCCAATTTGCATAAAAATAATAACCCCAAATGGGACAATTGTCTGCTTCACAGAATTGGAGTGTAGCTCGGCTGGCTAGTCTATGGACCAGGAATGATTAGAATATTGGAAATAAAGAAGCCTGTGGAGGAGCTAAGTTGATGGACTTACTGAAGCGATCAAAGGTACAAAGCCCTTTAAAACCTACATTTATGCTCACTAAGTAGCATCGAGTATGGAAAGACACCAAACACACACACACACACACACACACACACACACACACACACACACACACACACAAAGATGGAGTTAGCGAGCCAGGTGACAGCCCCTACTGTCTGGGGCTGGCCAGCCTAATTCTTATGCAGTGGATGCAATACCAGAGGGTAGGGATAGAAGAAGCTTCTTAGTATATCACAGACTATAAACATGAGCTTTAGCTCATGAAGGCTGATCTCTATGGCATTCATACTAATCGCCACAGAATTCTTGATGTGGAATAAATCTGTGGAGGAATTTATCTATCTATCTATCTATCTATCTATCTATCTATCTATCTATCTATCTACCTACCTACGTACCTATCTCTCTATCTCTCTATCTATCTATCTATCTATCTATCTATCTATCTATCTATCTATCTATTTAGAGTGTCAGTTGTTGCAATCAGACCCTTTCCACTGAAAAAGGAGTGATCCCTATTAGTCCATTGATTTATAGTGTGAGACTTAGAATTCATATCTCCCAGGCCTTTAGCATGCTTGACCTATTGGCCATGATCCATTGTGATGTTATAAGGACAGTACTATATATAGTACTAAATGAAGCTCTGGATTAAACAAGAGACTCTGCTAAGTTGGTGTACAGGAAAGAGTGCATTTATATCTCTAATAGAGAAGGTCAGACCTCAGGACCAGTGTACATTAATGAGATGCCATAGCCTACTTCAAAGCATTGTGTGGATGAAGGAGGAATTCAGGTGCACATCAGTGTCTGCAGTAGCCTGTGCGATGTCAGATTCCTGCACCTACGGTGGTCCCAGTACCTGTCACTTTTCCTGTAACCTGAGATTAATGGAGGGGAGAGTGGTTCCTTGTTCTTTTCCATCACCTAAACTGCAACATTACGGAGCAGCGCTCTTCCAAACTTCAGTCGGATCAACTTCACACTGTTTGAGGCTGTTTCACGGCAGCTGTTCCACCTGACAACCACAATAATGTCCCTGTTCTCTTTCTGTGGAGCTGGCCCTGCAAAAGACAATAACATTGCATCATGCTCCTTGGCAGGGTCAGCCAAGTTTTGACAAGTAAACTGGGAGCAGGTAGAAATGGTCCTTGGCTCACTATCCACATGTCAGCAAAGAGTTTCTGGCTATAATCAGAGCTCCTCATCTCTCTGAAGCAGCTAACCACAGAATGGCAGACCCCAATGCCTTCTTCCTGATGGTTGGGAATATACAATCAAGATCTGGGCATGCAGCCAGCAACACTGAAGCAGGGTTAGTTTTCCAAATATGATAGGCTTGGTCACAGAAAGACCAACACACAAAGTCAAGCAAATGGTTTCACAGAATCACTACTAATAAAATAATTGCGAATGTTCTGGTCACACTCCAGTAAAGAGAAAAACTAAACGTTTGTGTTTCAGAATCAACTCCAGCATTGTAATGAATACAAGAAAAAACTTTTTGGTAGATAATAACTTAACCCTCTTCAAACCCAATGTCATATTACCCATGATGTTTCAGGGAAATTATAGGTTTGGGGTCAAAGAAGCCAAGGCAATTTTTAAAATTTGGATGTTAGCCAAATAATTTATTCTATCTTGCTTCGGTGGTCATCACAAAGGCATGAATGCTAACGAAAGATTGAGATGTGTCCATGAAATCATGATAAAAGGAGGGCTTTTTGTATTGGTCTTGACAATGAACATTCGATTAAAACTCCCTACTCAGAGACTGTTGTGAATTTGTTAAGCAAGGACTTCTGCTTGCCGTGATTGGTGTCTGCCTTCAATTGATATCTTAGTCATTGTGTTTGCCACCATCAGTATCAGAAAGAGAAGTGTTATCACAAATGACCACATGAGATAACCCACAGAGACAAGGCTTTAAGGTACATAATCTAAAGCTGACAGCTGAGCTAGCACAGACGAAAATTGGTCAATAACCTATGACAAAATCTATGTCTGTTGTATGTTTTTTTTTTTTTAATTTATTTTAATTTATTTTGCAATACAATTCAGTTCTACATATCGGTCACGGATTCCCTTGTTCTCCCCCCCTCCCGTCCCCCTCACCTTCCCCCCAACGCCCCCCCCCCATTCCCATCTCCTCCAGGGCAAAGCCTTCCCCACAGACTGAGGTCAACCTGGTAGACTCAGTCCAGGTAGGTCTAGTCCCCTCCTCCCAGGCCGAGCCAAACAATCCTGCATAGGCCCCAGGTTTCAAACAGCCAACTCATGCAATGAGCACAAGATCTGGTCCCACTGCCTGGATGCCTCCCAAACAGATCAAGCCAATCAACTGTCTCACCCATTCGGAGGGCCTGATCCAGTGGGGACCCCTCAGGCATTGGTTCATAGTTCATGTGTTTCCATTCCTTTGGCTATTTGTCCCTGTGCTTTATCCAACCTTGGTCTCAACAATTCTCGCTCATATAAACCCTCCTCATTCTCGTTAATTGGACTCCCAGAGATCCACCCAGGGCCTAGTCATGGATCTCTGTGTCCAGATCCCTCAGTAGTTGGATGAGGTTTCTAGCACAACAATTAGGGTGTTTGGCCATCCCATCACCAGAGTATGTTTTAAGTGACAGGAAACTGGAAGTGACTCTCATTTCAATCATATCTTCTGGAGGTGGGAGGATGAAGTGTTGGATTATTTCTATCAGTTTTGAGATTTTACTGTTAGACCTATTCAATACATGAGTGATATTATTAAAAATATTTTGTTCTTCCATTATAAGATTCTCTCATATGCCAAGCAATTGAAAAGCAGTTGTTATCTGGGCCTTGTGGTTTTGATAAGTCTCACTAGAAAAAATTAGTGTTTATATTTGTATCTGTATTTTGTTGTTTTCCCACTTTCAAAAACACAGCATATCCCACCTTGTATTGTAGAGTTACATTCATCATGGATGTGTCATGACTAACTCTTCCCTGAGAATGTCTTCTGATGGTATGAATCAGGGCTACTCTTTATATATTTTCTCAGGCTTGAGTTTGTGCCCTAAGCTGTTCCATTCACAGAGCATGAGTGACAGCATCTCAGGTTACTTCATCGCGACCACCTTAGCTTACCCCCAGTCTATATTCACATTCAAATGTCTCCTTTAGTGCTGACACATTTTCCTTGCATTTTACTCCTCACTCTTTAGACTTGTCATGGGCTTCGGGTTCCCCTAGGATAACCTTTTACCTTTTTAGAATAGGCTTTCCATGCTCTAAAGCATTAGTTTATCTCTGTCTGAGTTTGGTAAGTTTCTTTCCTCTAAATCTAGCTATTAGAACATAATTCACACATTCCCACAGCCTACCACCTCTCCTAGAATCTCAGAAGACAGTGGAAGAGCTGAGACAACTGTTACCTTGCTCGAAGGTCCCTTATCCATTTGTTCATACCAAGCCTCACATTCTAGCATAGGTAGCTCCTATCAATCCCATCACTAATGCAACTGATCACAAAGCAGCCAATCCCTATGATGCCTACACCGAAATCTTGGGGAGAACTGTCACACCAAGCCCAACTTGAACATGACTTACCAACCCTGAGAAGTCTAGCTCTTGTTTCCCTTGCTAAGTTATGATCCATTTATAAGGCTTGAAACATTGTACTCTCTGCAGTTGCCAGAATGAGCAATTGTCTTTCATCTCATGCTTTCATAGGAGATTCCGGGGACGTAACCATTTTGAACTACGCATTATTGGTTGGACGCTCCATGCTTGGGAAGCCGGGCTTGGCACTGGGTAAAATCATTTCTAATAGAACAATGGCAGCTGAAAAGAGGGAAGTTAAGTCTTCACACATTAGTAAACTATACTCAAAATCAGCCAGAGAGTGCTTCAGTTTGCATTCTTTTGCCATAACTGCTTGAGAAGAACTCACATTATTTGTGCATTTTTGACAGATGCCACATGTTGAGTTTATGCTTTTTGTGATTTTCAACCAATAAATATGAAGTTAATTTGAAATAATGTTAATATTTTCAAGTCTGAATGAAATATTTTAATGATACAAGGATTATTTTCACAGATATCTTTATCTTAAGGAGAGGAAAAATAAAAAGTGAATGTATCTACAGTACTTACTATTATTCAGATTTACAAAGAAATCAAATGTATATTTTTAACATCAGATAGCTTAGAAACTCTATATAATCGTATCTGACTTCACCAGCTAAAGCCAACAACCTCATTATTTCTATTGTCTTTAATTCACATAACCTAAAATTTGAGTTACTCTACTTTCTCTTTTCTATTACAAAACTATTTAAGTTTTTTCATATTCATTTGAAGGTCAATAGCTGTCATAAATAGCATCACTACTATTGCTCAAATAAACAACACCAAAATGTCACCCATGAAACACTGTGTCATAGCCACAGGAAGCTTGACTTCTCCTTGTTCTTATAAACTGGCAGACTCTTCTGTCCTGGTTTTGTGCCTTTTCAGTTATAGCCCATCAATTATTAATGTAAGCGGATGACGACTGGAAGCTTACCCCAAAGGGCTATTTAAAAAATATCATCCTTTTATCTGTAATTATAGTCTTGAACTTCTTTAAGATATGAAATCAATATAAAGTAGCCTGGAAAAATATGAGAAAAATTCTAAACAATACATTCACTTATGTGACCTATATCCAGCTTATAGAAAAATGAATGCTTAAATGTTACTATAAATTCAAATAGGTAGTATATATTCAATACAATCTATGAAGACATTAATTATGTAATATTTTATTTATTACATATACACAATACACACATATACACACAAATTATATATATATGCACGTATACATATATATATATATACATACATATATATGTATATATATAGGAGCATGGATAACTCAAAGGCAGCTGCATTAGCTGGGCAGTGGTGGCACATGCCCTTCATCCTAGCACTTGGGAGGCAGAGGCAGGCAGATCTCTGAGTCTATGGAGTGAGTTTCAGGACAGCCAGGGAAGCATAGAGGAACCCTGTCTGGAAATACCAAATAAAATAAAGAAAAAAAGCAGCTGCATCATTGAAAAGCCTCCCCCAGCAAGGGTGCTCAGCAAGAGCAACTTTTAGGCAGCTTGACATGTCAGAGTCTTGTCTTTCTCCAGCAGTCTTCACTGCTCATCTAATCTTGGGGGAAGGGGTCCTTGTGAACGTTGTAAGTTTCAGAGACTTTCTGAGAGTTATGAGTTTCCTTCCTGAGTCTTAGGAGCCTCGTTCTAGGATGAAAACATTTCTACTTAGAGAATGTTGCTATACCACACTGTAGATAGTAAATTCGGTTTCCAGATACACAATTCTTATGCTCTGGGAGGTAAACTGTCACAAAGGACTTCAGCTCTTCCCTTGGCTGCTGACTTGATGGACTGACATGGACAGCATTCAAGGGAGTAAGGAGATTCATTTCCTCAGCTGCTTGTGGTCCTTGTGTCAGGCCTGTGTTCCTGCCAGGAGGACAAGTGTCCGGACCATGACTGTCACCTTCACACTTGTCCAAGTTGCCAACATTTCTGCCACAGCAGGAATGAGGCTCATGCTCTGTCCTGTAGATTTCTGAACTATGAACAGACCTGTGGTGAACTTTCTTACAACTGCCTGAACTGAGGACACTTCTTCTCGACCAAACGTGCAGCTACTTCAATCTTCACCAATAACCTAGGATAACATCTTGACATGATAATATGAATACTGAATAAATACCAATGCCATAACTATATAAAGTGATATTTAATGATTGTTGAATTATTATGTAACTTACGTAGGATCTTACATTGCTAAATCATCACTTGTTGTACAACATTTAACTATGTAAAGATATGTTACATTCATTTATGCTTCAGAATATTACTCTAACTGGGTAAAGGTATGTTACATTTGTTTCTGCTTTGTTAATGATGTAAAGATGTGTTAGACTTGTTCATGCTGAATTTGTTTAATTATGTAAAAGTATATTGCATTTGTTTCACCTTGCCTGCCCCAGGCACCTGATTGGTCTAATAAAAAGCTGAATGGCCAATAGCTAGGCAGGAGAGGGATAGGCAGGGATTGCAGACAGAGAGACTAAATAGAAGAAAAGAGAATAAGGGAGAAAGAAAGGGACACATCTGGAGCCAGAAGCCAGGCAGCAGTTGGCCAGACATGGAAACCGCAAAAACATAAGACATACAGAAGGAAAAGAAAAAGAGAGAAAGAAAGAAAGAAAGAAAGAAAGAAAGAAAGAAAGAAAGAAAGAAAGGAGGGAGTGAGTGAGTGAGTGAGGGAGGGAGGGAGGAAGGAAGGAAGGAAGGAAGGAAGGAAGGAAGGAAGGAAGGAAGGAAAGGAGAGAGAGAGAGAGAGAGAGAGAGAGAGAGAGAGAGAGAGAGAGAGAGAGAGAGAGAGGAAAGAAGGAAGGAAGGAAGGAAGGAAGGAAGGAAGGAAGGAAGGAAGGAAGGAAGGAAGGAAGGAAGAAAGAAAGCTAAAAACCCTGAGGCAAAATGTAGATAAAGAGAAACAGATTAAAATATGAGCTAATATAAGCCTGAGCATTCATAACTAAAAATAAGTCTTTGTGTCATGATTTGGGAGCTGGTTGGTGGCCCAAAAGAAAGCCTGACACAACCACTAGAATATTTTATTTTATTTTTAATTATGTTTAATATAGTTGATGTGCTTCTATGCAGCTGAGTGCAAGTGTGTGCTGAGCCCAGAAGAAGAAATCAGATCCCTTGGAGCTGAAGTTACAGGTAGGTTATAACCTCCCAATATGGGTGCTAGGAACCAAACTCAGATCTACAAAAGCAGCATGTGTACTTCAATGGAGAGATCAGTTGGGAGCACAGAGGAGTGGGCATTCCCCATGACTAGGCTCTCCTTGCCCTCACCTTAGTGTCAGTGTTCCCCATGAGGTCTCTTCCTACATTCTATCTCCAGTGTCACATGCATCCATAGATGTTACTCAATGGTTCAAGGTTCCCCTAAGAGCTTACATGAAAGTTTCAAGCCTTCTTGTATCTTGATCCCAGACCCAGGCTGGTGTGTTTTTACCTATAACTTAATAGTTCAAACTTACCCAGCTCTGATTCAGAGGGAATGCACGTCATACAGAGATGTGAGTGGAGACATCCATATAATTAATGACTAAACTAATCAATTAGGTTTAATAATTTGTACAATGGATCTCTAAGTTGAAAAGAGGTTTTCTTTGATACATCCGTGCTTATACAGCATATGGGGATGGAGAGAACAGGCAGAGTACCAGGAAGACATCATCTATTCATTGTGTCCTTCAGTATTGACCTTGATCAATGGTAGTAGAAGATTTCCTGTGTCCTGACCTGCTGGCGGTCTGGACAAATCTCACCCACTTGTGTTCCCCAAGTAAACACACAGATGCTTATATTAATTATAACTGCGTAGCCATTAGCTCAGGCTTATTACTGATTAGCTCTTACATTTGAATTAACCCATAATTCTTATCTATGTTTAGCCAAGTGACTTGGTATCTTTTCTCAGTTCTGCCTTGACATCTTGCTTCCTCTGTGTCTGGTGACTCCTGACTCAGCCCTTCCTCTTCCCAACATTCTCCTCATCTGCTTGCCCACCTATACGTCCTGCCTGACTACTGGCCAATAAGCATTTTATTTATCAACCAATCAGAGCAACACATATTCACAGCATACCGAATGACATTTCACAGCATACAGAATGACATTCCACAGCAATCAGGGATCATATATAACAGCATTTATGACCAAGTTCATGTCTATTATATTTTAAAATTAGACCTTGGTATGGTCACTAATGCATAATAACACACTGAACATAATTGTATGACAGTGAATTGACATGCTCTTCTTAATGTGTGTAAGAGTAGCTAGGTATACAATGGTCAAGTTATGTGAGTATTTCCTCAGAACGTACGTGAAAATAGAGATCATTACTGTAAGTGCTAATTTGCCAACTTAGCTACTTGTGAAATAGAGTGAATGAAGAGAGGCTGTGGATCTGGCTCAGGTCCTCATGCTTGAGAAGCAAACACTTGACTCGCTAAGCTCTTTCCAAAGGCCCTTATAGTGTTTTACAATTTGATATGAAACCCAATTTCAATGAGTGACCAACTCTACAGAGGTCCCAAACTACCCTGCGGACCTAAGACAGAGGGATCTTGTTGCCTCATTTCCATCAAAAATCTTTAACATGAAGGAATATTGTTTATAATAAGGTCAAAATTTTCTATATTTTAGATAAAAATTGTTGTTTTCTGTAAAAATCTCCATGGATCGGTCCTAACACAGTAATTGTTTATTAGCCTGAGGGAGACTGGCTTATTTCTCTCACATTGCTGCTGACAATAAACAAGGAGACCTTAATAGAATAAAAGGTTGGAAGTGTTGAGTTACATTTCAGAACTTTGGTCAAATTTTTCTTCTCTGTGCATTTCTTCACCAACACCACGATTCCCCAGCCCATATTAATGGGTCTTATTGACGGATTACTTCTAAGAAAGACAAACAAAAAATGAAAACAAACACCACTAAAGTAACTAAAAGTCTGTTAGCTAAACTTTTCACTCTCACATGGATCAATAAACTCCCTAGCCTTCAGAATAACTGTTGCTAATAACAGTGTACACCTGTTTATCATCACATAATCAATACAGTAAGCACATGGCTGACACCTCTGTTCTGCTGATTTCTCCCTCCTCAGATTCCACTAAAGGTCCCATTTCAGAGAGTTCAGGTATTGATCGATCTTCCTCTCCTAGCTCACTTTCCCAGTCTTTGAGTAGACGTAAGTTCAGGGGAAATGCTAGAGAACCATTTACAGTGGGTAAAGGGGACACACACACACACACACAGACACACACACACACACACACACACGCACACACACACACACACGAATGTACATACATACACACACATGCACATGCATATAAACACACACACATATATAAATGTAGGTAGTTACACACACACACACATGCACATATACATATATATATGTATATAAATGTAGGCAGTTTCCTATCTGACATGAAGTGTACTACTTAAAATTGGAAATGTAATTCACATTTGTAGGAACATTGCCTCCTTATTTATTGATAATATGAACAAATGACTTCTCAGCCCTATTGCCTGCAGCAGCCAGCATAACAAGGACCAAATGTTGGCTCTCTGGAGTCTTCCTGAGAGAAAAGAGCATAGCTGCATGAATGGATCGGTCACCATGCTGGCACTCTGTACCCTCAATAGCACCTACTGCATTCTGGCTCTTAGTTATACGCACCTCTCTGGTGAAAGGGTAAACTGAGGCAGATGTTGTCTAAGGAGCTTTGTCCTGTAGTAATAACTCAGTTTAGAATCCGAAACTGATGTGTCTAACGAGGCCTTAAGACAGCACTGAAATAGCAGCTTTCCATACAGCAAGCAGGATTTCATTCTTGTTTGCCTTCCTTGGAAGAACAAACTTCAATTTCTAAGCCTGAAAAATGTTGACTTCAGTTAAATTATATTGCTTTAGTCTTAAGTAACATAGGCAGGAATAATCAGCAATAGAGTAACTAAAACATAATGATACCAGAATGGGTGGAGAGCAGATAGTCTCCCAGAGCCCCTGAGATACAATAGCTTTTCACTTGTTTTGATTGCTAAGTTGACAACGAAAAATAATAAATCATATTCTGCTACCCTGACCCAGTAAAATGTCCAGGCAAACATTAGTCTAAGCTGCCCCAGTAAGAGTGAATATTAGCACCTTGGAATAGAACAACACTTCAGAGACAACCTATGTTAAAGAGCTCTTGGTGGCCATCTTGCAATCAGAATCAGAGCCCCTCCCACATTGGTTTGACCCTGGCACTGCCTTCACAGCAGAGGGATAGTAACTGAGTCCTTAGAACACTCTCGATACCTAGCTGGACACGACGTATGCGCCCTGGGGCTTCATAGGTACTGCATAATGTGTTCCGTATGCATGTTCTCCACCTGCTTTGCGTCTTTTCCTTGTATTGTTGTACATATATTAAGCCGCAAGTGTTGGTTTTATGTAGTGCTCTTACCCAGTGAGGAAAAGTCACAAAGTACAACAAAGCCCACTAGCAAGAGTTTTATTTGGAGTAGCAAAGGACTAGATGTGATCAGGCCTGTTGGAAAGACACGTGAGGAGGAGGAGGGAGGGAGGGTACATGGGACCCACCTTTTTTTTTTTTTTTTTTTTTTTCGAGACAGGGTTTCTCTGTGTAGCTTTGCGCCTTTCCTGGAACTCACTTGGTAGCCCAGGCTGGCCTCGAACTCACAGCGATCCGCCTGGCTCTGCCTCCCGAGTGCTGGGATTAAAGGCGTGCGCCACCACCGCCCGGCCTTTTAAGGACTACCCTGCACATGCGCACATGGGCTCATGTGGCTACTCCACACATGTGCATAGATTACATGATCATGCTGTGCACAAATTATGTGACCACAAAGCACGTGGATTATGTAGGACATCAGACCTGGAAATGACTATGTGGAAATGACTAAGTGTCTTGCCAGGGCATGCATGATCATGGGGGTGTGGCTAGAATTCCTATCAACATAAAGTCAAGCTTTTATTATTGTAACTTCTACAACCCGATTTTTGATGCTCACCAATGGGCCGTGTGCTAAAGTTTCATAACTGTCCCATCCAGGGAAACATAACAACAGGAACAGGACAAGGCTTGTAAGGAAATAGAGAGTTAGGAAACAGAGAGATTAATACTGGTGCTTACCTTGTTCTTTCTTTTTTATTCAGCCTCTGACCTCACCCCATGGAATAGTGTCATGCACATTTGCATGGATCTTCTTGCTGCAATTAACCCAATCTAGAAACTTCCTTGCAGATATCCCTGAAGGTTTGTCTCCTAAATGATGTGGATCTTGTCAAATGGAAAGTCTACATTAACCATTAAAACTAATAAGAAGAGTCTGGAAAACTTTGTCATTAGATAAAGAATTTCTCGAATGTGATGGCCTGAGCTTAGTGGGTGACTTTCCTTGGGAGCCAAGTGACAATGCTAAGAATATGGAGAGTGGAGATACTCATGATTTGCAGGCTGAGATGAGGATTCTCTTGCAGACTACACTAGAAGACACTCCTGGGGACAGCTTGGCAAGGATGGGATACATTTTCTCTATGACCCAAGACTTTGTGGGAAGCTGAGCTTGAACAAGTTTTTCTGATACAAGAGACTCCAGGGTAGCACAGTGTTCAGACTGTGTAATGAGGATTTTCTGCTTGCCATCAGATACTCAATGACAATTGGTAGCAAAGAGGAGATCAGGATTGCTGCTTTGCTAGAGAAGGTGGATGTAGCTGCTAATGGCCAGCACAGCAAGTCAAGTGCTTCTTACTGTGTCAGCACAGAGACATCTGGAGGGCTCTTGAAGAGACTGCCAGACTTCCCTATCCATCACAGGAACAAAAGGATACAAACACAATCACTTTCTCAAGGTATCATTTTGAAAAATCTCCCCCAAGGTATCTTGAGTGCTTAAAACTACCAAGGGATACATTAATTGTGTTCTTCTGGCAAGTGACTCTGAGGCCACTCACTACAGCTATAGTTCTAGTGTGTACAGTTAGAGCTCAAAGTGTTGGCTGGCCCGGCACATGGAATACGAGAGTAATGACATTATGGTTGCTTCCATGTGGATTTGAAAGGAAGGTCTGAGAGGCCAGCTACTGTGACATGGAGACAGAGTCCCAGAAAGCAGCCCTGATAGCACCTTGCATGAATCTGTAGGGTGAAAAGGAGTCTAATGTGCAGATCGGGCTGGTGGCGCGGCCCATAATGTGTGTGACCTGCTGAGTGACACTGCGTATAGTGTGCAAAGCATGCACAACCGCAGGATGCGTGAGCAATGGGTAACAAACACATAGGAGTGAGGTTGTCCAAGCTTTTGTGGGCCTGTATTCCAGCCCAGTGTGCTCTGAGCCAACTACTCCTTACTGTTTTCTCATTCCTCTCTTTATAAGTTGCTATGGCATGTCTTTCTGTATGCTGGGAATATGTGTGGCTCCCATTGGAAAATAAATAAGACTGTTTTGGCCTATGGCAAGAAAGCTTACTGCCTTGCCAGATGGGAAATCCAAACAGAGATACAGAGAGAAGGGCAGAGTTCACTGCCAAAGGAGCAACAAGATACAAGCAGACCAGTAATGCCACGACCACATGACAACATATAGATTAATAGCAATGGGTTAATTTAAGATGAAAGAGCTAGCTGGCAAGAAGCTGAAGCCATAGGCCATACAGTTTGTAATTAATATAAGCCTTGGAGTGATTATTTTATAAGTGTCTGTAGGACTGCAGGGCCGGGCAGGGCTGAGAAACATTCCCATAATGAGTAGGTGTGTTTACCAGTATATGTCCAATGTTTTTTGATCTTGGAAGCATGTAAAATTCTTTTTAAAAAATTGCAAGACTACACAGTTGGGTTTGCTGTGTATCAGGGAGTATTTGTGTTTGCACATTTCCACAATGCTGGGGTAGATAATGTTTTGAAACTACTAGGGATTCAATGCATTTTTCATTGTGTGATCATTGAGAACCTTTAGGTGCCAGTGGAAAGGGAGGCACCTACAGCTGCTTGTGTTCCCCAAAGGCCCAGGCTTATGTCTTAAAGCCTCACCCCAGGGTGGTGTTTTGTCTGGTGGTAATATGTATCTGCTAAGGCATAGAGTCCCAAGGTGAGGTGTTTAGGTAATTAAGAGTGGTGGGACTTCTAAGTCATCGGGCTTTGGGGGATGTCCTTAGGTCATTAAGTGTGGTGGTGCTCTGGCTCTCCTGCCTCCATATTCTTTTCATTTGTCTCCTGGTCATTTGGTTGTCTATGCCACATTTTCTGGGCCATAAACTCCAATCATTGTTTTCTATGCCACCATAGACTGACACCCACAGGACAAATCCATCACAGACTAGAAATGCCTCCAAAGCAAGCCCCTTCTCTTTGTACATGAAGTGCTTTCTTTCAGTGGCAGAAAGCTTTCAGACACATTAACTAACATCATGGAGCAATAAAAGCCTGTGTTTTCCACATTCTACAAAAGCAACTAATGTCTCTGATGTTACCAAGACAAGGCCTCCTCACAGTCTTCCTAAAACTGGCCTCCACTCAACTGTGTCCTTGTTTCCCAGGTGGGAACTATAAGTTTATTATATGACTATAAAGTTATGACTCCAGCCCTAGCTCTGATAAGAGTTCTAACCCAAAGCCAATGTAATTCTTCACTAACAGAAAACTAGGTAGAGGAAATGAGAGTTGCTCCTACTAGAATCTGTGAGACATTCACCTCATGATCATTGGATGACTGTGCTCTGCTGTGTAGGTGTACCTGTTCAGAGTGCAAAAATGAAGATAATAGATGCTATGACACTGAGGGCAGCATCGGTGTTCTGGAAGCACACACTGTCATCTATCTCTGATGTCCAGTAACAGGACCTTCTGATGTGTCTAGGGATGGGAACTAATGATGCACTGTAGCTTGCCATAGGAACATAAGAACATGTCATAGGAGTGCAATATCTAAATTTTATATTTGAAATGCCTGCTTTCCATTTAGTGCAATTATTTACATACTTGCATGACAACTTTTATGCATCTATGTAGCACATATGCACACACACACACACAAGTGTATGTGGAACACACACATATGTATGGAATATATACAGACACAGACATATGGAACACACACACACACACACACGGAATGCACACATGCACACACACAAATGCACACAAGTGTATGTGGAACACACACATATGTATGGAATAGATATAGACACAAACATGTGGAACACAACACACACACACATATAAGGAGAGAGAGGAAGAGAGCACTAGCATATTTGTTTTATATTCCAGTGTTCTGAATTTAGCTATAGAATTTGAAGGTAGGTTTTAAAGCACTCATAAGATATTCTCCTTTTTCATAAGGTCAGCAGAAAACTCACAAGTGAGTTACAGCCTACAGGTACAATAAGACTATCGATTACTGTTCTGTACATAAAGAGTAACAGAGAAACAGTTCATCAAGTTGTAGGTAAAAGCTTTCTCCCCCTTTTTGGAAAACTGCCTATATGAAGACAGGTTTTGCTGGGAGTTTATGTAGAAAGCAATGACCAGCCTGGTCATTGCCAGGGAACATCAGGCTAATGCTTACAAACACTAGTGTTTTTACGGAGTGTTCCCTTACTTCATTCAACCTAATTCCTGGGCCTTTGAAAATGAATAACCATGAGGCTGCAAGTCAGGCCAGTGGCCCCTGAGTTTTCCTCCCATTTGCCATTGATAGTTTAATCATACTTTACTATTTAACTTTAAAAACAATCAACGAATGTATGTTCATGCACAAATATTCACACTGTTCATGTCATCTTTCACTGTGCATTCTTAGACTGTTTTCACACTTTCCACATATTTCATTAGTGCAATAATAAAATTTAATTACCTTAGAAGACTATAAATGGAAGTTAGAGCTAGTCCCTGGGCAAAACATTCAATCTTAATATTTTAAGGAAAAAATTTGAGCCTAAAAAAAAATCTAAATTTATGTATGCTAACTATACAATTTGAAACCGAAGCCAACACATTCCTGGTTCGCTGCCGGCAATATTGAAAATGCTTTGCTATCAATATCAACATGATTTTAGAATAAACAATATCCATTTAGTTATATGAGGCAGAAAATACTCACCTGTGAGAGACACACCTGTGTGTTAGCAAACTAGGCAACGCCATAGGGCAAGTTGGTTGCTAAGAATTGCTTCAAGACACTTGCTAACTGTGCCTGCTGATCCAAGCTTTGGTGGGATAAACTATGCAATTCTCAGCAAATCTCTGCCTGACAATATGTTCTCCAATATCACCAAAACCAGACCCTGATATTTTATAAACACCCCACTTGACCTTGCGTTCTTGAACATTGCTAAGAAAGGAAACCACATCAGAGTGTAATAAGTGTAATATGATCAGCTTTGCTCATTGAACGTATCTGTGTTCAGTGTGTTAGCGAACTGACTGGTCCAGATGCATAATGTGTTTGACCCAATCTTAAGACACCTACTCCACTGCCGTTGTTAGAGTCTAAACTCCAGCCTCAAGAGATAGAGTGAACTCACACTTACATTGCCACACCCAAGAGGAACCAAAGTGGAGGTGAAAGTGAAGTTGTAATTCACTGCTCGGCCCGGACAAGAGATTTTCAGCCAAATCCATCATTTCTTGAACTCCATCAATTGGAAACCAGAAGACAAAGTAACTAATTCAACTGTTGCAAGCAGTGGGAGAAGAGTCAGTGTTAACTGACGGATACAGGGAGTAGGTATGACTACCTCTTTGTACTTGCGGAACCCACTTGTATACTCCAGAGAAATAAAAGACGGTAGCAGAATGTACTCAGCAGACAAAAGAAATCAATTGAAGAATGTAATGAAGCCAATAGGAAGAAAGCAAAGCATTTGTGGGCTCCAGGGGAGAGTGTTTCTTAGGTTTCTGGGACAAATTATTCAAAAAGAAAGGAGCTTAGCTGTAGTCGGTACCCAAACTGAACTATATGGTCAATAGAAAGTGCAGTAAGGAAAGTGGGAAGCTCAACATTTTGTTCAGTCTTACATGAATAAGGTGTGCATCAAGGTGAAAAATAGTTCACTTCCCAAGCATCCAGGAGACAAGCAAGTCCAGCTTCTGAAAATCTTTTACCAATAATTAATGAACTCAAAACTTAAAACCAAACTTCCTTGTATGTGTTGATCGTTCCATGTCCTGACCAAATGTTTCCTCACACAACCACAGTCATCAACACTTCTAATCACAACTGAATTGGTTTTGTTGTTGATGTTGTTCCTGTGGTCTCTGATCAAAATAACAGCCATTTCTAGGTTTTCTTTTAATAATAATAATAAATCATTGGTAAAGAAAAGAGGTTAGTTTTAAAGAAGTATTACTTGACAGGTAAGAAAAACACTCATAGGAAATGTTATCATTAACTAATGGATTTCTGCTTTTGTCTTCTAGAAATAAAACAAACTCCTCACAATTCTCTGCTTTATTGAAAGGTGAAAGTAGAAACCTGGGAGCTGAGGAGAATTTCACAAGGAACTTCTTTTACTCTGTGTTTCTGACAGAGAAACCAGACTGCCAGGACAGTGCCCTAAACACAGAGATCCTTGCCTTCCCAAAGGGAACAGGAAAGATGCATTCAGGCGGCATAAGTTAGGGCAGGAGCAGACCCTGCAGTCGGATGGAAGGCCACCTGTAGGTTCCCCAAGTGAAAGTGACTGCTCCTTTTATGCCTTATGTAATCTACTTCTTTCACTCTGACCACAAAAGCCTGGATTGAGCCTATATGCCTGAAATTGTGTTCTCTCATAAGACTTCTGTACCCTCATGTTAAGTTCTGTATCCTAACAATGGCTGCTTCTCACTGAATGCTTCTTGTTCATTGCTGACAGTAGATATGGGAGAATGAAACACATCCGACCAGCTACCCTATGGATTTTTCCTCTATATAAATGTGGCCTAACATCCTGGCTGTCCTTCACAGTGACTATTTACTACTACTTTGAAGCAACCCATCACTGAGGATTGAGATTTTCTGAGTAAATGGGACAGTTGCCCTTTGATTACAATGGCAATTCAATAAAGGAGGGAACTCGGGTAGAATTAAGGGTTTGAAGCCAGCCTTTGAAGGACCATCCAGTAAAAATGACTTAATTGAGCATGTATTAATAATACAGATTTAAGGGTCCTGACCTCAAATAAATGAATGAAATTGTTTAGGGTGTGATGATTTACTTTCAAATAGCAATTTCCTTTTCCTGATTTTTATGTACTTCAAGCAGGAGGCAGAATATTAAGATGTATATTATCAGGAAAAATACTGTCTGCTTATGAAGGAAGTGGCATGGAAATACTGGAGAAAAGATAGCTTTATTTGAGGAAAATTATATACTATCTTACAAGTTAATTATCTGGTAGAAATTGTAAGGTAATAAAGAATATAGCAGAAGCAAAAATTTTATCAACAATGAAGGCTAATGTAGGATATGAGGCATGTGACCCAGATGGTCACCAAACTGTTTTCAGATATAAGCTAAAGTTGTTTCTTCTGTCTCCACTGACCGGTTTTCTATCTCAGTACCCAAATGAATCAGAGCTCACAGGAGAAGGCAAAGAACACAAAACCAAAATAGGACTAGAATCAAACGAAGCTTTCACAGTGTAGAAAGCAGATTATTAACAGGGAACTGAATAGTTAGGAAAGTAAAGTATTTATCGATATGCCTAAAAATAACAGGAGATGGAGGCTGACCACCTTGAGCATACCAGACAGGTCATGGGAGTCAATGTACAGGATGCAAAGGGCATTTTCAGAAATTACAACTTGTTAAGGGAATTATGCAGAAGGTATTTGAAGGGTTTGCTACAACAGGAAAGTGCCATTAGATGACCTCATGAGTGGCAAGTAACTCAAAGGAGGGAGCTGGGAGTCTGTTAGAGAAATGCACAGATTTTATGACATTACAACTAAGGAATGAAGAACAGAATCACTGAAAATTGATTAAGATATAAATTTCAAAACGTGAAAAGAATGACTCAAAAACAAAGCAGGAACATGTTTCTTATATTTAATGAAGTCATTCACACAGGTATAGAAGTTCAAAGAAACTTAGAGGAGAGAAAGTTATTTATGCCGGCTCAAAAAGGGAATACTAGAATATGGTTGCTAAAAATGCTCAGTGCTGCCCTATATTCTACAGATGGAAAAACCTATAACCTTTGGTGTGACCTTGGGCATAAATTGATCTTTCTCTTTTTATCATTTGTACTTTTATATGTTAGGATTAGTGATGTGGTTTATATGAGAATGGCCCCTATAGGCTCATGTATCTGAATGCTTAGTCATCAGGGAGTGGAACTCTTTGAAAGGATTAGAAGGGTCAGGAGGTGTGACCTTGTTGAAGGACATATATCACGGGTGTGTGTGTGTGTGTGTGTGTGTGTGTGTGTGTGTGTGTGTGTGTGTGAGAGAGAGAGCTTTAAGGTGTCAAAAACCCATGTCCGGCCAAGTCTCTCTCTGTCTTGTCTGTCTCTCTCTCTCCCTGGATCAGACTGTAGCTCTAAGGTATTGCTAAGCACCATGTGCTTCTCACCATAATGGACTAAACCTCTAAAACTGTAAGCAAGCTCCTAATTAAATTCTTTCTTTTAGTCTCTTGGTCATAGTATATCTTCACAGTGATAGACCAGTGGCTACAACAATCAGATTTTGCATAATTATTAAATTTATACTGAAGAGTAAATTCTGAGTCAAAGAAACTTAAATATTCCTAGAGAATCAATTTAATCTTTAAATAATGCTACTAGCCTCACACAGCATCCTAGGTAGAGCCCAGATAGATTTAGGAGCAAAGTTACCCTGTGCTTGTCTATAAATATTGTTAAGTTTTTCTATTTTTAATAATCTATGGCAAGCATGAAGATATAATTAATAATCAAATGCTTCCTAATATAGAACATTTGCCTACTACATAATAAGTTCTGACACTATTTACAAGTAGCGACATTGTGAAGTTTTTAAGTTTAGAATATCGAATGGCAGCACTTATTCAGTGCCCTTAGGTACTTAGGAATCCTCAAAAATTCCCATTTTGTCAGACAATTTAAAATTATGAAGCTAGGTAAGTCATTTAAAGGCGAGATTTATATTGCCTTATCATTTATTATCTTCAATTTTCTACTAAGAATATGTGCTTTTACTTTACTGTCTTCTTCATGACATCATAAAACGGGAAAAGCATTTTGCCATAAGAATACAAAGTGCAGAAGAGCCACAGCTCAGGATTTACTGTCTTTAATGAATGCTCTGACTGCCCTTAAAGAATCACATCATTATGGATTTAATGCATCTTATGCACCTCAACCCAAATACCTTACACCCAAAAGAGCACTTGGTTTGTCTAAAGGGTAGAAGAGATAAAAAAAACTCTTTTAAAAATAAGCATGCACAAGGATGGAGAAGAGTGATGGCTAAAACATTTGAAATTTCTTATTTCAGTTTAAAATATATGGTGCTTTTTCAAATCAAATGTATAGAAATTTATTGAATACATAACCATCATAAGTTACAGATAAAGGGAATAATATTCAGCTTTGCACGTAGTAGATTATTATGAGTTTAAATATTAGATAAAAGAATGGACATTGGTTTGAAATTTTCTTTTGTCAAGCGATTTGTAAAATAACCAAGATAACCATGTGTAAAATATGGCTGTTTGACCACTATTTATTGGTACAAGAAGCAGGTGCTGGAAGATGGCTCAGGGGATAAATCACTTGCCATGCAGCCATTATAACTGGGATTCAGACCCCCAAATCCTAAGTGTAAGGTGGGTGGGTGTGATGGCCACCTGTCATCCAAAGTGAGGATGTGGAACTGGAGGACAGGCTGAATAACAGCTGGATAGGCAAGTTCAAGGCTCAGCAACAGGCCCTGTTTCAGTATACAAGGTGGAAAGTGATTATGGAAGACGCCTAATGTCAACATCTGTCGTCCCCACATATAATCATACATAACTATGCACATGTGCCTCTTATACACATCACCCACATATGTACATACGTATACAACAGCATCCAAAAACAACCGAACAAAAAATTTCCAAGGAGGCTCAAAAATCGTTTCTTTCACCCCTTCTAAATTCAAGTCGGGGCCAGCCTGCTGAAGAGGATATTTTGATAAAAAGAATGCAAATTTTTACTTTTGAGAAAAGTACAGGCATTTTCTTTATCCTTTGAGACATAATTTTGACATCTCTAGGGGAAAATATCAGTGAATAAAATTTTTCCAGAGAAAGCAAAAGAATGGATCTTGGGAAACCAAATTCTACCTTCAGTTTTTAACTAAGAGCAGAAAGAGATTTTCTGCCTTCGTGGCAAGCTCTTCAGACTGCCATTCTAGAGCGAATAAGAAACATACAGGTAGAGCTGAAATTTCTTCTTATCCATCGACTCTCCTCATCTGCTGTTTCTTCTATGATGGGATATATCTAGGAATATTGTACCCCTCAGCTGTAACCCCTGGAATTAGATTTTACTGTTATTTTTTTCCCACACAGTGCTGAGATAAGTCACCATTAACCTTTCCCAATGTCTTTCACTATTTCACTACCTCCCTAGTGGATTTAACTCTCAGGCTATATAGTTGTCAGTGAACCTAGAAAATCAACATGGACCACAAACACAAGAGTGCCTGATCCCTGGATGGCGTTGAAGGTGTCACCCAGAAGCACAAAAGCAGAGTGCGCTAAGGGGGGGGGGGGCAATGGAACCTGGAAAGGATAGCTTATTATTCTCCCATGTGACCCAGAGTGGAAAAGAACTGAATTCAGACATTAGTACATATTTCAGTTCAAGTTTCTGGGATATACAGCATAATGAAGTTTATATGTAAGAGGATTAATTTAGGGGGAAATCTAAATAAACGTTTGTAAGACAGAAGTTAAGGCTCTATTTACTTTTTCTCCTTTCCACCATACAGGTCAATTCTAGGTGACATTACTTAGTGGAGAACTCGACTTGACTTTTTTATTTTTCCCATGCTATGGAGTCCATCTTATTGGTAAACAAACACCTTGATTCTAGAAATCCTCCAGACCAAAACTGATATTGGCAACAGAGTTTTGGTGTTTGTGTATGTGTGCTGGTTTGATACTCCTCCCACTCTGTTATGACCACATTTTCAAAGTTGGGTATCTTTATCCCTATGTCTTGGGAACATGATATTATTTTCATGTCCTCTGTGTACTTTGAGTACTTCAGATAGGATTTGTCCATGATGTTGTTGTCACACTGTACCAGAATTAATTCTTGGAACAACCTCTGAGTTTGAACCTTGAGTTCAGAGCTATTTAATAGAATAAAAGTGCTGTGGGATGGTCTGTATGTCAAATGTGTTGCTGATTGGTCAATGAATAAATCACTGATTGGTCAGTGGCCAGGCAGGAAGTATAGGCGGGACTAACAGAGAGGAGAATGGAGAGAACAGGAAGCTGGGTGGGGGAGACACTGCCAGCCGCCATCAGGATAAGGAAGATGTAAAATACCGGTAAGCCACAAGCCACGTGGCAAGGTATAGATTAATAGAAATGGATTAATTTAAGCTGTAAGAACAGTTAGCAAGAAGCCTGCCACGGCCATATAGTTTGTAACCAATATAAGTCTCTGTGTTTACTTGGTTGGGTCTCAGCGGCTGTGGGACTGGCGGGTGTCAGAGATTTGTCCTGACTGTGGGCCAGGCAGGAAAACTCTAGCTACATAAAAGTATACTTTCTATACTGTTGTTTCCATAAATGAAACACTGAGATAGTAAAAATACCTTCCACTAAGCACAGCTGTGAAGACTGAGTGTGACAGCAATATCAAAGACCTTGACATCCTGCCAATTACCCCCTGAAAGATGTTTAAGAGTTGATGAATAAAATTTCACATAACTGATCTACAATTGCCAAAGTCATCCATTAATTTTTTGATGACTCAGAATTGGTGTCTGAATATAAAAGCCAAAGGAAAACATCTCAACAGTTACATGTAAGAAACATTCTTCCTATTGAACTGCTAACACTTAGAAAAGGCATGGTGTCTAGTGCAGCTAAACTTCTGCAGACCTCTGAATGCAAATGTAGACTCCAGCATCTACCTCTGTACTGTTACTAATGTGATGGTGAAAATTCGCTATGAAATCGACTGGATTCAGAATCACCATGGGAACAGGGCTAGTTGCATGTATGTGCGTATTTTCACAATGGTTTAACTGAAGAGAGATGGCTCAACTTGGATGTACCGAGTCCATGATTACATACAGAGGAGAAAGTGAGCTGAATACCAGCATTTGTATCTTTCTGTTTCCCGACTGCAGAGGCAATGTGACCTGCTGCCTCCTGTTCCTGCTGCCATGTCTTTCTTCCCTGCCATGATGGACTGGGCCCTCATTTTGTGAATCAAACTGAATTCTTTCTTAAATTGTTTTACAGGCATTATGTCACAGCAATGAGAAAAGTGACTGACTCTAGAATATCACTAATCACCTAACTTTGCCCACTAAGCCATTTGAACTGACTGAGCTTCCACAGGTTTATTAATTGAAGAAGGAGGACAATTGTTCATTTAGGAAAAGAACAGGCTAAATTATACTGAAGTTATACATTTAATCTTATATCAACTTTCAAAACCACATCGTCTATACTACCACCCCAACTCTAAATCAAAGAAGATCATGAAATACAGGAAGACATTTTAATGGTCAACACTCCCTTTTCTCCTACCCTACTCCCCATGAAAATAACATCTCTAATATTCACAGCCAGCACTTGCTGGTGACTTAATGGCCTTGACGGCCTCACCAACTAATTAAGACTCCAGAATCTACATTTATTCTCCTGTGCTCTGCCCTGGGAAGAATCAGTTACTTAATATCCACTCAAAGAAAGTAACACAAAGGAAAGAAACACATGCAGCTTTGTGCATATGAAATAGGAAAAGGTGTTCTCAGAATCCAACATGGAATTATATCAGTAAATTTGCAATCAAATGAAAGCTGCAGAATTCCTCTGCATGGCTTTATTATATCCCTACAACCTTCAGGTCTAGTACTGAAGCAACATACTAGGCACTAAGATGTTTCCACTAACTTTAAATCATCTTTCTGCACATCAAAACAGTGTGTTTATAGACAGACTGCTGTCCCACCAATGGAGGATAAAACAATTTGTTATGTTTAAATAATATAGATGATGAATAGCTGATTGACAATAAATTTTTATATCATAACTTAACAGGATATATTTAAGTCAAGAAAAAGAGAGGCTTGTTCTGACTAAATGTTATAATAAATAAGTTAGAGCTGATTTAGCCTTCTTTTGGTATTGGTTATATGGTAATTAAAAACTATATACATCCTAAAGTGTTTTTCTGTGTTTGCAAAATTAGTCAAGATGTATATCAAGCAAAAATAATTTGATATACTGCAGTGGAAAGCCCCCATACGTACTGTTAGAACAAGTGGTCTGCAAGCCAGGCTGCCTGATTTCTGGTTTTATAACTTACTATGTCCATGAGTTACATGACTTACTTCATCTATCTTTGTTATTGTTTCCTTATGTGACAAATGGGATTTGTTTTGTAAAAAATGCAAAAGATAATACATACATATGAAATATCTAGGAAAGTCCACACTGTTTTGTACCACTCAACAAAGGTTATCCATTTTTATTTATGTATTCTGTTTTCATAGCAAAGTAGAAATGCATCTAGGAAGAAAGAATTTGGTCATCAGTCTTAGCATGACCATTTTTTTTATACAAGATTGGCTTTTCTCAAAGTTCTATGAACTCATTTTGGAGGATGAAATATTTATAATTCTTATTCCAATCACTGTCAGCCTTCTGGCAGTATCCATTCCGACTGACAGAAACAGAGTTGTGTTATGCATTTTTGATATGTTATGATACCATACAGAATGAACTCAGTTCCTGTAGATTGTTTCCATGCACACACACTTCCATGACTGTGACTCCATCATTTGGGAAGTGCTTGCTTTTCAAGGTCACAATCCTGAAAGTGTCTATTGTTTCTGCATTTTCTGTTCAGAGTAACTGATCACTGATGAACTCTGTAGTGAGAACAGTAGGGAGATTGGAAGCTTGGCAGTTTGGTAAAGTCAGTGGCTTCGTCATCACTCAAAGAAGCTATATCTTTCATTCTATCATCTCTGGGAATAAGAGTTAATTAAGTACTTCACATAACTCAAGCTCTCACACCACTTTCAGGCTGGGTATTTGTGTACATTCAAGCATGTGAACACACACACACACACACACACACACACACACACACACACACACACACACATGAATGAACACACAGGAGGCAGTGCTTTGTAGTGATCACATGGAGAAAGCCAAGTTCTTTCCAGCTTAAATTACTGTTGTCAGAAAGAGTTTACAGCCTCTTATTCCCCTGCCTTTCCTTACCTTAAATGATAGACACTATTAATGGGCACAACTGGCAAGAGATGAGTTAGAATGAACAGTTTAAGTAGGGCCAACTTGAAAGGAAAATCACCTTTTAGTAGCACAGCTTGAAACATGCAACAAAGAACCATGCTTTGCAATTCATTAAATCATGCACTCAAATTCCACTATTTCAATTTATTAATTCTTAGGAATAATAATAGAGGTCTAGAACTGTGCATGATAGCAAAACTCTTGATGTGTGTGGAGATCTGAATCAAAGGACTTTTGACACAAGAAGAGCAAGCTGTGTCCCCCAAAATATACAAGGACAGACCTTTGGGAAGTGAATTCTCCACAAAAGTTGAGGTCTTTCACATCAAAATTATGTGGAAGGTAAATTCACAGGACACTTCTGAGATAAACTCTGATCTACAACTAACAGGTTAGGTGACTTGAAGAAAGAACATTCTAGAAAAGTTGGGAAAGCCATGTAAGCCATCCAGCCTTCTCATTTACATCATTTTTGTTGTCATATAACCCATTGCCTTATGAATTGGGTTCATCTATATGCTCTACATGTGAGTGGGGAAGGGCTATCAACCCTTTCCTTTCAGCCATCCTATAATGAGACAGGTGCCCCCTGACCATGCTGTAGAGCGACTTCAGCAAGGCAATTATTGCTGTCATTATAATAAAGTGTCAGTACTGCATCCACCCTGAAGGTGAAAGCAGCTTGAACAGATGCCATTATGCCTCACTTAAAGGTTATTTCAAGTTCCCCCAGGAGCATTGGCAGTGTCAATTAAGCCAAGGAATGTCTGTGTTGGGAGCAGAGAGACTCATGAGCGAATTTCCTTAGTGAAAAGCCAGGTCTCTTCAGACTCAGAGAAGGTACTGAGGCTTCGGGAAACATTGGCACATTCACTAATAATGATGATTTTAGATTCATTATCTTCTGCTTCTTATCACTTCCCTTTCGAAGCTCTACTCCACTTGCATAGTAATCAAGGCTGGAGTTAGTGAGGCTTCATTTCCTAGACAGGATGAGAAAAGTTAAAGAGGAATGAAAATTAAGGCTAGAGGAAAGTAGCAAAGCATAGTAACCAAAAGTGAATCAATTATAATTTCCATATATATATATATATATATATATATATATATATATGCTATGAAAGATTTCTAACTTAAGTGTTATAAGATTTACATTAAAATAGACAAGTCCTTTTTACATTCTAATTAGTTATTTGAGAAATTCATACAATGATCATAATTTTCCCTAATTCTTCACAGATATTGCTTCCCTATCCACCCAACTTCACATCGTTTGTCAAAAATTTAAAGTCCAGTTTTTGCCAACCATATATGTGTGTGTGTGTGTGTGTGTGTGTGTATGTGTGTGTGTGTGTATAAAACCTTAGCTATAATTCATTCTAACTATGCCATGGGATTGTTTTATGAATATATGTTACATAAGTCAATATTCAACAACACTATGTTTTTATTTTGGTTGCTATTGTTACTGGACAGTTATCTTAGTTAATTTCTATTGCTGTGATAAAACACCATGACCAAAAGCAACTTTAGGAGGAAAGGGTTTATTCCATCTTAAAATTCTCAGGTTACACACCATCATCGAAGGAAGTCAGATCAGGAACTCAAGAAAGGAGCTTGGAGTTAGTAACTGACACAGAGGCCTTAGAAGAGGGTCACTGACTAGCTTGCTTTCCGTGGCTTCTCAGCCTGCTTCCTTGTAGCAGCCAAGACTATGTGCCAAGAGTTGGCACTGCCCAAACTATCAAGATGTGTCATTTTTTTTCTATTGAGATTTGTTCTTCCAAAATGACTCTTGAGTGTGTCAAATTGATATAAAACTAGATAGCACAGTAGCTCTTGTTGAACTGGAAAATTTTAAGAAGAGAGATTATCTTTTCCATATTTGCCAAGATGCTTTGAGAATACTCTAATGTCATTAGAAGGTGACCTAGACCTCCAAGTCATTTAGTGACAAGTTCCTGAGAGGGCCAGGAGATGAGAAAATAAAGAAAATAGAAAACTTGGGATCAGGAGATCTTACACAAGCTGACAGTACATGCCAAACAAGTTTATTAAGAAGTAGAATATATTATATACAGTTTGTAGAGTAAGAAATAGTGGGACATAGTAAGCAGAATCCATCATATAATAGCACAAAGTCAGCAACAAGCTAAGCAAGAGCTCTTGCACAAAGAGAACACAATGTGTCTCAAACGGACCACAGACAGAGCACACAGTGTGTCTCTTTCTGGGGGAAAGCCAGGTTGCAACAATGAACTAAAACATAAAACTCCTTTGAGGCCCTTTCCCCAGTCCAAGACTAGACCTTGCTAAGTAAGCCTCTGAGAAATGACACATACCTAGCAGTCCCTTTGACTTGTCACTGGGGCCTCTGAGAAATCCTTTGATCAGCCTGGTCCCAACAGAGGGAAGCAACAATTATAAATATTGACATATTCTGTATAGTTTTTGATTCCTTATAAAGTTAAAGTAACCATTTTCAAGTAATTGTAGCTTCCAAGCAGTTGTAATCAGTTATGGATAGAAGTTCCATACATCTTTTCTTGGAATTATTGAAAATAAATTGCATTTAAGAAAATATTACCATCGTGATGCTGACATGGACAAGCAAGATGCAGATCTCTTCTTCTGAAGTTCTTTATTTTATTTTATTTATTATTCTCTCATACAATATATCCCAACCATAGCCTCCCCTCCCTTTCTTCCCTCCACTCCTACCACCCCCCACCTACCCTTGCCCCCAGATCCCCTGCTCCTCCATTTCTCCTCAGAAAAAACCAGACCTTCCAGTGATACCAATTGAATTCGGTATAGCAAGAAGCAATAAGACTAGGCACAAACCCTTATAAGGCAGGATAAGGCAACCCAGTAGGAAGAAATAGGTCCCACAAGCAAGTAAAAATGACAGAGACACTTCCATTCCCACTGTTAGAAGCCCAACAAAAACCCTGAGCTGAAGAACCACAGAACATATGCAGTGGGCTGGTGCAGACCCATGTGGGCTCTGTGGCTGCCTCTCCAGTCTCTGTGAGCCCCTATGGGCCCTGCTGAGTTGATTCAGTGGGTCATATTCTCCTGGTGTCCTAGACCCTTTTGGCTCCTACAATCCTTTCTCCGCATCTTCTGTGGAGTTCCCCGAGTTCTGCCTAGTGTTTCGCCGTGGGTCTCTGTATCTGCTACCATCAGCTGCTGTAGGAAGCCTCTCTGGTGATAATTTGGCTAGACACCGATCCTAAGAGTATAGCAGAATATCATTAGGGATCATTTCATTGACTTTTTTGTTAGTCATGTTTGGTTTTACTCTAGGTCTCTGAGACATCCAGCTTCCAGAGCCTGGCCATCCGGGTAGTGTAATGCACGGGCTCCCTCTTGTTACTGCCATTTTATGATATTATCCACTTCTCTCTGTGTATCTGAAAACTCTGCTACCCGTGTCTATAATTTTATCAAGAATAATAAATAATGAATCATATAACATTCAGTCTTTTGACATTGGATTGTTTTCATTGATTATCAAAGTAATTTTCTTGGTGTCATGTCTCGATACTTCATGTTTTGATTCCCCAGAAGTACTCTGCACTCTAGTTTCACAGAAGACTGTTTAACTACCTCTCATGTAAAGGGCAGTTAGATGAATTCCACTTTGGTTTACTATAGTGAAATACTGGCATTCATAGTCAAGCTGAAAATATTAGCTATGTTTTTGTCACTGTGATGAACAACCAATCCTCAAAATAACTTATGAACAAAGGGTTCATTTTGGCTTATGGCTCTATAGGGAGAGTCCATAAAGGTAGGAGAGTCGTGGCAACAAATGGCCAGAGCAGGAAGCTGAGAAATAAAGTATTCAACTGTCAGTACAAAGCAGAAAGAGATATCAGGAAGCAGGACAAGGCTTTAAACTCTCAAACTCCAACCTCAAGATGTACATCCTCCGGCAAAGTTATACCAAGTAACAAAGTTTCAAATATCCACACTTTACCTCAAGCTGCCACCAATGGGGACCAAGCATTCAAACACCTGATTCTGTGGGAGACATTTCTCATTCAAACTAGCATACTCAGCATTTTTGTGGACGTATTTTATCATCTCTCTGAGAAAAATGACAATACTGAGTCATATGGGAGGTACATATATAATTTTTTAGAATTTATTTTTATACATTGCCGATTTGCTTTCAAGTTTGACATACATGACAGCATCATGTGAAATGAGCCAACCCTCAACCACAAGTATTTGCTGTGATGTTCTTTTCCATCACAGGACCCAAGTGTCAGGGTCAAGTGACCATAAACTACAACTTAGGAAACCACTGGTGAAAATCAGAATATTTTTTTCCTGAATTGATGTTCTCAGGTATTTTATTAGGAGACATGAAGCTGCTGAGCATAGTACCAGGTAATCCATTAATGCCTTCATTGGCAGTTACCAATGAAATACTAATATTTTATACAGGGAAACCAAATCATAGACACTCACTTATCTTGGAGCACACAACTGGACTGTGCCCAATCGAGCATTGAAAGTTCTGTAAGACATCAGTCAAGTCTGTCTGTCTATACATTCAACAACAGCAGGTAGTGTCTGACTGTTGTTCTACCTCCAGACAGTGTTGTGGAATTCAAAAGAATTATCCAGGCACAGCACATAGGAAGAGTTCAATGGAAAACTTAAACCTGTTTGAAAGATATAAGACTTTGGCCTGTAGCAGGCTTTTTCCTTTTGGCCACCAAATCATCACACAGAGACTTAATATTAGTTAGGAATGCTCAGCTATATCTTATCTCGTATTTTAATCTGTTTCTCTTTATCTATGTTTTGTCTCAGGCTTTTTACCATCTTTTCTTTCTGTCTGTAAATCTTACTTTACTATTTTGTCTATGTATGTCTATGGAAAGCTGAGCTGCCTTGTCGGCCCTGGGCATCTCCCTCTGCCTCTCATCCATCTTCTCTAGTTCTTCTCTCTTGAACCTAGTTTTTTCCTCCTACTTATTCTCTCCACCTGCCAGCCCCACCTATCCTTTCTTTTCTTAGCTATTAGATGTTCAGCTCTTTATTAGACCAATCAGGTGCCTTAGGCAGGCAAGGTGAAACAAATGCAACACATCTTTACATAAACACACATCCTTACATCATTAAACAAATGCAGTATAAACAAATATAACACATCTTTACAGAATTAATGTAATATTTTGCAGTATAAACAAATGTAGCATATCTTTGCCTAGTTAAAGTAATGTTCCACAACATTTCCCCCTTTTTGCCTAAATGAAAAGTTTTTAACGTTTACATAGTAAGACAATATACAATAAGGACAATTATCAAGTAAGGATTAAGTTGGCAATGTCCAATTCATTCATATTTGGCAAATTCAAAGAAAATATTCCATTACTTATCCTATCTTGGTGTGTCCAAACTTTTGTACCTAATTTACCTTCCATCATAACTAAGAAAAACTAACTATAACTATCTACTCTTCAATTTCATCAAAGATTCCAGAAGGATATAATATAACCCGAGTAAACAGAAATTGCAGTGCAAGCCACTTCCAAAACTATAGAAATGACAGACATCTAGCTACCTGGACAGTCACCCAAAGTTCCTTTTCAGTGTTGAGGCATACATCTTCAGCATACAGGCCTAGAATATCAGGAAGATTTTTCTATGAAGCAGAAATTTTCAAGGACTGTCCTGTCTTGTTTTGGCAAAGTTTGGCAGTCTTTTTCCTTTGTGTTCTGCTTGTTCAGTTTGTACAGGATAGTGTCAGCAGCCAACACAAGGGCAGTTTATTGCCCAAATGGCTAGCTTTGCCATAATGAAAGTAGACTCTATATGGAGTTTCTTTGATGCCCATCATCTTCTTTGAAGTAAATTGGTGCTGCCAGGAACAAATGTGTCACACTATCATGGAAAGCCTTAGGTTATTAAACATCTTAAATGCCATATCTGTATGTCTTTGAAATATTTGAAGATCAACTATCTATCTTAAATATATCTGTTTAACCTTGAAAATATACCTAATATAAGTTTGATTACTATAGATGACTACTAACTTGCATTTCTTAATTATATATTACATTATAAAATGAGCTACATAAACACACTATCCCAAAGAGTAGAAAAATATATACAGTATATTAAAAAAACTTTAAATTTGTATCAATATAACAAAATCCATACCAATGTAAAATATTTGAGGTTAATTGTTGTCTTTTTAATCCTATGCTCCTGTATTACCCCCAAACAATGACAAACATCGATAACCCACAGAATGACCAAAAACCACCCACCCTACCTCTTGGGAATGTTGACATTGTGTTCTCTAGGCTGCTTCTTGTCATCTGTGGGCAAAGGCATCTTTTTAGAGAATCTGAGAAAAGTGAAATAGTGGTCAAGTCCTAGGAAAATTAGCCATAACATTTGTTGTCCAGTCTCTGTGCTGTGGGAAAGCACAAGGCTTATCTGCAGTCCTGGCTAGAATAGTCTGTGAGGCTGGACCATCTCAGCAAGCAGTCTTGAAGCTGTTCTGGAGACAGAACTCTGAGAAAACTGCAATAGCAACACTGTAAGAGGTTGGATCACCTGGGCCACCTGTTTTCATTGGTGTCTGATCTTCTTGCTCTGACAACACACAAACTTTCAAATGTAGTATACACATCTGCTTTAACACAAGTACAGATTGTGTGTTGTACACAAGCCAGCCAAAGATGGCCTTTGTTTTATGTTTGAGCAGGTAAAATATACATCACCTCTCTTGTAATTTAGCCAAAATTTTCAGGGCAATCTTTCCTAGTTAAATCTGATCTCTATCAACCTTGAGTGAATCCACAGCCTTTCATTTTCTATGGAAAGAAGGCATAACCCTTTCCCCAAAGCAGTACATTTTTTGACTTCCATCTTAAAGTTAAAGCATTCTTAAAGTATCCAGACTGGTTTAATTCAGCAGTCCCTCTTACAATCCCATGTCTCTCAGCAGCTGTTGTTTGCTCATCAGCAACCAAAAAAAATCAAAGTAAACATAACGACATACAGGATCCAGACTCCCTGTGTATTTTTTCATTTTTACATGGCTTATTCTTTTTTATGTTACTTCACTCTTTTGTTAAAGACTTTATTATTTTTAAACCATTTATTTTTTTCCTATGACTGTCTATATCCATTTACTTTTCTTTCTTAAGTCTATGGATATTTTTAAACACATTGTCACCTGTTTAATGGTTTTATCCATCTGAATCTTTCTTTACTGCATATTTCTAGCCTTTTCTGTCTGAGTGAGCAAAACTCTAAACTGCTACACTACCACCACTGAGCCTCCAGCCCCAGCTTTGGTGGCTGGCTTTGCCCCCTCACCAGTCCTATGAGAGAGTCAATCCTTAAGCTTACAGGTCCAGTCAAGACATGCCTTTGACCACAGACTGCATCCAACCACCCTAGCTCTGGGTGACCATGCTGCAGCAGGCATTTTTGCTTAGCTTGCTGCTTCTATTTAGCATGAAGAAGCTGCTTAAATGCTCTACTTTAGGGTAGAGCCTCTTAAAGGACCCATCTCAGGCCCTCCGTGGAAATATGAGCTTCACATTGGAACACCAAATGTACCATATTTTTGGCCACCGACCAGTTCCCAAATCATGACACAGAGACTTAATATTAGTTATGAGTGCTCAGCCTTATATTAGCTCTTATTTTAATCTGTTTCTCTTTATCTATGTTTTGCCTTGGGCTTTTTTACCATCTTTTCTTTCTGTCTATATGTCTAACTTTCCTGCTGTCTCTGTGTCTGGCTGTCTGGCGGCTGTGTGTATGATCCCAGGTGTCTCCCTTATTCTTTCCTCCTTCTTTTCTCTCAAGCCCAGATTTCTCCTCCTACTATTCCCTCTGCTTTCCAGCCTGCTTATCTTTTCTCTGCCTATCTACTGGCTGTTCAGCTCTTTATTAGAGCAACAAGGTTCCTTAGGCAGGCAAGATGAAACAAATGCAACACATCTTTACATAATTAAACACACATCTTTATGTCATTAAATATATGCAGCATAAATAAATATAATACATCTTTACAGAGTTAAATATTCTGCAGCATACGCAAATGTAACACATCTTTGCCTAGTTAAAGTAATATTCCCCCCCCCCCCAAAAAAAAAAACCAGGAGGGGACAAGCAATTGTTAAATTCATTGCATACTGTCAAACCTGCAAGTAATATGTCATGTGAGAAATGTAGTTTGGGCAGTTCCACTAGCAAGTATTGGGTGTAAAAGTTCTAAAGTTATTACAAGCCCAGACAAACCATATTTTTAAGGGATAAAACTTGTCAGTTTCAGGAAATATTGCCACTTCTTTATTTGTTTGTTTTCTGTGTGTCATGGTAATATTCTCTCTCTCTCTCTCTCTCTCTCTCTCTCTCTCTCTCTCTCTCTCTCTCTCATATTTCAGAAAATTACCTGAGCCAAAGGGAAATGGCAAAATTCATCAACTCTCTTTTCAATCTCTTTATTCCAGTAGTATTTTTGTTTTGAAGTAGAAAGAATGGGAGACACTTATTGAAATACAACCTTCAAACTCATCCAATGAGCAGGTCAGATATATCAAATAGGACTTTTTTATGATATGGAGAAAGAGTGATTATGGGAGATATAGCTGATATATCTTTTTATTTTAAGCTTAATATAATTACAATATTTTCCCTTCCCTTTCCTCGCTCCAAACCCTCCCACAAACTCCTCCCCAGTCTCCTTTAAATTCACGACGATACTTTCACTAACTGTTATTGTATGCTTATATGTGTACATTTACATATATACACATATATCTGTATATTCCTAACTATAACCTTCTCAGTCTGTATACTATTACTTGTATGCATGTTTTCATGGCTGAGCATTTGTCACTGACAACGAACCTGTGCTCTTCCCTGGGGAGGATCACCTCTCCTACTTCACACCAATAAATATGCCAAAGTAAATAGGGGAAAGCTCAGGAGGTGTCAACCCTACACGAAGAATTAGAGGTGTATCTTGAGAGCCATTCCAGCTGGGTTGGGAAGGACATGAAAGGATAGACACATTCAGTCCACAGAGAAGTTTGTAATATTTTAATATAATCACCTCTTCTGTACACATCTGCAACCTCGAAGCAAAATTGCTTTTGTTAATTTTCAAGTAACTATTTGACAATGTGATGAATATGCAAGTTAGAAGTCCTTTCTAAATTTCAGCTATGTCAACACTTACATGCCAGACATGGACTGGTAGAGAAGAAGAGAGTGGGCTGGCTGCTCAATGTCTTTAAGTTTGAATGCTCCCACTTCAAAGGAGCTAGTGTGCCAAGCGGGTCTTCCAATCTATAGCGTCTCCACGCAAACTCTGATAAAATTGTACTGTGAATGGGTCTTGCTCTGGCTGGCAACTGCTGTTTCCTGAAAGATCTGGTAGTGTTGGGTATCTTTGGGCTGTTGCTCCTCCTGTGGTGTTTTCTATTGAAAGCTGAGAGGAATCAAGCCTTCCCCATCCATGCATGCCCCCGATCTGCAGGATCTCTGTGAGATGAATCTTACTATGCTCCCCCACAGGTCACTCTCATTCACCCCCCCAAGATTCCCTGGAGACTTCCCCTTTCATTACCATCCCACTATACCTAATTTTGATGTTTTCTTTTACTCTGCTTCAAACTTAAAAATTGTAAATAAGCGTGTAAGCTGCACAATGTTCTTTGTTGTATCCATCCTCTTTAATTATTGAGGTTTTACCATCCAGTTTTCTAGGAACTGAAAATACAATCATTGGAAAACAAACTTCCTCTCCTATAAAAGTTGGTAGGAAACTTCAAGCTTTAGTGTCCACAATTGGAGAAAGCCAAGAAATTTCCCTTGCAGTACTTTTCCAAGATCCAATTATCCCAATAGCTAAATTGTGGACACTTCTGAAAGATCCATCTTTGTCTTTCCTCCAAATAAAAAATTTTCTCCCTTATCTTTGAGTTATACTAGATTTACTTTAGGGCTGTGGTGGGTGATTTGAAAAAAAAAAATTGAAGGCTATTTTGGTCTAAAGTGTAAGATAGGCAAGTAAAAAGTTTTAGAACCCTCAAAGGGTGTTAAAATCATACACTCCAACTTGAATTGCTGTTAATTTTGTAAATGACTGAAGATACAAGCCCACTTAGCTAATTGAAGTGTCCATAGCTGAGCTGAACTTGGCTCAAATGGAGTTGACAAATGAAACTAGATAGAGCCTCAGCTGCAGGGAAGGTGCTGGGAGAATGATCAGGGATTAGAGAGGTGGTGGTGGTGGGGTGCCTGACATGAGCAAAGGAGGAAACTGAAGTAAATTAAAATTTTACTATAGTAACTGCTTTCCTCTCAGACTTCCTCTTACTCTTGACAAAGACATATTTCACTGGTAACAACTATAAGATGTAAGATGAGATGATTTCTACCAAGGTCCAGGGCAGGTGTATTTAAAAAAAAAAGTTCTTGGTCTCCTCCCTCCCATTAATCCCCTTCGTCTTCCTAGACAGTTTCAAATATATTCCAATGTAATACAGACATGGTGATATTCGATTATGTGAAGTCTTGGAAGCATCAAGGGTAGAGAACTGATGTTTGTCTTTCTGTTATTGCCTTAATTCACTTCATATGATTTTCTCTTGTAGCATCAGTTTCTCTGAAAATGACATGACTTAATTATTTTCTAGGTTTGAAAACCTCTCCATGGTTTTCAGGTATACACCACACCATCTTTTTCTGTCCTCTGTGAGAACTGGTGTTTCAAGGTGGTTTCTAGTCTCTTTGATGTATATGGGGTATCAGCAAGATGGCTTTGGTTCTAACCAATCAGATTTAGTGCAGATGTTGAAAATTTCTTAATGTACTTTAGCATTTAAGCTGCCATCTCTATAACCTGAAGTTCTGACCAACCAGACATAAATGTGGCATCTCTTATCATCCTTATAGGCTTGCTAATTAATTTAAAATGAGTATCAGAACCCAGGAAAGTATCATACATATAATCAAAGTTTATCAGGAAAATTACAAGTAGGGCGTGGAAGATAATGCTAAGGGTATCCTGCCAACACATACTTTATAATCCAGAATACTTTTCTATTTCATTGCAGAGTTGATTGACTGACTATATGATAGGCTACTTGATTGGGTATAATCTTCTCCTCCCTCTACCCTATGTATGATGGGCTGGATCAGGCTTCCAAACTGTAACATGAATCTTAATGGTCTTCTTAATAAAAACAAACCCAGAGACAGGTATTGATCAGAGAAACAGAACAAGCCACAGCCAACTTCGCCTCACCAATTCCTCAGCTTGATCTTATTTTCTCAAATTGGAAGCCTCTGAGTCCTCACCCAAATGGATCTCAGCTGAACTGCTGCTAAAAGCCTAAAAGCTCAAACTAACAAGCCTCTAGTTCCTGGTTTTCAAGCCTTATATACCTTTCTGCTTCCTGTCATCACTTCCTGGGATTGTGTGTGTGTCACCATGCCTGACTCTGTTCCCAATGTAGCCTTGAGCTCACAGAGATCCAGATGGATCTCTGCCTCCAGAATGCTAGGATTAAAAGCATGTACTACCACTGCCTAACCTCTATGTTTAATATAGTGGCTGTTCTGTTCTCTGACCCCCGGATAAGTTTATTGGGGTGCACAATATATCAACCACACCAAACTGACAGTCACGTGGTTAGTCTTTCTGGTGAACAACCCCAGCCCTGAAACTACCCAAGGATTTCATAGTGGGTCACTAGGTACACCATCAACACTCATATCACCTGGGAAACAAATTCCAGGAGTTCAGAGTTCTTTGTAAGGAACCCTGAACACAGACCAAACTACTGCACGGCAGGTCACATTTACTGTTATGAGGCCCACGTTTAGCCAGTCACCTAAGTCATGTTTCTGTATTCATTCTAGATCTTTATTGTCCTGGTTTATTTGACAGATGTTAGAAGCATTTGGCAACAATGAGCACAGTTGTGGAATATTAGTTTAAGATGTGTTACATTCGTTTATGTTGTGGAATATTTGCTTAAAGAGGCAAGATGTGTTGCATTTGTCTAACTCTGTAAAGCTGTGTTAATTTGTCTCTCTAAAACACCTGACTGGTCTAATAAAGAGCTGAATGGCCAGTAGCTAGGCGGGATGAAGGATAGATGGGGCTGGCATGCAGAGAGAATAAATAGGAGGAGAAATCTAGGGAAGAGAGAAAAGAGGGAGGAGCAAGAAAAGGAGAAAGAGAGGAGGACACCAGAGGCCAGCTGCCCAACCATACAGCCAGCCATATAAGAAAGAATGAAAAGATATATATATATATATATAATAAAGAAAGGTAAAAAGCTTACAGAAGATGAGAAATTGGTTTATTTAAGTCAGAAAAGCTTGCTAGAAACAAGCCAAGCTAAAGTTGGGCATCCATAAGTAAGAATAAGTCTCCTTGTATTTATTTTGGAGCTGGGTGGCAAGCCCCCAAAGAGAAAACAAACAAACAAAACTACAGATAGGTTGAAACACATGGGCCAGACATCTTTGGTACTGCTCATTTATAATACATGTGTTTTATTCTGTTTTCCAAGAAGAATCTCTGCTAGAAGCCAGCATAGTTTGCCTCTAATCCTAGGCAGAGATCAAGAGCTAATGCTGCTGTGCCCCATCATATCAAGAAACTTAGATGCAAGGCTGTGTAAGGATTTACCTCAAAATTAAAAACAGAGCTTTATGGTGAAAAAATGCCAAAAATTCATATCAGTTAGAGCTATAGATTCTGTTCTCTCTGTGTGTCTGTGTCTGTGTCTCTCTCTCTCTCTCTCTCTCTCTCTCTCTCTGTGTGTGTGTGTGTGTGTGTGTGTGCATGCATGTGTGTGTATGTGAGGTGTGTAGTGTGTGAAGTCAAGACACTGTGGTGTGTGTGTGTGTGTGTGTGTGTGTGTGTGTGTGTGTGTGTATGCACATGTGCATACCCATAGGTAAACTTGTCTGTGCCTGCCATGGGGACCATAAGTAGACAGCAGGTATTCTCTAATACTTGGGACAGTGTCCCTTATTGAACCTGGACTTTGCCAAAAGTTACTAGACTGGAAGCCAGCAAGCTCTGGTGACCCTCATGTCGTCACCCCACCACCACTGGGCTTGAAGACAAGCATTGCCATTGGGGTACTAAACTAAGAACTCTGATCCTCATTCTTGCTCACCAAATGCTCTTACTTGCTGAGCTACCTCTCTGGTGTCTTGTATGTTTTGTCACAAATCTCTACGTCCAGATACTGCTAGTGTGTCTTCCAAGTTGCTGCCAAATGCTTCCTGTGGCCAGAGGCACATCCGGCAGTAAAGATGGGCTGTGACCAAGCACTTCATTTTCTTAGGAAACAGGCAATTATCTAATGGCCTGAGCTCTATGTTTGATGACAAGGCTGCTTGACACCTAAAAAATGTTCTTCAGTCTCTTTGTTGCCAGAGAACAGTGAGAGGTACTTAGTGACTAATGCTGGAGTCTTAAATGCCCAGAAAGAAAGGCACTTATGTAAGTTAAATCTGTGTCAAGAAGCTGGCAGACTTCAAGACAAGCACATTTAAAACATATGTTATTTTCTGATATTTTCCAAGGCATTTCTAAAATAAGCTTCTATTAAAACTTTCAATTTTCTACACTTGTTAAATGTCTGCATGTCTCACAATTGCCACAGACTTTTCAAGACAATAATCTGAAATGTCAGGGAGGTGCCATACATGTGGGGTCACGAAAATATATTCTAGCCTTGGTGTTTCCATTTAAGGTTATTATCAAATGTTTTCTACTCTTTTAGTAACTTGTGCCATCAAATGAAAATCATTTGTGACTCATGTTGTTTCCTGTCTCCTGAAAGATGATGATTTAAATTGAAGCCAACAGTCATTATTTAACAACTACACAGACGCTGTCCTCATGTGTTATACAACGTGGCTCTTGACAAGCGATGGGGTTAAGTCCTGATTGACCTACTGACAGATAAAATATTGGAAGTTAAAAATACATGTAGCACCCCATCCTGCTGTCACACTAGCAACAGAGAAAAATAGCATGGTAGGTAGTCTATTGAGCTATCTGATCATGTGGCTGAGTGGGATCCTCCAACCTGGTGAAATAAGGTGAAAATTTAGACAAACATTGAAGGATGAATTCTACTGATGCACTGCCACCTACATAAAGGTAAAAAGTCCATGACACTGGTGGACACTCTGCACCACCACATCAGGAACCTGGCTATGGTTAGTGAATCCTGGTCACCAGCAACATCAGCTCCTGACAAAAGCTAGTCCTTACAACACCAGACCTAGATTCAGAACGTCTAAGGATGATGATTAGAACAGATATTGCCTGCCCTTGACCATTAGTACCTTAGTTCATTCTTAAAGAACAACAGATTTGGAGTGACAATCAGTGAGACCACCAACTATGAACACAGTCATTCTACCAATCACGATAACCAGAATACATGGACAATCACCATCATCACCATTGCTATCGTTATCACAATCACCTCAAGAACAACAACAATGACAACGAAGCTGGACTCTGGCAAGACCAGAAGATCCAGAGAATACAGAACAATTGCTGGTCAGATGATCCAGAGAATACAGAACAATTGCTGGTCAGAAGATCCAGAGAATATAGAACAGTTGCTGGTCAGAAAATCCAGAGAATACAGAACAATTGCTCGTCAGATGATCCAGAGAATACAGAACAATTGCTGGTCAGATGATCCAGAGAATACAGAACAATTGCTGGTCAGAAGATCCAGAGAATACAGAACAATCCTGGTCAGAAAATCCAGAGAATACAGAACAATTGCTGGTCAGGCAAAAAAGGTAAAAAACCAGCAACAAATGTAAGAAGAGAAAAGTTGAAAATTTTGTGATTCTGAATTGGTTTAAAACTTAATTCCTTATGTACACTTATTTCTATTTTGCATTAATATGTCTTAAAAAGCAAACAGAATTTAGTATTAATGATAATGAGAATCCTCCTTCTGCATACATTTATCTTCTTTATATCTATAAAACTTACTTAAATGGTTCCATTGTAAAAAAAAAAAAGAAAGAAAGAAAGAAAGAAAGAAAGAAAGAAAGAAAGAAAGAAAGAAAGGAAATGTTACCTATGCATATACGATCTCAGGGGATAACCAGTAGGGGGCCTTCTTTTGTGGAAGACCATTTTTTTTTGCCTTCTCAGCATTTCCCAGTTACCTATATCTTTATCTAGAGTTGAACCCTCATGAACTTCTCTATTTCCATGTTAATATGTCCATTTTTGTGTTATAGTTGTTCAGGTCATAGATTTATGTATTTGTGAATATGTGGTATGTGTGTGTGTGTGTTGGTGTCTGTGTATGGTGTGGTAACAGTTAAATAAAAGAGGCCATGAATTAGAGAAAGTTTGGGTGAATTTGGAGGAAAGGAAAGGAGGAAAAATGGTGTAACTATATGCTAATTTCAAAAATCAAAAGAAATAAAAAAGAAAAAATAGGGCTGGGAGGATGGCTCAGCCAACAAAGGCATCTGCCATGCAAATCTAGTGACCTGAATTCAATTCCCAGAACCTATGCAAAGGTGAAAAGAGAGAGGCCACTCCACAAAGTTGTTCTCTGACCTCTACAAGCATACTGTGGTGTGCATATTCCCTGAGAACAATAATAATAAATTAAAAAGAAAAGAAAAACCAACTGCTCTCTCCAGATGTGATGGTCCATTCAGCTATCTTCCTCTCAGTTAAGTGTCTTGGTAAACATGAGTGACATTTATGTCGTCAGTTTCTCACCTCATCCTCTAACGGCCCCTGAAATTTGATTTTTGCAAGAAATCACACTGACTGGAGCCCCTCAGTAAGCTACAATTTGCTAAATTCAAAGGTTACTTCCAGTCACTGACTTTGAACTTCCCCATAGCTCGGTGTTTTAGTGAACTTCCTCATCTATTTGTCTAATTTTTCCCTATTTTACATTCTCATTTGGGTATATGGTAGCCCCTTTCTATAATTGTTATAAATATTTATGTTTTTTACCCACAAAACCCTAGGTTTCTCAAAGTTTTTGTTATTCATTCATTCGTCATAAATTGAACAAATTCACATCTGCTTCAATTACAGTTGGTGTCATTTGGGGACACCAGCCCAGACCAGGGTCCCAGCTCTACAGCTGTCTATCCAATGGCATACTTGATAAGTCTTGCTCCTTAGGCATCATAATTCACCAGACTCTGTAATCACCTTTCTGTGTCTCTCCTACTTACACAGTCAAGAAATATGAGAACCTTACAAGAGTCTTCCTTTTTGGGAAACATTTTAAGTAAGCCACAGAATCATGCAGTTATGATTTAGTTTCATATACTCCATTACAACTCTCCCACCACTCCCCCTGCCCAGGGCTTTGTGTGTTTCTGGATTCTCATCACAGCCAACTCTTAATTTGTTATTTTACAATGGAATTTGGCAAACGTAATATCATATTCTCTCCAGCTTAATTCTTGCAATGGTTTTCTATTGTGTCTACAGTAGTATCAACTCCCAACTAGACATATGGATACTTTCAAATTTCAGCATTTGCTTATATTCTCTGCTCCTAACTTCTGCTATTCTTTCTGAAATACGAGTCATAGTGGTTATACAATTTTGTGTGCTTCTCCAACTATATCATAACCTCCTTTTATACTTTTACACATGATGGTATTTCTCACAAATCCTACCACCTTTACTCTTTGCCCTATTACTCTCACTCCACATTCATATGGAGCTGAAATCACACAAGAATATGCCTTGTGGTTTACGGTTTCTGATAAGAGGCATTTATTGTTCCTTGGAAGATAGGAAAGGATCCCAGTGCTGTTCAGTTCTGTATTCACTTTTTCCACTTGTTATAAAAAAAGGAACAAACAAACATACTGCCTTGAAATTGGTATTTAATAGCTAAAAGAAAAAAAACAATGTGATACAATCAAATTAATTTTTTGGAGTCCATCTCAAGTATCTCTAAACAATTTAGTAGTCAACCTCAGTAGTCTTTGTTGGACATCAATGCTTATGTCAGAAAAGTGGCTACTACTAATCTGTGAAGTCAGACAGGTATATTTATATGAGCAACCATAACAAAGTCAACCTTTGTAAACTAGTAAAAGTGAATGGATGAATAAATAATAAATAAAAGTTCAATTTAACAATCAAAATAATTGAATTCGTGGCTGATATGTAAAATTAAATCAAATTATAAAATTAAAAAAATCAAAATGATATTAACCCCAAGAGGACACTTTGCATAACTCACTGTTCCCTCCATAATGACGTCAGACAAAGAATGGAGTAGAGCGTCTGTCAATCTTCTCCTTGTTCTTCCTGTGCGTTCTGCTTTGTGTTGCCTTTTTAAATCAGTGATGTGAAATGTTATGGAATTCACAGCATGTTTTTACCTACATACCATTTCCTTATATTTATTGATTTACTTTATTGAGTATTTTTTCAGAATTCAGATGTAGTATCTCATTTAATATGTGTGTATCAGAGAGAAAAACCATCAACAACTGAGTCTTCAAATTAAAAGAAAAAAAATAATCTTAGAATGTGAACTCATGGGTTGATCTTACATTCTTTTTTTAAATTAAGAAATTTTTTTTATTCATTTTATATACCAATCACAGCTTCACCTCTTCCCTCCTCCTGCCCCTCCTACATTCTCATTGACAGGTTTCAAATAAACAAATTGCCTCTCTTTATGAACCCAGATCTTTTTGTGTTTTACTCAGATGTTCTAATATAATGAACCTTTGTTTAACATTTCATTTTTTTTAACTTTCATAAAACATTGATTAGTGTAGATTTTTTTACCCATCATGTCTGGAATTCACTGGTACATTAGTAATCACTCCTAAAAATAACAGCAGAATGAAGCATTTGGGCTTGTCAAATCTTTTTTGCATGCACTCAATGTACTTTGTGCTTATATTTAGGATTTTCTCAAATTACTTATTTTCATGCATACAAATATGTGTAGGAAACATTTTATTAAAATAGCTATCAACAAAATGCTCAAAGTGAGGAGAGAGTGAAAAAATGTGATTGAAAACTTCAACATTAAAAAGTCACGACTTTTAATTGCCTACTACATTTTATTTCATTAAAAATTAACTGGAAAATATTCTGAACTAAAATTTCTAAGGGTGTTAATGGTCCAAATGAGGTGTTTTCAAGTGATTAAAATGTAATTTACCCACTAAATCATTGTACCACTATACTCTCAGCTTGGGTTAAAAATAAAGGGCAGACTCAAGTTAAAATCAGAGCTATACTGGGTATAAAATAAAAAATATAACCATAATTCTCAATGTTTGTGAATATGTGAAATTTATACTAAGACCAGATAGGCAAGGTGTTAGCTATAAATTAAATAAGGCAAACTCTAGCATACCCCTGTTTAGAAAGGGAATGAGATGTGAGGGAACCAGAGACTAGAACAAAATATTTTTATATTTATTTACTCTTATTACTCTTATTTTGTGTATACAAATGTTTGCATGCATGTATGTATGTAAATCACATGCATATACTGCCTGAAGAGGCCAGAAGAGGTCATCAGATCCACTGGAACTGGAGTTACAGATTGTTGTGAATTGCCAGGTGGGTGCTGGGAACTGATCCTGGGTTCTCTGCAAGAGCAGTGAGTACTCTTATCGCCTGAACCAACTCTACAGGCCATAGAGCTCTATCTTGGTAGCTGTGCCTTTTGATGATAAGAAGACCCTTTTGTAGTTAAATATCCTCACAGCTGCAGTTAGGTTTTTCCTACTATGTCAGAAACCAAGGCACCAGGGTACCTTCCCGGGTGCCACACAGTACGCTAAAACAGGGTCTGCATCTTCAAGACACCCAGGTTTTGTTATATTTGTACTATGACATTGCACCATTTATTGGTGAAATTATTAAGGCCACTCCACGTAGTTAAAAGGAGATGTATTTAATGGCGTAACTTACAAATTAAGGGATGGGTAGGTCGCGGGGTCTGGGGAAGGTGTATCGCAGTCCAGCGGTGTTCTCTGGAGCTCTGCTTGGCCCACCTCCACCATCCAGGGTCCCGGACCAGAGAGAGCGCTCTCGGGTCTCCAGGCGCCTCCCTTGGCCCTGCCTTGTAGGCGTGACAGTTGCGGAAGTCTCAATGGGGGTTGGAACTTCCAGATCAAAGCTGGAATGGCTACCCACTACAACCATTCTTCTGGATTTCTTAAGTGTCTTGTAGGAAAAAACACTTTAAAAGGAATATCCAATCTACCATGATCTGGAAGGATAAAACAATCTATGAATGCACAAACACATAATAATAAATGTCACAAAAACGTAAAATCGATAACAAAAAAACCAATGGACTCCTGTGCTCTTCTTTGGGTCAACCCATTTCAAGCACTCCAGAGTTCCTTGTATATATAATTGTGTGTGTGTGTGTGTGTGTGTGTGTGTGTGTGTGTGTGTGTGTGTGTGTCTGTGCATATGTATTCGTGCATATACATTTGCATGTGTGTGTGTGTTTTGTTAAACACTTATACAAATGCCCAAATAGAATTACAGAGTGGTTTTTTTGTGTGTGAAAATGAGTGTTTAAATAAATTATCCATATCATCAGATATGATAACATGTTTAATCACTACACTGAATTCTAATTTGTCATATACAATCTGTTTATAGAAAATGTAGTAGGAGAAATGTTCACTGAGCTGAGACCCAAACTATCCATCTTTTTCAATAATTCTAAAAACCTCAAGAGTGTGTAGAAGTTGGAAATTGGTAATAGGAAGAGGGAGTAAAATGTAATATACTAACAATAAAATTAACTCTGTCCTAGAAACTTAACTTGAAATGAAAAATTATTTATGCTACTGGCAAAGAAGAAAACCAACACTAAACACCATGGGATACCTGTTTCCTCTGCATATCAGACACCACTTTCATACACACCATCTCATTTTAAAATTTACAGACATAGTGAGAGAAAATTGTTGCTATTATTTTATTTTGAGAGATCTGAACCTTGGAAACATTACATTTTCTAAACTAAGACATAAAACAAATGAAGGATTACTTCCAAAGCATTTCTATAGTGTTCAAATAAAACACGTACATGCACAGCACACATGGTAGGTGTGCTGGGGAATTCCTACAGAACTGTCCTTCAGTTTCTCTCTTGGACTTTCAACCTTCAGCATCACAGACTGCCCAATATGTTTCACTTGTCAACTTTCCAAAGCCCAGTCATTGAAATGAGTTTCAACTGAAGGATTTCTCAAATCAGTTTGGCCTCTACCTACGTCTGTGAAAGATTGTCTCAATTGATTTATGGGGTGAGGGTTGGAGAGAATCCCAGCCTGATGTATGCAGTCCATCCTTAGACTAGTGGGCTTGGAGTGTGTAAGAAAGTAAGCTTAGCATGACCCAGAGAGTGTCACAGTACACAGTATTCCTCCATGGCTTCTGCATCAGTTCCTGCCTCCTGAAATTCCAGCCCCAGCTTTCCTCAGTGACAAACTATTACCTGGATATTTAGGATAAAGATATGGCTTTTCACCCAAAGTTCGTTTTGGTCAGTGTAGTTCATCATAGCATCAGAAATGTGAAGGACACAGCACATACACAGCATTTTATGTGTTAAATAGTTATAATTATATAGAAGGTTTCTTACACACTGTTGTAAAATATACTATTCTTTCCTTTTTTGTTCAGTGCTACTAAGTAGAATGGTTCTAGAAACAAGCTAGTAGGAAGCCATAGAAAAGCAAGATGAAAATTAGCATTTGTTGAAACAGTGGTTCCAGACACATAGTTTGAATATAAATGTGATCTTCACAAACATGCTCCAACATTCTGCTCCTCTTCAGCTATTTACAAAACTGATGTGGTATTAGAAAACTTACAATTCTGTTTTAGCACACTTCATTTAAATTAGTGTGAGTGTTAACACATATCAATTTTATACATTACTGAAAAAGACAAGTTTCACATGTTTCCTTTCCCTTGTGGGTCTTATATTCTCTACAGATATGTTAAGTCATGTGTGAAACACAAAAATAGAAGCACAAATTAGTAAATAAATGGAAATTCTGGGAAGGAGAGGGGAGAGAGGGGCAATAGAATGTATTATTGAAGGACTTGATATATTTGTATGAAAAGGTCTTTATGAAATCCATACTGTAGAATGAATATATGTCAATGAAATATTTAGAAAGAAGAGCCAGGAAAAGAAAAAAATAGAAGTTAAAACAAGTGATCAAATTATGATGCAATGTACTTTTGTCAAGGAAAAGGCACATTTACAATTTTAGGTGTGTTAAAATGGGAATAAAATCATTTCATATAAATAATGAAATACAGAATCCAAATGGTAACATCTTAAAAGTCTTTGATTTTTGTTACCAATTCAATTCATCTATGTCCTAGTTATTCCAGATAATGCAATTCAAGGCCACCAAAGGAGATGAAAGGGATACAAATTGGAAAGGAAGAGCTGAGATTGTCTTTGTTCATAGGTGACAAGAATATCTATGTAGAAATTACAAAGACTCAAAAACAATGTTGTTTTTTTTTTTAAGTCCTGAGAACAGGAATTGCCAGCAAGACTACACGGAGGACACAGAGTTATTACAAAGTCAGCTGCTTTCATATTCAGCATAGGTAGAGAACAATGACTCTGTTAAAAGAGCACACAGCCACTTACAGTAGCCCCTTGTCACAGAAAGGCTTCTGGTGCAGTGGAAGAATGCCTAACAGAAGCAATTAAGGGAAAGCAGAGCTGTGTTTCTTTTTGGTTTGAGAAGTTTGACTCTAGCAACTGTTATTTCTACAACTCCCAATGTCGCCTGGTGCCCTTCCTCCCTTCTCACTTGGACTGGATTTTCTTTGACTCGCTTCCTGGATTTTCATTTTCCCTGAAAGCTGTTTAGGCGTTCTCTGTCCTCAAGGCCATTGCATCACAATGTTCTATATTATCGGAAAACAGTGTCAAGTGCAGCCTTTGGAAATAGACACTTTTAGTCACAGTTAGAAAGTAATAACGGTGGAAATATTCCTGATTGAGAATAGAAATGCAAACCCCTCCTCCAGTGCCAGGGGTAAGCCAACTACACCAATAGCTGTATTTTGTTTAAATTAACAGACATCCGTGGTCTGTAGATAGTAGCTACAGAAACAATCATAAAGATTACCTGCTGGATTGCTGACTTCTATTAAAATGGAAACACCTTTAGTAATGCTTCATGAAGGTGGAGCCAGATAACTCATTATTTGAGTTGAACAGATAAAATCCTCTCTTAACTTCGAGTGCTGTAGTAGTCACTGGTATAGTTTGTGTAAGTTAATGCTTAGTGTATTTTTCTTTTATTTTTGAGACTATAATATAACTACATTTCACACTTCCCATTCCTCCCTACAAACACTCTCATTTACCTCTCTTTGCTCACCATAAAATTTATGGACTTTTTGTTGTTGTTGTTGTTACATGCATATATATATATATATATATATATATATATATATATATATGTATATATCCTGGGATTATATATGTAATAAATACATATTTATGGACATATATGGATATGTCTCTAAATATGACCTGCTCAATTTGAATGACATTATGTGCATGTGTGTTTTTAGGGCTGACCATTTGGTATTGGATAACCAATTGGTGTGTTTTCCTCTAGTAAAACCATTTCTCCCACTCTCAGAATTCCTTAGTTGCCTGTAGCTCTTAGTGTGGGGTTGAGGTCTCTCAAGGGATTTCTCCCTTACACATCACTATGTCTGCTGTTGTCGTTGCTCAGCTAATGGTTAGGCAGTCATGTTAGCTTATGGGTGTAGCTTCTGACATTCCCAGGAGACACAGACTTACAGAAAACTCCATTTTCCTCTTGCTCTGAGAATATTTCCATCCCCTCTTCTACAATGTTCCCTGAATCTTAGGTGCAGGAATCATTTTGTAGATGTATTAATTAGGACTGCATTCTACAACTCTGAATTTTGATTGTGGTTTCCTGTGACGGCCTTTATCTGTTGCAAAGGGAAGTTTCCTCAATAAGGGATTAGGACTACAGTTATCTGTAGATATAAGGACACATTTAGAATGTAGTTAGGGATCACGTTACTTTAGTAAAGTGCTGACTGTAGGTTCTCCTCCAGACTTGAATAGTCCTAGGTATTTGGCTAGTTTTCCAGTGTCGGGCATGACTTTCCTTGTGCTGAGTGAATCTTACATCCAACTAGAGAGCTGCTGGTTAATGTCAGTGTATGTGTTTTACTACTGGACTCTTAAAAGTTATTTTTAGCGTACCTAGTGTACTTTAAACAAGGCTTATAATCCAAATTATCCTCTGTTGTTCGAACTCAGGTTATGTTTTACACACCCATGCAGCAAAGAGTAAGCTGAAAGTAATGAAAACAGATCATTTAAAAGTAAGAACAGTTAAATAATCTCCTTTGCTTCAAGATAGGTGGTATATTCAAAAAGTTGTTTTCTCATATCCCTTAAAGAGTCTTTAAAGGGAAACTTGAAATTGTTCTCTGCAGGGGATGGAATGAGTAATGTTTACACAGCGATGAAGAGATGGTTTTCTGAACACGTTCAAGCCCATTTTTCAAACAACCCTGTTGTTCTTCTTTGATGCTGGTTATAGTCACATAGATTTGTTATCTCTGGTGGAAGGATGCCATTTGCAATCTCTATCATCTTTGCAGATCAAAGATTCATGTGATAGGATATTATTTATGATGTCTCATACCTATATGAGCCTGAATACAGAATTCAACTGTGAATATTTTTTAATTATATTTTTTCAACACTAGGGTTTTGGAAATAATCATATTCTCTATCCTTCAGCAGATCAGATTTATTTCAGGTGACCTTCATTATGTATTTATATATTTGACACTACATTCTAGGCATCCCAATGATGGGCACTCACATTTATTTTGGTGAGTGTAACCTGTAACTTAGAGGAAAAAGGTGAGGCACAAAGAACAATATTTCTCTCTGCAGTCAGAAGCCATTGAAGCTTTTTAAGCATATTGGTAAATCATTATTTTTAGCTGACTGCATTGTGTTAGTGAAGAATAAGTCTTCTTTTCTTTTTTCATTAATTACATAAGTCATCAAAGGCTGAAAACAGATTCATAAAATATTAGAATCTGGAAAACTGTATCTTTGAAGATAAGACGTTCATGAAGCTGTGATCTATTCATTTGAGTTGTGAGTTTTCCCTTCCACTTATACAAAAGAATCTTCTTAGAAACTTTGAACCCACTTGCGCTCAAGGAAAACCGCTGCAGAAACTAAATGGAGGCTATTCTTGGTGCAGCCCACATGAGCTATGGAAATTAGAAAAGACCATTTTCATTTCTTTGGACTCTTATTTTCCTGTTTTAAGACCAGCAGCTAAAAGAGGATCTCTCAGTGGTCAACTGAGTATTCACAGGGTCAGTAGCTCCTGATTGTTGACAAGAGGTCTCATGTGTCAGGTGGTGTTCTAGGTGTGTGCTTTTCATTTTCTTCCTGGTGGCCTCCAATCTGCATACTGTGTCCAAAACCAAACGGTAATATATGTCTGGACTTATATTTGCAACTTATCTGTGCTTTCAACCAGCTCACAACTGTGTGCCAGGATGTGGAGTTTGAAGAATAAAATTCAGAGGTGCGCCAGCATCCATCTCTGATCATTCACAAGCCACAGTTGAGTGAAGTCCCTTCTACATTTAAAGCTTGTTGCCTAGATAACTTGTGTCTTATAATTAATACCTGATATTTAAACTTAAGAAGAAATGTAGAACAAGCTCATAAAGTTACTGTATATAGACATACACAATTCAAGGAAAAGGAGAGATGAAGGTATTTGAGCAAATATATCATGGGTACTTCTTAATAGGAAGTTACTCACCTGGCTTCTTCTCTCACATAATTATACTGCACATGTTCCTATGTCGATTTGTACACTGTGGTAGTTTGAATGAGAATGGTCCCCATAGGCTTATATATTTGAATATCCGGATTCCTAGTTGATGGAACTGTTTGGGAAGGATTAGGAGATGTGGCATTGTTTGAGGGATGTGTCATTGGGTGAGGGGTGGGCTTTGAGATTTCAGGACCCTATGCTATTCCCAGTTAGCAATCTCTCTGCCCCCTGCTTGTGATTCAGATGTAAGCTCTCAACTACTGCTTTAATGTTATGCCTGCCTGCTGTACTGCTCCCCACAGTGATGGCCATGAACTCACCCTACAAAACTGTATGCAAAACATGAATGTAATAAATCAATACAATTAATATAATTAGTAAATATCATAAATATAATTATTGAATGAAAAAACTGTATGCAAAGCTCCAATTTAATGTATTTTTTAATAAGTTTGTTCTTGGTTATGGTGACTCTTAACAGCAATAGAAAAGTAGCTAAGATACACATCAAAGTGGGTAACCTGTTTTACTTTACCATGCAGGCAGTTTTCTTGTCTATAAACATCTTTAAATAATCCTCCTGCTTTTAAGTCTCCCAATAGTTGGGGTTACTAGAGTGAGACAGCACACCAGGCAAAAACACATGTTTATATTTGGAATATTTTACAATCAGTTCAACATGGATGGTTTTTATGTTTATGGATATGGGGACTTAGCATTTGAAAAAATATTTAAGTGAAACTATTGATAAGATGATATTCAAGTGATGTTATGATCTGTTCCCTTCAAAAGCCACACTGGAACTCAATCTTTAAAGTCATATATAAAGAGTTTGTAAGTGCAGCTTTTGGAAGACAGGTGGGATTAGATGAGTTTGAGGCCTTGGGATCTCATTAGCTGCTATATAGGAGGAAAGAAGCCCAAGCCTGTGACTCACTGTGTCTCTCCATGTAGTGTCCTCTCTTGCCTAGAGATCCTGCCCAGAGTCTTAAATTATAAGAAGTGCCAGGCCAGTATGGCCAAGTTGATCTTGAATCCCCTAGCCTTCATGATTCTTATCCAATTAAACCTTATTTTTTTAAAAAATAAATTACTCATTTATGAAAACAGAATGTGGGCAGGAAATATATGTGTCCCCAATACTTCATCTAATAACATGATTTCAAGGCTAGAGAGATGGCCCAGTAGTTAATAACACTCACTGCTCTTGTAGAGGACCCAGGTTTGGTTTCCAGCATCTGCGTGGACAATAAAACCTGCCTATAAGCCCTATAAGAGGGTATTCAATGCCCTCTTCTAGCCTCTGCAGAATTACATGATGTGGTGCACATGAGGACAAGCAGGCATAGACACTCACACACATTTTAAAGTCAGTGCATGCTCTTTAAAAAGCACCAGGCTTTGTTTTTTGTATGCAGTTTCATTTACATATTAGCTTACACTATAATGTAGTGACCAGATGTAGTATCAAATAGAAAGAAAAGGAAAATTTTCAGATTACAAAAACCTTTCCCACAGAATATTTTTTTTAAAATCTCTTTTTCTCAATATGTCAGTACAACTAATGTAATCAGCAACAGGTCACGCCCAATTTCTATGGTGCTGGTTGTCAATACATGGCCAAACTCTCTTATTTCTATTCTATAATGATAATGATATTAACTTAGGTCAGATTTGTGCATTTCTCATCTGTCCCTACCAAGTAGATCTTCTAGTGACAATCACCCTCTGTGAGGTGCTGTGCTGGGAAATGATTGGGAAAGGCTACTGTGTTATGAGGAGAGATCGGGATTTACTTCTGAGAACAAACCAAACCAAACAAAACAACACAAAAAATACCCATTTCAGTTCACTTTACAAAAAACTCATTTGTTTTTCATGTAATTATCTACTTCCCAATCCTTGGCAAAAAGATTAAATTTTTGATACACACAAAAAAGGACCTTCTTTTTGTGCTAACAGAGAACCAACATGATGAATTGTCCAAACAAATGCTCAGTTACAAACAGACTTCTGCCCTCTGTGCAGATTACACTCTCGCCCTGATTACTGGTTGATATCAATGACTCCTGGTTCCAACTGTAGTTCACAGCTTCTTCTGGGCTTCAGAACCTAATTTTCCTTTCACTTCGTGTAAGGGTTTTCAGTCACTGCAATGTTTTCTGTCCCCGAGACTTGTGTATTTTTTTTTTTTGCAGCAATTCCTACACTTATAGGCTTAGGAACACATTCTTTGCTAAGCAGAGTTGTTAGTAGATATTTTGACATTATTTATGAAAGGAAAAATTTTAGAAGCAAATCATTATTACATTTTTCTTAAGCAGCTGATTTTTCCCATCTGTGAACCAGCTTTCTCATGAGAAGTTGAATATACAGTGGTTTATACCTCCTGTTGTCTGTTTTAGGGCCATGGCCATGAACAATTAGCATTCTCTGCCATGTCCCTTTGCAATGTTTGTCAAAGTTCAGGCTCTCATCCACTCAGTGCCTCATTCTGGATAAATACAAATAAAATTCATCATCCAAATATCTCACACTTTAAAAACAGGAAGACTAGAGAAAGTTAAATAAGTAAATTCAGATTTAATTGTTTGTTACACACAGACACATAGACATGTACACAGATACACATGGAACACAGACACACATGTAATATATACATATGACATATGTTATACACACACAATTATACACATAATTATATAACACATATATCATTATTAATTATACATATAATTAATATAAACAATCAAGAGTATGACAATACATTTCAAAGATGAACCTCATAGATGCAGGTTCTGTGTGGAGAAACACCAAAGAATATTTCATCTGATCTTTTTGACTTTCCTGTTTCTCAAGCACGAACAATTAAAGTTAAATAAAATCCATACAGCTAAAGTACAGGGAATAAACGAGTGTAGAAGGAAGCCGAGTGGTAAATTAGGAGCCTCTGGACTCTTGGGGAATTCTGAAGCCTGTCCACCCAACTGCATCTAGTGAAGGAGAGAGAAGAAAGCAGGTGAATAGATCCAACAGATGACTAGAAAGCAAGTAAGGAAGTGTGTTGTATCTCTGATTCTATCTCTGTGCACTGGGATTACAGGCACGCACATGCCATATGTCTGACTTTTTTATGTGGGTGCTGGGGATCTCAAATCTTGTCTTTATACTTGCAAAGCAAGTGCTTTATCCATGGAACCACGCCCTTACCCCCATCTAAAATATTTTATCTGTAAGTAATATCTAGTGGCAAATGATGCTGAGTTCAATACAGAAAAATAATGATATTAAACTTTGTATATACTTGAATTTTATAAATAAGTTACTTACCAGCTCACAAGAAGGTACTTTAGACACTGTCCATTTAACTTTGATATTTAACCAATCAAGAGACAAGGACAATCTGTGAATTAAAAATGCACATGCTGGACTTGGAAATGACAGACACAAAACTCAAATTCATTCTTTTTTTTTTTTTTGCGTCTTAGAAGTTTTTCTTCTATCTTTCTTTGCCTGACCATCACCAGGAAAGCATCACTCACAGATTTATTTTGTACTTGAGTGTTGAGCCACCAAGGATGTTATTCTTGTCTTCCATGGATGCTCAAAAATTTTGGTACATAAAGAAAATAAATCCACACTCTTGGGTTTATCAGTCAGATGAAGTCCATTTTCATTATTAACAAAACTCAAAGCAAATTATTCCTTTAGAAATCACCTTTGAACATTTTTTCAACCTGTTTATTATGTATGAAAATTAAGTGGGGAAAATGAATCATGCATTTCCATTTAAATTTATGTGAGGTTCACCCGGCTTTTAAGTTTGTCTTCTATATTTGCCATTCTAGGATATGAATATGCTACAATTAGAAAGAAATTTTACAATACCTATTTTTCTTTAATTTCAATACACCCTTTACAAAATAGACTTCAAAGCTCAACTTTGAATCCAATCGCTTTAGGCCAAAGGGCCTAAAAGCCATTATTTTTTCTTGTGATTTTGTTACTACTTTGTCTTCTTTGTGATGTGCAGACTACCTCTGAGCCGTGCTCTTTGTTTTCTCTTTGAACTTGATGCCATTCTAATTCTGGCAACGCTCCCAACGTGCTCTCTTTACCAATCTGTGTGTTTGTAAGTGTAGACGCCACTTTCAGCCTTTCTCTCTGAACCTTCCTTTGTCTGTTAGAGAAAAAGACATAGACTATGACACGGATACATCACAACACAGGTATGCGAAGTATGTGATGCATGTGCTTTAAGTAAAACCTTGATTGGTTTCAAGTTCACAGGTACAGAATAGAAATATAAGATATGCATATATATGCATTATGCATACATAATATAACACACATATATGTATGACAGATAGCAGAGAGGTTTGAATGTGTAATGGATGGATGGAGATGGGACTGGTCCAGCAACGTGCAGATGATTCTTTTTTCATATGTAAATAGGCCAGCTTGACACCCAGTCAGAGGCTCTTTTGGAGCTGTTAATCAGATGTATCCTGAGTTTGAAGCATGTGTGGAGACTGTCTAGACTAATTTGTGATCATTTTGAAATGTCTTTATGAGCAAGGCTTGTGCAGACTCTGCTTTGTGAGGGACAAAGATATGGAGATGGTTTGCCTGCGTTCCCATGGCAACTATTGGAGGGCTTTTAAAAGTATGATACTACAGTGTGTTCCTAAACAGTTGACACCATGTGCAGTTGTTGAAAAGTGACTTCATAAACTTTTAAAAATATATTATGAAAAGTAAATATTGTGTGACAAGTAGAAATGATATCAAGGAACCTCCAGAGCAAGATGACTTCAGTAGCAAACACTTCTGACCATCAAAACCGTATGCAGCGAAGTTTAGAATATGAAAAAGGAAACTACCTTAGCTGAGTTTTGACAGTGCCATTTTAATATTGCAAGCTGTCAAGTGCATTACAAGAAAGTAAGATTAGAAGATACTACCTCTTGTTGACTAAAGACTCAAGTGAACATCTATGCAAATACTAGTGTATATATATATATATATATATATATATATATATATCCCTATACATATGAAAATTCATTATGATCTTATAATTAACTCCAGGAGTATAACATAATATTTGAAAATTATTTCCTTAATGGCACTAATTTCATAAAAGACAGACTGTAGAATGCATGGAGAATCTGCTTTGGTAGAAATGTCTCTTAATTGAAATACTGACAAGGTACATACATTGCTTCTGTTTAACAAATGGTGTCAGAAAAGCTAAAAGAGCAGCAAATCTCTGATTATTAAAAAATCAACTCAGAATGATACAAAGACCCACATACTGAATGCAATACCTAAGGTTCCCAAGTTCACAGAATAACACCTAAAGGAAATACTTCAAAGCATTTAAATAGGCAAATATATTATTTTATGGTATCCCCAGACTTCAAAGAACAAACCACAACAATGATATGATATCAAACTGAGAAGCTTTTACACACAAGGGGAAGAAACAGATGCAGTAAAGAGACAGCCCAGAAAAGGGAAGAGGGCATCTGCAGACACTTTCATCCTATCTGAACTTAATGCTGAGAATTCATGAAAAGTCAAGAGAAAAAAATCCAAGTAAACTGACTTGAAATGGGCTAATGACCTGAAGAGATATGCCAGAAGAAAAGTGTCCAACATCACTATCAGGAAAGGTGTAAAGCAAAGAAAGCCATATGATACACAAATCACCCTTGGTAGAATGATGATCAAAAGGCAAAAATCTAAAGAGAAAGATGCTGGTGTGATGGATGGTTAGAGCTCTTATATTCTGCTGAAAATATAGTTATTGTGAACAATGACATGGAGGGATCTCAGAAATGAAAACTAAAGCTTCTTCATAACCCAGCTTGTAACAGGAATCTTAAAAGTTCTTATTAATAAAAACAAACCCAAGGCCAGTTATTGGGGTGAATGCTGGAAAATCAGAGAAGCAGAACAAGCCACAGCTTCCTCACCTCGCCAGTTCCTTTGCTGATCCTGTTTCCTCAGACTGGAAGCCTCTGAGTCCTCATATCTGAATGGCTCTCAGCTGAACTGCTGCTCCAAAGCCTGAAAGCTTAACCAGCCAAATGCTTCTAGTATCTGGTCCTCACGCCTTATATACCTTTCTGCTTTCTACCATCACTCCCTGGGATTAAGCCATGAGTCACCATGCTTGGCTGTATCCTTGAACAGATGAATTTCTGCCTCTGGAATGCTAGGATTAAAGTCGTGTGCTACCATTGCCTATCCTAAGAATCTAGTGGCTTTTCTGTTCTCTGACCCCAGGTAAGTTTATTAGGGTACACAATATTTTGGGGGAACACAATACCACCACACCAGCTATCACCTACTTTTGTGTAGACAGCTTAAGAAAATGGACTCAGCAGGTTCAAAAAACACCTGAACTCTCATACCCATTACAACATTATTCACAACAGTCAGCATTATGGGACTTTCTATGGTGTCCACAGATGGCTGACTCTTCAAATAAGTTATTCTGTATGTGTACACAGTGGGACAGTTTGTAGGCATAAGATCCTGTTCCTGTTATGTGTAGTAACATGGAAGAAACTACAGAACTTTTAATTAGTTACAATAAGAAGGCAAATGCTCTGCTCACATGTAGACCCCCAAACAGCTGGTTTCATAGCAGAAGAGGGTTGCATAAAGGTCACAGGAGGATAGGATGACCAGGGATATCTCAAGAGAGGGGCTGAGTAATGCATATGAAAAATATTGCTAACTCTGTAGGAGTAGTGAACTCTAAACTCTGGACCACAATAGGGTGAGCACAATTCACACCACTTTAGAATATATTTTATAAAAATCTAAATTGGAGATTGATAACTCTAACAAAAAGAATTCTTTTATATTAAGAAGGTGGAAAAGCTATTCATCTCAATCTAATCTTTGCATATTGCATGAATATCACATCATACCCCATAACTATGTATATAATTTTATATGCCAAAATCCATGTACATTAAGTTATCTGGTTTTCTATTTTTATTTCAAACCATTTTTATAGGTTCTTTGCATTCTTATCTATCTTAAACAATTAGAAGACTATACTATATGAGTCTATAATTCATGGAGAAATTCTAGGTAAGGTATTTGAATCTTTCAGTCACATCTTTGAATCTATTTAGATTTTTTTTATTATTGGAGTGACATTTGCTAGAATTAGGTTTCATTAGATCTATCCTAGGTAGCTCGTGCTTGTTAGGGCTAGCTAGAAAGGTATTATTACATGCATTTGGGGGCATAATTTGTCCAAGGTAACTTTTATTTTCATAAATCTTTTCCTAATATTTCTATTTCTGTGTTGTTGGTATAGACTCTGTTTGATTTTTATAATGTAAACCATCTTTACTTTCTTTGAATAAACGTAATGATTGCCTTTGTATATTATTTTTAGGTATTGCTGTATTTGCCTTCCAAGTATAATATGAGTTTGTTTAATCTATATTTATGAGAAATATTAATTTGGAATTTTATTTAGTTCCATTCTCCTGATTTTGTCATGAGAATAAAGTAGTTCTTATAAACCAAGTAGACATTGCCTAATTTACACTCAATTTCATATTTTCTATTTGCTATTTGATACTACTGTCACTTTTAAGATTTTTCTTTATACATTAGTCATAAAAATAAAGAAACACATTTCTTCAGTCGCAGCTGCTTTCCAAATCAGACCATGACAACATCACATTCCTCGACAGTCCTTTCTAAAACCCACATGTTATGTTGAGTTGGGGCTGATAATTTCCGTATAAGTGTATACAAACATTGCCATCACCACTGGTTTCCATCTTGGAGCAGGTGGATTGCATGATTTGTTATCAAAAATGCTGAACATTCTAATCTAACTCATTTGGCCAACTGTCCTTCAAATAGTCAACGCCTATGAAAAAAATTAAACATGATATATCTTTTCAGAATTAAGAAAAAATTTCAAGCATATTTCTTCAGTGAATTCTTAGTTGTTAAACAAACTCAGCATGGCTTCTGGCTACAGAATATCCTCAGGCAAACCCAGCAAATCTCACATTTTCCAGGTCCAGCATTGCCTTCAGCAGTTGGGCATGGTGCTAAGCATGGTGCTCTTCACTAGTACTCAGAGCCAAAGCCAGGAGCATGGCCAGTTCCAGGTAAGTCTGAAGGACATAGTAGAGCCTGTTTCAAAAAGTCAAGCAAGCAAAACCAAACAAACCAAAAGCCCCCTTGGGAGCCTCACACAGTCCAGGCTGGAACAAACACGTCTGTGTGTAAGAGCAATAACAGAACCGTTACCAGTTCTGAGTTCTGTATCCAGTGTATTGGGGTTAATTTAGGGTGTCTCTCACTCTATTTGCTATGATAATAAGATTGCAAGAGGCTTAAGCAGCCTCAGAATAGCATGGAAGCCTAATTCTACTAAAATAGCAATTGTCATTATTAATAATGACAAGCAGTGAAGGGATCCATCATGGAAACCAGACCCCTGAATTTTGTTATTGCTAATAGTGAATAATTCACCAAAAAGTCACAATGAGTAACTATTTAATTCAAACCACTATTATCTGGGATCAATACAAAAAGACAAGATTTATGCCTTTACTAATGACAGTAGACACTGCTCCAAACTAACCTCTAGCTTAGTTGTACTCGTTTTTATTAAGACTTATTTTTTAAAGTTTTTTAACTATGTATATGCGTGCATCTAAGTTAGGATATGTCATTTCCCACAGAAGCCAAAAACAGGGTGTCAGATCCTCTGGAACAGGAACAACAGGTGGATGATTGTTAGCTGCAGTATGGGTGCTGAGAATTGAACCCAAATCCTCTGGGAGAGTAGCAGGTGCTTTTAACCATTCAATTATCTATCTAGCCCTCACTACACAGGTTTTGACTTCAATAATGAGCCATTATATAAAACAGAATGAGTGACCCAGTTTTATCAGGGTAATGATAACTGTTTGCCAATTAATAAGGACAGTGCTATCTCATAAATTGTATTTCATTCTGTGGAATCTCTTGCCAACTACAACTAGATTCAGTAAGAAGAATTAGTTTTCAAATGCTACTTGTAGAAAGAAAACTTTGTGACTACCTCTGCTGGCAAGTAAGAATCACAGCAAGGATTTTAGAGTTAAAAAAAAAGGTTGTGCTAGAGACAGATAAATGATTGGTTTGCACAATACCAAAACTCATAGTTCTAAAGAGTGTTAAGTGTTAATATCATGAGATTTCATCTTTAGTGGCCCATTAAACTGTACTTCCTTTTTGTTATGCCATTCTTATGAGTATCTGGTAGTAACTTCTGCCTAGATACACATTGTATTTGCAAATCAAATCCCATTCAATAGCTGTAGAACAAATTCTTCTGTGACCACTCATCTTCATTTTCAATTCAGATCATCTCTCTTGGAATAATTGCCAAATGCATTACCTTGAGGCTTTTTGATGCCTATGGATCCCAAGCCCAGGAATGTTCTATCCTCCTGCATAACAATGGTCCTGACCAGGATCCTAAGCAAGCTAACCAGAGAGCCATGTCCAATATAAATGGTCACCACACAACTAAGGAAACAACTGACATAACAACTCAACTATGAAGAGCTACAAGTATATATTAGCATATTAAAGACCAATTAATTTAGCCAAAAGGTTAAAATTTAAAAATCAGAATCCACTCACATTTAAAAATGGTTTAATTAATAGTATCTGTTAATTTCTGTTGATAGTTAAAATTGGTTTGCTTCTATTTTGAAACAGGGTCTCACTTTTTAGAATAGGCTAACAAGGGATTGGTTATATAGACAAAAATAGCTTCAAAGCCATGGAGATCTTCCTGTCTCTGCCTCCTGCATCCTAGGATTACATATTATATCATTGCACATAGCTTTAAAAGTTAGCATTGTATAGAACATATTTTGAATATTGTTTTGCTCTTAAGCTTATATTCTATCAAAAAGAAACTCTATGTTCCCCAAATCCAAGACAACCAGTCAAAATTTTGACAAGATAGTCTCATACTACATTATTAAATACTGGTCAAAATTAAATACAGTTATTTCCCAAAGGGGGATTGAAACTGACCAAGACTTCCTTAAAACAACAACAATGTTTCTTCTAGAGCACACATGCTTTAACTCATGGGCCATGTCTATCTACCCTTTACCTGTGCTTGTAAACAGAGTTTATTGGAATGCACCATGGAAAGCAAACCATATGGAGGAGTGGTAACCAAAAGGTTTACAAATACACACTTAACAGAAAAGATTTGCCAGGATGTGCTTCACAGTTTATCAATATTCTTTATGGTTATATGAGGTTCTGAAGCAACACTGCAGACTTATTAGAGACTATCATTTCAGTACTATTTCTCAGCATTTTAGACCACACCACACAAGGGGTAAGAACCAAACTTGATAGAAAATTTGAGATCTTATGTTCTGTTGAGTGACGATTCTTAAACTCAAAGACAAAGATAACTGACACTTCCAAGTACAAAGTCTATAAGCTAAGTATGCTGACTTTGTATCTAAGATTATGTGAAAAATATATTTATATTCTCATATCAGTTGATTTACTAAATTTATTAGATAAAGTAAGAGTTCTCACAACCGAAATGAAAATGGATATATGTGTTAACAGAAGACAGTATTTAGTACAAAGTATAAGCTGCTGATGGGTCACGTTGATTCCATCCATCTTACTTCTGTCATGGGCACTGTGACTTAATTAATTGATGCCAAGAGAGCCTGCTCACTCCGCGTATCATTCATGAGAGGATGCTGTAATACAGAGCACAGAGATGGAGTAGTCAAGACCATCAGTGTGCATGATGCTTAAAAAGTAAGGTAATTCTCACACTTGAAGCAGAGCCACACCCATACAAAGACAGCTGAAGTATTAAGGCTCAGTTCTACACACTTCAAAACAGTGCTTTAAAAATAATTGCTGTCGTAGCCGGGCGGTGGTGGCGCACGCCTTTAATCCCAGTACTTGGGAGGCAGAGGCAGGCGGATCTCTGTGATTTCGAGGCCAGTCTGGACTACCAAGTGAGTTTCAGGAAAGGCACAAAGCTACACAGAGAAACTCTGTCTTGAAAAAACAAAACAAAACAAAATTGCTGTCATTACTGTGGTTATCGCTGAGAGACTTGACAAGGATGCTAATTCATCTTCCTCCTTGTAGAATTTCATCACTCATTTCCCTAAAGTGAAATAACTGTGGTGATTTCAGTCTCCAGAGATGAAGCACATTTGGACTTTAATACATCTTCTTTCTGTTAATTGTGGGGTTTTTTTGGAGAAAGCAAAAATTTGAAATCATGTTAGTAAATCATTGATTAATTATTATCTCCAGTGTAGTTTCACATTAACAAAATGAATGTTACATGTACTGAAGATCCTAGTGATACACCAAACTTTGATATGTTTCCAGATATTTTTGTTAATATTTATGACACAAATTTCCACAAAATTCTGAGTTTACTGATATTTTAATTTTCACAGAAAATATTTTTAAAAATCACTTTTAACCAATTATTCAAGCTTCTTTTTTCAAATTTCTTATTTCAAGAAGTTGCTGAGAGTTTCTGATAATAGCAAATAGTCATTAATTGACTTGTCTCTGTGTATGATGACTATGATCAACAAAATTATCATGTTTGTAGTTTTAGAAACATTAGCCATTGAGTGGAGAATTTATTCAATGAACACATTAGTAAAGAAATAAAAGTAGAGGACATTTAATGTAGATTGAGTGACAGATGAATGACTTTTAGATACTCAAAATTGATATTCCCCAAATAACACATGTGACCCATTAACACTAAAAAGACCAAAAGGATAAAAACAAAGTAAAGGAAGTAATAAACATGTATATAAGATTTAACTGATTAATATGACTTCCCTGTAGCTTAGAAATTTCAGGATTAAAGTCAATGTGTTGGCGAGGTTGAGTTCCCTGTGGATGCTCTAGGGTAATCTATTTCCTTCTCTTCCATCTTCTCAAAATATTTCTCATCACACCATCCTTCATCTTGAGACATACAAATGCATGTTTTGGAGTGTCCTCTGAATTCATTCACCCTTTCCTCTCACAGAACAAAAAAAGTTTCTTGCCTTTGAAGGCATAGTGGGATAAAATTCAGGTACCTGCCCCATTCTGTGGCCCTTACTTCAATCCCATAGGTATAATCTTCTTGCAATATAAGGGTCTATAGTCACAGATTGCTAGGATCCATACTGTACAGTTGTAAACCTCCAGAGTTTATACAATATCCAGGCTCACATGGGAGCTAGAATACAGTGCCCCCAGACCTTTAATTCTACAGTGGATTCATCCAAAGAACAGCAGACCAGCATCATCCTGGACCAACTGAAATAATGCTACAAACTGCACTTCCACCATCAGCAGTTCTTGCATGCCCATGGGGACTATATCTACAGTTGACCTCGGTATGCAGGACAGCAACTATCAGGCAAATGCTGCAAATCTGTGTCCTCCCAGGCCACAATGCAAAATTCTATCATGACCTTTACTGAGATGTGTGTTTGTATACCATAAAATGTATTAATAAAGCTGTTTAGTGACTTTAAAAGGAACTTTAACAAATTGTCCAGCCATCTTCACTTTCAAGTTCTAGAATATTTTTAAGTGCCCAAAGGAAACTTTGTGACACTTAGGTCACTGTCACACACCCCATTTCCACCAGCCCCTGAACATCCCTGTTATAATTTCTGCTTTATAATTTGCCACCTACGGGCATTGAACAGAAGTGGGATTGTGTACTCTTTCCTGCTGTGATGACATATTTTACTGAATGTAATGTATCAGGAGACACAACTCTGTCCTGGAACTAGAGAGATGATCTAGCTATTAGGAGCATGTACTGCCTTTGTTGAAGACTTGAGTTTGGTTCCCAGCACCCCTGTCAGGTGGCTGACAACCACCTGTAACTCTATAGTTTCAGGAGATCTGAGACCCTTTTCTGGGCTCTGCTGGTACTGCACACCCCCATGATTAAGAAGTGAAAACAAATGTTAAAATAATAAAATCATTTTAAAAATATCATTTCTTTATAGGTGAGTAAAGTTCAAATAATTTTACTTTTCTTTTTTTCCCTCATTTTTTTTTACTAGTTCTTTGAGAATTTCATACATGTGTTTTGATCACATTTGGCCCCACTTCTACCTTCTCCAAGAATAATACCCCCCTCCACACCAACTCATGGGCTATTGATTCCCACCCAATAGCGTCTCAGTTAGGGGTATGCCTTCTTCTCCCATATGTGCTGGGATTTGGTCTTGCTTGGAGCTTGTGTAAATCTCCTGCATACTGTAACTACCCTGCTCTTTTCAGAAACATCATTTCCTTGCAACCAACCACTGCCTCTGGCTCGTAGAATCTATCTGATCCCTCTTCCACAATGATCCCGAGCCTTTAGAGAAAGGGTTGTGATATAGGTGCCGAATTTATGGCTGAACACTTGGCAGTCTTATTTTCTGTATCTTGACCAACGTGTTAGCTGCCATCTTCTTCAAATGGAAGCTTCTCTGATGAGGGGTGAGAAATGCGATAATCTATGGATACAACAGTAAGTCATTGGCAGTTGGTTTAATACTGTGCCCTTTAGCAAAATAACTAGTATGTTTTTCCCAAGGGCCTATGACATATCTAGCCTCAGGTTCCTGGTCCCAATAATAGTTCCAGGTATGAGTTTCATCTTGTGGAACAGGACTTAAGTCTAATTTTTAAAAAGTCATTGGTTGCTCTCATTATGCCCATGCCACTATTACACTAGATGGCATGTCTTGGTAGGCCATTCCTTATTGTACTTTTCAGGGCTCATCAGCAAAAGAAAATTCCTTATGAAAATACCTCTATTATAAATTATAATTTTTATTTGTTAACCAAGATTCAGATATCAAATATATATGACTAAGCCACCATGACTTTAAACATCTCAGTTTTTTCCATAGCGCATGAAATATTCCTTTCTCCAGGTGGAAATTTGAGATTATGTCATTGGCCCATGTTAATTTCTTTTTACTAACTACCGTCTCTGCTATAGATACTGCCATATCTGAAGTCAGTCAGACCTATTAAATTCTAAAAATGACAAAGCAATATTTGAATCAAAAATTTGTGAGTTATAAAGTTATAAAGTCATAGGCAGAGTATGTATGATATTTGACTTTTCTCAGTAATAGAAGAAAACCATTCCCCCATCTAAATTTTCATCCACTATCTTAACACTCTTGTTTGGGGCATACAATGATGTATTAAAACTAACGTGCACTCCTTCTACATCTCAGATGGAATCACCAATTTCTTCACTAATTTACTGGATACTTACTAGAGGTATAAAGATATCAAAAATTCAATGATTCGATGGCTTACAGCAGAACAAATTTTCTGGTTTGCTGTTTTGGAGGTCAGACGTACAAAGCGTGGATTATATGGCTGAAATTAAAGTTCTAGTAGGGCAAACGTTATTCTGGAGGCTCTAAAAAGGAAATTGGATTTTTTCCTGTTCCAATTTCTAAAACCTGTTCATAATTTTTGGCTCTCAGCTCTCTTCAGCTATCAGAGTATCACCCAAGCTCTACCTTTGGTGTTTTGTCTTTTAAGGACCCTTCTGATCATGCCAGACACATGTAATTCCGGAATGTATCCATTTTAAGAGTCTTAACGTGCAAGAATCTCTCTTTCCATGTAAAGAAACAGTGTTAGATTCTAAAGGAAAATGTATTTGGGACCTATTATTTTGTCACTTGCCAATCAAACCAAAGCAAAAAGACAGATGCTAAGTACACAGAAAACAAACAGCATATATATATATATATATATATATATATATATATATATATATATATATACACATATACATATATATATAAACTGATCCTACAAATGTTACTATGTGAGAATTATCCTGAAGTTTGGTTTACTTTTTGTTCATTTCTTTCATTTTGAAACATCCTAGATTTGATGATGGCAATGCTGGTGATGAAGAAGAAAAGGGTAGAAGAACCCTAGTGCTTTATTATATAGGCCATAGATAAACAATCACACACAAGCCCTTCATCTTGTGGGATAATGTTAAAGTTCACCTGTCTGTGATAGTCTCTCTCCTATATCGTACAGTCACTACATCAGCAGGTCTGCAAAGGAGAGGGAATAGATTTATCGATGTGATAACCTATTTCATCCAATTACAATATGTCTATGTGTAAACTTCTGAAATTCGTGTTTCATGCATTTCTAACTTACACCCTCTCCCTTGACCTTTAGCGGAACACTCTATGCTCATCACATTGCTCTCAGCTGGCAAGAAGCAAGCTCATATATTTCACCTTTGGAGAAAACTGAAACACATTTATAAGAGGAGAGACAACTTATTTGGTTACTAGCAGAGCCTGAAATACACCAGCATGACATCTTACAGAATTTATTGAAGCGAATGCTACCTACAACATGCAGATGACAGATTCAACATTCTCAACTAAAGTGCCAGAAACACAGATGAAAATTGCAAAAGTAAACTCTCATAGCAGATCATGTATCCAGGCAGGCAACTACATCAGTCAACATTCCCTGTTTTTCCCATCCAAGCTCAGAGAAGCTGCAATCCACACCTATGTTCAACCTTACCTTCTTTATATGCCAAGTTAAAAGGCTCAGCTGTTGTTTCCCTACTTAACATCAGCTGTCAACATGACACAGCATACAGTCATCTGAGGGAGCCCTGATTGAAGGATCTCCCAGATCAGGTTGGCCTGTGACTGCTGATGTCTGTGAGAAATTGTCTTGATTAATGATTAATATGCGATGGCCTAGGCCACTGTGGACAGCACTGTCTTTAGGCAGGTAGACATAGGTTGTACAAGAAAGTTTGCAGAAAGCAAGCAGTAAGCAGCAATTCTACATGGTTTTATGTTTCTACTCCTGATTTGAAGTCCTGTTGTGACTTCCCCCAGGAAGTATAAGCTGAAAGAAACTCTTTCCTCTCTTGAGTTGCTTTTAGACACGGTGTTTTCTCACCAAAACAGAAAGGAATAGAACCATATTGTATCACTTTTATCTTCTTTAATAAAACGATTCTTTCCTACCATAAATATGACAGATATGGATGGTGCAAAGACACGAAGTATCTCAAATTTTCTGACCCAAGGGCCATCTGATTCTGCTTTCTGCTCACATTGGACAGTATGGGGATGAAGATGTACAATGTATTGACTTCAGAAGATAATTCCAGGTGGTGTGCACACCAGTGGGGTTCAGATCAGGAAGTAGTGTCAGCTGCCATGTGTTCTGGGAAGGATGTGGAGTTTCCAAGTAAACTTTTCTCATTTTTACCTAACATGTGTTTTCCATTTCTTTATGGCTGTTATTCCTTGTGCACTAAAACTTCTGAAACCCTCCTGCTCTGTAACTCCCGAGCTAGATGATTCCCCAAATTCCCAGTCCATAATTTATATTAGCTATAAAATAAACTTAAATTTTCATTTTCTGGTTTAGTTCTTCTCAGTTGATAGCAGTGTGTGTGTGTGTGTGTGTGTGTGTGTGTGTGTGTGTGTGTGTATACATATGTGTGTGAATCCATACAAGACTTTTAAACCACTTTATTGAGGTTAATTGCTATACAAAAAGCTGTTATTTATACTTTATACAACTTGATGTATTTGGAGACATACATAGGTGACTCTACCACCACAGTCAATGTCAAACTTATTCATCACTTCTCAGACTTTCCCCTGCCCACTTGCATGGTTTTTGTTACTTTTGTTGTACCAACTCTTAATACAATCTGCTCTCTCCCATACTGTGGGGTAGGGCTTGGTGATGCTACTGTCTTCGAGTCATTTCTGCTTCCTCTAACTAACTCAAATAAAACTCATTGGTTCTCCAAGTTAAAAATTGGAGATATCTGTTTTTCCTGTAGTCAGTTCTCTACCAGAGGTAAGTAGGCAGTTTTTACACATCTCCTCAGGAATAGTATCACATGACACCTTGTAAAAAAATACAGTTTATCCATTGGCAAACACTAAATCTTCTCTTCCATGGACATTTAAAAACAATGGAACTTGGGACATTCTCTCTCTATATAAATATATATCACATAAATAATATATTGCTTATTTTTACTTATATTTTATCTTAAGACACAGACAGAACTGGCTGATGCCTGAGTTTCATAATAATTAATGATATTTAGTGTTTTCTGTGAGCCAGCTTAAGTAATATTTACATACTCAAAATTCATTTGTTTCTGGAATAAGAAGTTCAGTTCTATTTGCCTTCTTCCTGCCGTTGGTGATCTGCTTTCTTTGGTGTCTAACCTGTCATGAATAGAAAAAAAATACACTCAAGATAATTCTCAATTTTATTTGTTGACATGAAAACAATATTTTATATAAAAATGTTCCTAAGTCCAAGTTGCAAGTGTTATAATTAACTGTAAAAGGCATTTGTACCTATCAAATTTCATTCACAGGTACTTTTATCTTAGTCTCAAAGCTTTCCAACTCTATCTTATAAATATCTTATGTTTGAGAATTTTGGAGTACTTATTACCAATTCTGCAGTTCAAACATAAGTTCTCCTCTCTCTCTCTCTCTCTCTCTCTCTCTCTCTCTCTCTCTCTCTCTCTCTCTCTCTCTGTTGTGTAAAATTAAAAGAAAACTTCATCAAACATGTTATCTCATGCCATGTAAAGCATCTTTCCATCATCTAAATGAAACCTTTTGCCACTTCCTCTCTAAGCTGCTCTTTGTGTCTACAGCTAGGGGCTGTTAAACAAAGTACAAACAAAGTTTGGTTCCTTTCTGAGCCAAACCCATGTGCCAAAACAGCTGAGATCTAGCAATTACTGAGATTTTTCTTCGTATGAATACATCCAAACAAGAACTCATGAGTGTTCAAATAGTTTGCACCTGTGTTTTGTTAAATATTCTTGTATGTTGATTCAGAAAACAAACAAAAACAATCTAATTGGGTAGAATTGAGAAGCCCATGAACCTGGCCAATTCAGATAAGATAAGACACTATTTGGCAGAAGGATTTGTCTTCGAACTCATCTATAATTTATCTGTTTCCTGCAATGAAAACAGAAGGGAGTAAAGCAGAGCCCTGATATTACCCAGTGATGTAGCTGGAGGCTCACAATGGTCTTCCCTGATGATGTGCACTGAGAAACACATTTGTGCTTCTTTTCTGATAGGATTTACCTGAAGTCTATATTCAGTTATATCTAATTACAATCACAGTGTAATTAGCAAATGAAACACTTTAGACTTAGGAAACCCAGGAAGGCTTTTGTTTATCAAGCACCTTGCATAGAAACCAAGATGCCCACTGTGGGGGATGGAAAGACAATGATAGAGAATGTGGTTGCTGAAGTACTCCAAAGCCAGAAATGCTTATAGAAGAGTTATTGAGATATGGCATGTGGACACGAAAACAAGTAAAAATGAATATGAGGGAAAGCAGTGCCATGATCAAGTTCATCAGTGATATTTGCTTATTAACTATTCCTCCAAGCAACAACAATGCTTTCCCACACACCACTGCATTTTTTCATCTCCATTCCTTTATTGAGTATGTTCTTTCTTTTTCCTTTGGGTAATTACAGCATGTGTAAATATCTAATTGGAAATAACAACAAAAACAAAAGCAGATATGTAAATTGAGAGTTGGAAAGGCCTGTCCATAATTTTCACCAGTTATTGTTTGTGTAGGTAATGAAAAATTGGCCAAAGTCTGCTCCTCATATTTTATAGTTTTGTCCAACATTTTTGGTTCAACAATAATCCTGAGACAAAAAAAACCCACAGAAATAGGAAGTGTATAGAGTTGTTCTTTGCACTGGTTGAGGCAGAAAACACTAAAGAAAAAAGAAGTTTAAATATCTACAAATAATGGTTATCACATAGAAGAGTGACATGATCTTTCAGTCATGAAGTGGATGATGCCAAATCATGTAGCTCAATGTCCTCCTGGAAATATAACAATTACTCGTGATAACTATTACAAGACCTAATCTTGTATTACAGTTTCCGTTTACCACATCTGAGAACATCTCCATCTGCAATATGCTCACACTGGAGTGTAGAATGCTGTTTATCATCTCTGGATTTGCTGTTTTCCATTGTATTGTAAAATCTCTGGACTTTAGAATCCCTAATGTAGATACGGTCCCCACATTCATTTCACAGATCAGTTGCAAGAATGTTATGATTTTTAAGAGGCAAAATTCTTAGAACAATATTTTCAGTAGGCAAAGCACTTCATAAGGCATTACTTAGATATTAATTATTCTTTGTTGCTGTGATAAGACACTGTGACCAAAAGTGACTTGTGGAACAAAAAGTTTATTTTGTGCTTATAGCTCCAGAGGGATAGTCCATGAGGGAGAGAAAAGATGGCAAGAGGAAGCTAGAGCAATAAGCTGAAGGATCACATCCTGAGTTACACATGAAAGGCTAAGCTCATGATCTGAAAGTGGACTGACACCACAAACCCTCAAAGCCCCAGGGACCAGCACCCTCCAATGTAATTCCACCTCCTAAGGATTCCTCAGCCTCCACAAAGAGCACCACCAGTGGGGAAAGGGGTGTTTAAATACAAGGGCCTATGGGGGACTTTTCTCATTCAAACCATCATATCTAGCAAAAAAAATTGTTCCCTAGTTTGATTAAAATAATACACTGTGTTGTCCTTCTAGTTCAACGTCAAGAATTTCAAATGTTGAGGTTGACATATCCACAGAACACTTAAACTGTCTTAGAAATAGATTTTACCATTGTTTTTCTTGGGCTTTTAAACAACTGAAGACAAAAATATATACACAGCCAAGAAGAATGGACAGTTTAATTAAAAAACCATCAACAATTTCCAGAATTTAAAATCCTGAATCATGACATGACACTAGTGGAATTCAGGTGTTTCTGGTACATGGACTGCTCTCACCCAATGTGAGGTTGAACTGTTGACCTTGTGTACATCCTACTTCACAAATGAGTCTGTCAGATACGCTAAGCCTATAGGCTGAAGATGATGCCCCAGCATTGCGGAGAAACCTCAGGTGACTGTCCAGGCAACTGGCTGTTTCTGTCAACTCACAAATTTTTTGGAAGTTGCTTGCATGCACTTTCTGTTTTTATTTTTGTTAGCTAATATTATTTCCTTCTTGGGTCTCTGAGGGAGTTGAAGATTAGTTAGTTATAGTTGAAGATTAGTTAGTTATAGTTGAAGATTATTTAGGATAGAAAGTGAATTAGCTACATTTTGGACTTAACAAAATAGGATAGATAATGAAATTATTTTCTCTGAATTTGTCAAATACAAATGGACTAAACATTGTTTAGATATTCATTACTTCTATATATTGTATATAGTTATTGTACTTTTGTATATAGTTTTTCTTTTGTTAGTTATAACCTTTTTTTCCCTTTTTATTAAAATAGAAAAGGGGAAAAAAAAATAAACAGGAGGAAAAAGAGAAGTGGTAATGTCCAAATAGGTCTTGGCCAGCAATTCCAGAACTTTGGAGGATAATTTGTATTTTGTACTTCAATAACTACCTAAAACATTGAATAAGCCGCACTGAAGAGCTGCAGGTGAGTCTAACAAAGAAACAGTTACGATAAAGGTCATCTGGCAACAGTTCATTGAGAAGAGTGTGGGTACCAGCCCACTGTGCCCATTCACACTGCAATGCGCTCAGTGTCTCACATCTCCCTCTAGATATGTACATTCTCAATGCTTTCTGTCTCTTTACAATAAAACTTTCCCACATGACACGGTTTGAAATGTCTCTAAAAAGGTCATGCCAAAAGGAAATAGACGTTTCAAATCAAGTAAGTGTTTCAATATCTCTTTATATAAATTTTCAGAAATGGTCAAAAGCCACCATGCTTATTCAGACAGACGATTGTTAATTTCAGGAAACTACCTGAGAATCTTTTATTATGAGCACAATTCCATTTGCGTGCTGAACAATTCTTTCTTTGCTGTTTAATTGGTAACTAGTCGTTATTTCTCCCAGTGTCGTATGAACTTTCAAAGCTATTTTTAAACTTTGCTATTCCATATTAATCCATGTCTCTTCTGGGACCGAGGAAGCTATTTCCAGCTTATCAAGAGATTCAATTATTTTGTCTAAAGTCTCTTCACAACAGCTCCCATTTCTCTTCCTCAGTCTTCTCGTACCTGTATTCCAACAAAAACAAAAAAAAATGTTTCATTTAGGAAAGAAGGGTCCATTTGGATGATTTTGAGAGGATCCCTGGAAATATGGAAATAAATAATATGTGAAGGTTTTCACAGGCAGTGAGATGAAGTAGGCGCAAATGCTTTTGCATCTTGAATACACTTAAGAATTAAAGCCATTAAAGAATTTAACTCTCATGTACAACTGTACATTATAAAACATACGTGTTTGGACTTTCCTGATGATTTTGTCCCATAATACATTTTTCTCTTTGTATGAAAGCTTTTTCGATTTTTTTAAAGAAAGAAATACTTTTTAGATTTAGCTAATTCCTCCCTCATTAGCTTCAAGCTGTACTGATATGTGCATATATACACACACACACTATGCATTTTATAAATAACGCCAAGCATCATAATGACATCTGTCATTAGTATAGGACATAAACAAACATAATTGATTATAGATTCCATTTCCCAGTAGCACAAAGATTCTGACATCTTAGCTAGTAACCCCAGCAGCTCCCCATGTAGAATGCTTTGTGTCCATCATTGATCTAGTACCAAGATCGATTTACAAAGCACAGGCTAATATTCTCTGTTTCACAGACAGCACATCAAGGCAGACAGTTTTGCCAATTTGTTTGTACTTACAGATTTTACAGTTGCAAATCTGACAGCCAAATGTAGGCAATGGTCCTGAAGCTTCATGACTCCAAAATATATTATGATATTTGAATGTCGTGAAAGTCAATTCAATCAAGCTGAGAAACTAAGCCATCATTTCATAACTCAATATGTGTGATGAGAGTATTTGAGATTTACTCTTGAGTGATACTAAAGTATGTAGTACTCATTGATAAGTGTGTTCACCTGCTTGCTAACAGGTCTCATAAAAAAAAAAAACCATACCTTCTTTGTAACTGGTATTTGGACTATTACCCTGCCTTTACCTCTTATTTCTGGTAGCTGCCATTCTGCCCTCCATTTCTATGGGTCAGTTCTACATACATGTCAAACATGCAGTGTTTGACACACAGATGTGGAATGCTTTTGGGAAATGCTTGGCAGTAGGATTATTGGGGCAAGAGGCAATTCAATTTTTAGGGTTTTTTTGGAAATATGTAAAACTTTTGATTATCATTTATTAGTTGCACATATTGCTTTCAATGTGACTTGTCAGCACATCCAGCAATTACCTACAGCTCTTCATCCATGGGTGGGACCTCATAACATTTCCCCCATCATAATGGGATATCCACTGATATTATTGTGGAGGTCATATAACATTTTCTCCATCATATTGGGGTATTCACTGGTGTCATTGTGGAGGTCTTATAACATTTCCCCCATCATTTTGGGATCATATTGTCATGTCCACTGTTGTTATTGTGAAAGTCTTACAACATTTCTTCCATCATATTGGGGTGTCCACTGGTGTTATTGTGGAGGTCTTATAACATTTCCCCCATCATATTAGGGTGTCCACTGGTGTTATTGTGGAGACCTCGTAACATTTCCCCCATCATATTGTGGTGTCCACTGGTGTTATTGTGGAGGTCTCATAACATTCCCCCATCATACTGGAATCATATTGGGGTGTCCACTGGTGTTATTGTGGAGGTCTTGCATCATTTGCCCCATCATATTGGGGTGTCCACGGGTATCATTGTGGAGGTCTTTCATACTGTTGAAATTTCATGAGCACACAACCCCTGCCTCTCATCAGACATTCTTGTCTGCTGACCCTTACGAATGCCCTCTTCCTTTATGTCCTCTGAGCCTTCTGTGTAGGCCCTGTAGATATGTCACTTGGGTTGGGCACCTCATGGACACTTGTTCTCTACATTTTGACCAGTTGTGAATCTCTGTGATTAATTGAAGTGTTGTTTAATTTTATGTCGGAGTTTTTTTTTTTTAACATATTTTCTGCTGTTAATCATTTAGGAATTTTATGGCTCAAATATCTTCCCATGCATATAGGTGAATGCCAAGAAAGTGAGATGCCTAGACCCTGAAAATCACAAAAAGTAAGTGAAATAAGTTGAAAAAGATTTGAATACATGGGAAGATATCTCATGTCTATAGACTAGAAGAATGAAGATTGTTAAAACAATTATAATACATAAAGAAAACATAGGTTCAATACAATTCCTATGCCATTTTATGGTACATAGAGAAAACAGACACACAAATACACACACACGAGAGAGAGAGAGAGAGAGAGAGAGAGAGAGAGAGAGAGAGAGAGAGAGAGAATACACAAGAACAAGAACATACCAAATAATCAATGATATGAAAAACGAAGATTAAAAAAACAAAAAAAGCAGAAAGCATCATAGTACCTGATCTGAAATTTTAGCCAAGTGGTAGTAGTTGAAACATAGTAACACTAACCTATACATCACCACAGAACAGAGAACAGCGGGGAACCTAGACAGCAACTCCTATACTGTAAATGAATTAATTTTAAATATAACGGCCATAAATGTACAATGGAAACACAGTCAGCTGTTTTGAGAGCAAGAGCTAGCCATAGGCGAAAGGATGAAATTGGCCTTTACCACCCAATCAATTAAAATGTCATAAAGATCTAAGCTACCATCTGGAACTGTAAACCCAGGAGCAGAAAACAGGGGGAGGGGGAAATATACGATATGGGTCTGAAAAGATTCTGAAAACTGACCCTCACAGGGCAGGCACAAAAGGGAGACAACAAACACGATGTCGTCACAGTGAAAGACACCGCAACTAGACGACATGGGTCTGAAAAGATTCTGAAAACTGACCCTCACGGGGCAGGCACAAAAGGGAGACAACAAACACGAAGTCGTCACAGTGAAAGGCACCGCAACTGTAGAGAACGTGACTGGCAGTTCATTTCTGCTACAGACGAAGTTGGTGCCAGTTCAGTGAGCCCTGCTTTTCTTTCTTTTTTCTTCAGTAAAATGTATTTCTTCCCTATTCCAAAGTGTGTTCTTTCAGGGTGCTTTTTCCTCAGCCAAGCAAGGAAATGTGTTAAGTAAAATTATTGAGACGATCTTGTTCGTGAAATATCCTTGAAAGGAATGTCTTCTTTGCATGAGATGACAAGTTCATCCAACAAGCATGATGCAGCTATACCATATTGGATGCCTTGTGCGCAAGGAGTTTCCCTGATTCCTATCTTTTCAATTAAAGTATAATTGTGGGAAGTTCCAAAAGAATGCTACAAAAATTAATACTATTTTTCAAAAGAAACCAATGAAAGAGGTGAAAGCATATGGACGAATCCTCCTCCATTCCAGACACATAAATGATTTGAATTTTATTTTTCTGCTTTACAGATGAGAAGGTATGTATATATTTTTTCTTTCCATGAAGTCTTATAGCACATTGATTCTGAGGAAACATATCACTCTATCTTAAGGTCCCTGAAACCTATACAATTGTTAAGTAACAGTGGCATTCCCTCCACTATCAAAACACATGTAACTCTCCAGTAGAGGAAATGACGTCCCAAGTGCCTTTGTAATTTTTGAAGTTTCTCTTTCTCACCTCCTTTCTTTTCCATCCCTCTGCCTCACCCAGCAATGTTCCCATAGTTACAGTTGTTTAAGTCACCACAGCCCTCATTCATTTTATGAATATCACCATGACAAGCAAAAGTCAAGAGTTTGAAAACAATGAGAGAGAAATTTAGGTAGGATACCGTGGTTGATTGCCATTGCTTGCCATTGCCTGATTCAAGCATCCATGGGACATATTTTATATGAGCAATAGCAAAGTGGGGGTATTCAAGGAAACAGACTAGGCAAGCATCTGATGTTCCTCTCTCATCCACTCATCGTCAGCTTTTAAGGAAGTTCCAACACTTTTCTAACTCCATCTCCAATATAACAGTAGAGACTATCTGCCCTACCAGACTGATTTGATTTCATTCATTTGCTGGTCTCATAGGTGCATGTCAAATATTTATGGAATGAATAAACGCACGACTAGCTTTTTACAAATACTGAGTCTTATTTATTTATTAAATTCTTATTTAGCTACTGTATCTGTTACATTTCTCATTGCTGTAGCAACACACATAACCGAAGCAGTACCAGGAAGAAAAGACTTGTGCTGACTTCCAGTGTGAGAGTATGGTCCATCGTGGCAGGGAAGTCAAGGCAGCAGGGGCTTGAAGCCTTAGTTACACCACATCCAGACATGAAGAGGGGACTGATGAATGCCAATGATGCGTTGCTCACTTTCTTATTTTTATTTTATTTTATTTTATTTTTATTTTGCAATACAATTCAGTTCTACATATCAGCCACGAATTCCCTTGTTCTCCGCCCTCCCGCCCCCCTCACCTTCCCCCCAGCCCACCCCCCCATTCCCATCTCCTCCAGGGCAAAGCCTTCCCCGAGGACTGAGATCAACCTGGTAGACTCAGTCCAGGTAGGTCTAGTCCCCTCCTCCCAGGCCGAGCCAAGCGATCCTGCATAGGCCCCAGGTTTCAAACAGCCAACTCATGCAATGAGCACAGGACCCGGTCCCACTGCCTGGATGACTCCCAAACAGATCAAGCCAATCAACTGTCTCACCTATTCAGAGGGCCTGATCCAGTTGGTGACCCCTCAGCCATAGGTTCACAGTTCATGTGTTTCCATTCGTTTGGCTATTTGTCCCTGTGCATTATCCAACCTTGGTCTCAACAATTCTCGCTCATATAAACCCTCCTCATTCTCGCTAATTGGACTCCCAGAGATCCACCCGGGGCCTAGTCATGGATCTCTGCATCCAGATCCCTCAGTAGTTGGATGAGGTTTCTAGCACGACAATTAGGGTTTTTGGCCATCCCATCACCAGAGTAGGTCAGTTCGGGCTGTATCTCGACCATTGCCAGCAGTCTGTTGTGAGGGTATCTTTATGGATTTCTGTGGGCCTCTCTAGCACTTTGCTTCTTCCTATTCTCATGTGGTCTTCATTTACCATGGTCTCCTATTCCTTGTTCTCCCTCTCTGTTGTTGATCCAGCTGGGATCTCCCGCTCCCCCAAGCTCTCTTTCCCATGACCCTCACCCTTCATTACCCCCACTCATGTCCAGGCTGTTCATGTAGATCTCATTCCATATCTTTGTCATTGGGCGATCCCCGTGTCTTTCTTGGGGTCCTGTTTTCCAGGTAGCCTCCCTGGTGATGTGAGTAGCAGTCCAGTCATCCTTGTTCTACATCTAGTATCCTGCTATGAGTGAGTACATACCATGTTTGTCTTTCTGAGTCTGGGTTACCTCACTCAGGATGATTTTTTCTAGATCCATCCATTTGTCTGAAAACCTCATGATGTCATTGTTTTTCCTCTGCTGAGTAGTATTCCATTGTGTATATGTACCACACTTTGTTTATCCATTCTTCAGTTGAAGGGCATCTAGGTTGTTTCCATGTTCTGGCTATTACAAACAATGCTGATATGAACATAGCTGAACAAGTGCTCTTGTGGTGTGGTTGAGCATTCCTTGGGTATATGCCCAAGAGTGGTATAGCTGGATCTTGGGGGAGATGGATTCCCAATTTTCTAAGAAAGCACCATATTGATTTCCAAAGTGGTTGTACAAGCTTGCATTCCCACCAACAGTGGAGGAGAGTTCCCCTAGCTCCACATCCTCTCCAGCATAAGGTGTCTGCAGTGTTTTTGATCTTAGCCATTCTGACAGGCGTAAGGTGGTATCTCAGAGTTGTTTTGATTTGCATTTCCCTGATGATTAGGGATGTTGAGCAATTCCTTAAATGTCTTTCAGCCGTTGAGTTTCCTCTGTTGAGAATTCTCTGTTTAGTTCTATAGCCCATTTCTTAATTGGACTGTTGGGCATGTTGATGTCTAATTTCTTGAGTTCCTTATATATTCTGGATATCAGTCTTCTGTCAGATGTGGGGTTGGTGAAGATCTTTTCCCATTCTGTAGGCTGTCGCTTTGCCTTGTTGACCGTATCCTTTGCTCTACAAAAGCTTCTCACTTTCATATTTTTAACCAGTCCGTTATCCCTGCCTATGGGATGATGCTAACTACATTACAGTGGTCTCCCCTTTCCAATTAATCTAATAGAAAAGCTCCCTTACAAACCAGCCCCGAGGTGTGTCTGCTAGGTAATTCTAGACCCAATAAAGTGAATAACCCATATGACCCATCAAAATTATTTTCTGGAATCTTCCCAAGCAAGGATTTAGAGGTACAGGGACATGAATTTTTAACTTTAGGAGAACCCTAACATTATCTCCATTGTTGCACATTGCCCTATCACCCTGCTTATTCTTCTTTTCTTTGATAAAAATTAATATGGTGACTTGAGTGCACTGGTGGATATGGGAATGAGTATTAGAAATTTCTTAATATCTAGTATGCTAGCTCATTTTCTGTTGCTGTAACAGGAAATAAACATTGTAACAGGAGGGGAGATGTGTCTTGACTCATGGTTTCACTCCATGGTCACTTTTCTGTGGCTTTTAGTCCTGATGTGAGGGTGGACACCATGGTGGGAAAATGTGGTGGAGATAGAAAGCTCAGAGAGAAAAGGCCAGGGCCCCTCTGCATCTCCAAGGACACACCCCCAGAAATCAAAGTCCTCTGGGACACAGCTCTGAAAGTTTCCTCACCTCTCCTGAGTAGCATCAGTTGGGGACCAACAGTTGAACATGGGAGCATGGGGAACATTTTTTATCAAACCGTAATTCCTCTTATCTGTTAAAAGATGAACTTGATTTCCAAAAGATTATTTAAAAATATATCCAGACCTTGTGGATTTGTGTGGTTTCTAAAAAAAAAAAAAAAAAAAAAAAAAAAAAGGCCTTGAGCTCCACAGAGTCCCTCAGGCAGTAGAGCCAGGTACTGACCCTGGGATGTCAGAGCTAAGATGACATTTGAAACTGTTCTATGCTGAAAAACACAGACTCTGCTCCCTTTCTCTAACAAAATGAATATCTTGCGGCCATAATGAGGTTTGCTGGAAAACAAATCCCAAAGGCAGGTCTTGCTGAAAATCCATTCCTGAAAACACTCAAATTTGTGTTGAAAATTAAAACAATAAATCTGTATGACAGGACTTGAAGTAAAACAGGTATTTTAGACCCTGAAAAAGAACTGATCACTTGGATCATTCTGCTGTTTCACCTAGAAATTTGCCAAAATAGTCCTAGAGCCGAGCTGCCAGAGAAGGAAAGTCTGGATTTATGTCTATTTTCATTTCGTGGCTGATTTGTTTTTCCTCTATCAATGGTGCTCCAAACCTTGCCTGGCTAACTGGTCTCAAGCTCTAATTTTAATTTTATCAACAGAGAAATCATGATCTCTCAGAAGTCCCACTGCGGAAAATCCTAAAACGAGACAATGTCAAGAAGGTGCTTCAGAAACATCTCTTCTACTTTCTGTGTGGTTTGTTCTCAAATCCTTTTAATTCACCTATGAATTAAATTAAATTCACCTGCTCCTTCCCTCCCTTCTGCTCTTCCTTCCTTCCTTCCTTCCTTCCTTCCTTCCTTCCTTCCTTCCTTCCTTCCTTCCATTTTCCTCATAATCCTTAATTATTTTTTATCCAATTTCCTTTCTTTCTTGGAGTCAGAATAAGATATCATCCAATTGTTTGTACTTTTTGTAAAGAAGTAGATACTATCTCTTTAACATTTTCAGCTATTAAAAACCTGAGCACATTACTTATTCTATTCAGGCATTAATTATCTAGCACATGAAATGCAGCTAATAAAGAGTTCATAAGACTACCATGACAAAATTATTAGAAAAATGTGATGGCTGATAAATATGAAACTCCTAATAAATGCTAGGTTTTTTGAATATAAATATTTCTACCTTGCTTTTCTTTTTCCTAGACTCCTTTTCTTTCTGATTTCAATTCAGGATGCTAAACATTGCAAAGTTCTGTGTTGAGTGATGCAGTGAGGAAGCCTCATTTCCTCATTCACTCAGTGAATGATCTACAAGATACACAAAAGCAAGAATGAAACAAATTAAAAATGCTTGGTGCTTTGACAAAGTTGTAAACAAATATCTATGGCACACCAGAAGATAATCTAATGCACTCATATCCATTGCTTGTATACTTAATGTATACTAGTAAAAGACAATGTGGTCCATGCACTACCCAAAGTCAAGGATAGGTTATTATACTATAGGACAATTTCTGAGACCCAGAGATAATGAGAGACAAAGTTAGGTTCCAAACACAGACATAACACATCACTCTGAAGAGAAGCCAATTCAATCATTACCACTGGAAGAACAGAAAAGGAGGGTTCATCTTCAGTTCAGGACAAAAGTATCCAAATCCTTTGGTCCAGTCTTTTGCTTAGACTTTTAAATATGCATTTGGTCAGCTACTTCCTTTGCATTTCTTAGCCCAAATAGATGTTGTTTTTACAGACATGTTAGTGCTATTTGAAGCACTCAGGATGGAAACCAGAGACTTAAGCATGGGTTCCTTGGCCAAGCTATCTACTTCATTTAACTAAAATCAAAATCCAATCATAAGCGTAGGCAGTTGCTCAGTGCTGGTGGTTAGCTCACAGATCCAGAAGCAAGCAAAGCTTCTCTCTTTCCAATGCCTGCTGATACAGGATCAGTCAGCGAACTCTCTATGGAGTCAGTCTTAGGACTTATGGCTGCTGATGCATGATGAGTCAGGGAACTCTCTGTGGCGTCAACCCTGGGACTTATGCTCTAATAAAAATCATTGTTGTGATGATCATGACAAGTCAGATTGAAGCTGGGAATGAGGCTCATTGTTATCTGCTTGCCTAGCATGAAAGGGGGCCTGGAATTGATCCCCAACATCACATAAACTGAGTGTGGTGATGACTCCTGTAATGATAGTATTGGGGTGGCATAGCCAAGAAGTTCCAAAGTCTCTGATCACACTTAGATAATAAGGGAGTTTGAAGCCATCCTAGGCTACATAAGATGCCACCTCAAAATAAATACATAAAATCAGGTCATGCTGAGAATAACTTTCTGTGATCTCATAAATTGGACTTTTATGTTCAAATCAATTTAATAGCCCCGAATTTGAGTGGAGAACAAGAATTCACTCTAATGTTAACAATGTCTGAATGACTAACAATGTCTGAATGATCTGTCATAATTCTCAGGTAACTCATGAGACAAACTGGGTCTTTGCCAACGCAGAGAAACTAATCATTGAGCCAGGTTTGCATCGTTCACTGCAGGTCATGTTGGAGGATAGTTCATGGTCATCACAGCCCCCAGATGATTGTAGATAACACATATTTATATTTGCAGTGGAGAATAATACCACATATTCTCAGTGTCCATGATCAATGAAGCACACTGTGCCTTTTAGTGAGTTCAAGTGTGGCATTTACTTTTTCCCCTAGCGATATTTAGATTACTATTCAAAGTTCCTTTACCTCTGCTAAGAAGCAGCAATGGCTGTTGTTATTTATAAACACTTAGCATAATTTTCAAGTATCAATTTCATTCCCCTTCCTTTAGATGCTGAAGATACAGTGCAGATAAATTTAAAAAGAAAAATGTCTTATTGAAAATCATGATTAAAACCATCTGTTGGTGATATATGAAAAGGAGACAACATACATATTAAAAAATGCAAATAATCACTCAGCCATAATACAGGTCCTTGATAAATAACAAAAAAGTGGTATGTTGTGAAATGTAAGGGGGCCGGAGAGGAAATTCAGAGGCCCCCTGTTTTTGGATATGAGGAGATTTGCAAATATGCTATTTTCCAGTGGGCCAAGACATGGACTCCAGACTGAGGGTAAATCTTGAGGGTAAATGTCGTAACAAATAAAACAAACACTGTTTCTTCCTGTGACAAGACCACCAAGACATAAAAGCTTCAAGTAATATTGTTCTATTAACCATGCAAACAAAGTCTGGATGTTGGTTAGGTGTTATTTCTCTACTGTGGGTATGACATGTAGAGCATGTCCTTCATAGCCACCACATCAAGAAAGAGAGGGAAGAAGCACAGTGGTTCCAGAAGTCATTTCATATCACATGTTTCCAGACTTAATGATGACAAAGTTGAGAAAATAAGAGACTACTTGGATATTTTGGAGATGCTAACCTCTACGGCTATATGTATATTGAATGCTGGGGAACTCAGGGACTCTCGCCTGCTAATGAAGACTTCAGAAGATAGGTGTGTGTTATTATCATCTTGTAAGACAGTAATGGGTGGTGGGTATATTAAGATGAACCTGTAGAGGGTTTTGAACATCAAAATGAACACTATTTATCTTTAAAACTACTGAAAGCCATTGGTGATTCCAAGTTCAAAAAATGTCATAATTTAGAACATATTCACAACAATTAACGTGTTGTCTCTTTATCTCTGTCTCTCTGTGCCTCTGTCTCTGTCTATATCTGTCTCTGTCTCTCTTTCTCCCTTTCTTTTATTTGTATTTCTCTGTGTAAATGAGAGAACAAATGATAACTCAGCAGGCATTGAAGAGTTTGTCCAGTACAAAAAATAAGATTTTTCAGGTCTTTAAACCATTGCTTAGAAGTGGAAAAAAGTCAAAGGAACAAATTGTTTTTTTGCTGCCATCCAGATCATGCTCTATGTGCTAAGTATGATCATATATATATATATATATATATATATATATATATATATATATATATATATATATATCCTGTCAGACAAGTTGGGTTGACATAACAAAATGCCACATACTGGATGTTCAGATCAATGAAAATTTGATTTCTTCAGAATCTAGATAATAGATACTGAAGTCCAGAGATCAGGGATCCAGCATGGCTGCCTTCTGATAATGGTCATTTCAAGCCCCATTTTCATTGTGTGTTTGCAGAGTGAAGAGAGGGAGACCACATACTCTGGTATATAATATAAGGAAACTAATCCCATGGAGAGATGATCCCTAACTTCACCTGAATCTACTTGTCTCCCAACCCCCCATCTTCAAATACCACTACATTGGAGATTGTGATTTTAGCATATGAAGCAGAGTTTGAGTGGAGACTATTCAGTTCATAATATTAATTAAATGTGAAATTTGGCCTTGGAAGTAAGGAGAATACTCCCAGTTCTGACCTTGAACTGTGTGCAAGGGTAATCCTTTTATCAAGGTTCCCAATAACATAGTAGACGTGAGAGGATTTGTCATGGTATAGAAAATATGATTCAGTAAAGAGCCTTGGTTCCAAATGATTTCAATGACCAAACTCTACAACTGATTTTACTCTGAGAAATTTTAATGTTGTCATTATAACTAGAATCAATGTTAGATATGATTGTTTTCTAATTGACTCATTTAAAATGGCTATAAATGAATTTATACTTACCAGAATAGTTACTGACACATTTTACCTATTGCAATTATCTTTCTTAATAACAATTTTGTAACACATGTGCAGAATATAAAGATAATAAGATGTACTATCATGTTCTAAATATTGACCATAACTAGAAAACAAATGTCCTCTAATAGAAAAACACCTACTAAAGGGGTGATTAAAATGGATGAAAAGAGGCAAATGCATGCATATCTGTTATTCTCACTATCCTACACATATGTGTCATTATCAAGCAGTATCCTAAAAACAGCAAAAAATTGAAACATATTTACTTGTTCTTTTATGGTCTGAAATTTCTGGAAAATTGATCTGCAACTTCAAAGCTTTTACTCAGAAGGATGTATGTCTAAGAGAAACTACAAAACGAACAAACAAAACAAAAAACAAACAAACAAAAACCAACTAATCAAACAAAATAAATAACTTTTCTTAAGAAGAGAAAGGGAATAAGGAAAGAAATAGATAAATGTAGTTTAGTTTTGGTTAAGAAATTGCTTCTAAATAAGTAATGTGAGACAGTCAATCAAGACAGACTATGGGAGATATGTTGAGGAGTTAAATCTGTGGATGTTAAGAGTGGAAGTGATAGAGTCAAGTGCTAATGTGTCTTGTCTGATCTGTGGTAACAGAAGTAACGACTGAAACTGTAGTGAGTGACTTTTGATCTTTATTTAGAAGTTGCGTATACAACAGCTCTCCGACTCAACATTGGATCTAATGTAGTAGGAAAAAGAAGCATAGCAGTCAGCTCTGGTAATGCATCCTATTGAAATGAATCAGAATATCTTCTTTGATTTGGTAGAGAGTTGATCTGTGAACAATCAGAGACTTGTGATCTTCACAGCATTGAGTTCTTCCTTGACATTAAAGATAGTCAGCCCCGGTTCATGTTAATGGTAAGGGAAATGACTTCATGCTCCTAGCTGACAATCACAGAGGGAAAGAAAGGCAGCTCTCAGACTTGTCAGGTGAAAGCAGAACTCATCTTACACTGGACTGTAGCATGAGTCTTAAAAGTTCTTATATTTATAAAATCAACCTGGGGCAGGTATTGGGGTGAATGCTGGAAGATGAGAGAACCAGAACAAGCCACAGCTACCTCACCTTGCCAGATCCTCAGCTGGTCTTGTTTCCGCAGACTGGAAGCTTCTATGTCCTCATCCCAATGGCTCTCAGCTAAACTGCTGCTCGAAAGCCTGAAGCTTAACCAGCTAAAAGCTTAACCAGGCCAAATGCCTCTAGTTTTGGTCCTCACGACTTATATGTCTTTCTGCTTTCTGCCTCACTCCCTGGGATTAAAGGCTCACTTTCTGGGATTAAAGGCGTGAGTAATTATGCTTGGCTGTATCCTTGAACACATGGATTTCTGCCTCTGGAATGCTAGGATTAAAGGCATGTGCTACCACTGCCTATCCTCTATGTTTAATATTGTGGCTGTTCTGTCTCTGACCCCAGATAAGTTTATTAGGGTGCACAATATTTCGGGGAACACAATACCACCTCACTGGACATCTAACTAGATGTGATCCTTTACACTAGTCACCAGGAAGGAGTGCTTGCCTAGATATATTTGGCATTTCACAAATCTCCACATAAACCATGAAGCATGGCTTGGCTATGGCGCAACCTCCAAAATGTCACCAGTTAAAGGCTTTGTCCCTGGGATATTGGCTCATGAGATGATTTTATCACTGGGCTAATCCTCTGATGAGGGCAACTGGATGGCCCATTAGAAGATAGGGGTAGGATGAAGGAAGTACATCCCTGGGTGGCATGGCTCTAAAGGATGTGTCTTGTTGCTGGACCCTTCCTTATTCTTGCGATGCTTCCTCACTGGCCCAAGGTGAGAACTTTGCTCTCTGCCATGATCTTCCACCCTACTGCAGTATTGTTAGCCTCTATTGAGCAGGACCTCTGAAATCCTTCCTTTCCTAAAGTCTTTCTTTTGGATGCTTTATCCTGTTGGCAAGTGACTTTCATAAATGTGTATGAAGTGAAGAATGCCCTCTGTGTCTTCAGCTTTGGTCTTATCTCCTTCCTTTCCTATTTTTCCCACCTCATTTTCAGTGCTTGTCAGTTTTACTTAATGACAGTTCACAGGCTATCCTTTGACTAGAAATTTTATACCAATGAGAAAGCCTGCTTGTTACAAAAATAAAGGAGAGAGGTAGAATGATGTCCAACACACTAAGAAATGGATTAATGAAGTAAGGAATGTAATCCTTTGTATGTGTGATCTACATAACCAGCTACTTAAGCACAGTGTTTTGGTGATATTTTATTTGTATTAAAATGTTATTTGTATGTTAATAAATAAATTTGCCCAGGGGTCAGAGCTATTAGCAAGCCATAGGAAAGCAGGGCAGTGGTGGCGTACGCTTGTAATCCCAGCACTTGTTAGGCAGAGCTAGGTAAGTCTCTGTGTGTTCAGGGATACAGCCAGTATTGGATACACATGCCTTTAATCTCAATACCAATCATAGAAAACCTGGAGGTCTATAGAGACAGGCTGTGACGAGGCGGTCATGTGGTTGGGTTTACAACCAATGAGAAGGCAGAACAGAAACTCTATATAAAGAATTTAACACAGAAAGTAGCTCTGGTTCGGAGAGGTAGGACCACTGCAGGAGGAAGGGTAAGGTTTTAGCTCTTAGCTCTGACCTCTTGACTTTCTTCTTTGCATTGGTTCTGTGTTTCTTATTTAATAAGATGATTGGTTGCTTCTACAGTGTTTGTCCCTTTTGCTCACTCTGGTAGCTACCCAAGCTTTATTTCCATTAGCCAGTAAGTGAAGTATAGAAGGAGATTAAGCATTTCACAGAAGCAACAGGAATCTTCTTCTATACTCAACCCTCCCCCAGCCTCTCCATCAAATGTTCAGGAGATCTGAAAGTCTTAGAAATTCCTCTCATCTTCAGATTTAACTCCTGACTCTATTTTCATTGAGGGCCTCTATTTTGTTTTTAGCAATACACTTTTCCTAATTTTCTGGGGCATTGTCAGTTGACCTCTTATCAAAGGTTTTCTGACATCCTGAAAATAGGTAAAATTATTTGACAGTTGAAAATGCAACATTCAACAAGGTAAAACTCCAAGAGAAAGATATATGACAAAAAAAAAATATTCAGATGAAAGATACTTTATGTGCCATGGAGAATAAAGACACTGTGTAGGAAGTCCCTCAGATGCTCCTGTGAGCTGGTGAGGAGAGTCTGGGATCATATCACTTGAAGCAGGTCCGGAAGTAGAAAGAGAAACTTCAAGCAACAGAAGACAGCATAAACAGAGCTAGAGGGAAAGTACAGAAACCACTAAGAAAGTTTAACAGAGATCACATAGGGAGTGTTCAGAACAGAAACACAGAAGGTGAACCCTGTAAATGCCAGGCCAGCCCTTCTCCTAAAATAGTAGTAGATCACTAGTCCTACCCTCAACACTGCAGATAGAAACCTCCCCAGAGATTACAGTAGCTGGGAACCCACAGAACAACAAAAACAGCAAGACAACAAGATGCATTAGAGTCCTTAAGTATTGTCTCATATTAATAGTATCATTCTAGTCACACACCTACAGCTTGAGGTAAATACACACTTGAATACATACATTGATTTTCTTTAGTGTGAGTCACTGTTAAGACATAGCCATAACTCTATACTTCCGTGAAAATGTGTCTTGCAACAATGCCATAGGTGTGCGTTTTATCTTTTCAGGACTTTTGTTGTTTGTTTCTTTGTTTGATTATAAGAATATTAAAAAGGCACTTGTCAATTGAACAATGACAATGAGAAAGGTGAACTAACTCAGCTGACCTCTCCCTGACTTAGACATAATTGATTGTGAGGCCCTGCTTCTGGAGACAAAAATTTAAATACAAAAAGGATGCAAACTAGTGTATTTTAACCACTATTTTACTGAACGAGCATAAATCCTAACTACATTTCTAATATTTATCCTTATGTTCATAGATAAGTGTAATTCTCATTCCTCATCAAGGAAACTTCTCTTTGCAATAGACAGAGATGATTACAGAAGGCCACAACTGTCAAAATGCAGAGCTGTGGATACCAGTGTTAATGGCTGCATCTACAAAACGCTGCTGCATCTGAAGTTCAGGGATCATTTTGGAAGAGGGGATGAAAAGATTGTAAGATCCAGAGGAATAGAAAATTTGCTGTGAGATTGTGTCACCTAGGAGGTCAGAAGAGTCGTATTCATGAAGTCTCATCAATATTGCTGCCTAAGCATGACGTGGACAAGGGGGACACCAACAGAAATGCTAACATGGAATGCAGGAGGCTCACCAGCATCAAGCCCTAGACAGAGAACCACAGGCTGTGGAACACTGAGAGCCAGCGAAATAGTTTTCCCTAGGGAAGAGCATATCGACTGATTATCCTGAAAACATGCAAACAAGCAACATACAAAACGAGCATGCTGTATTTGTGTACTTAGGAATACACACACACACACACACACACACACACACACACACACACACACACACACACACCAACAATTAAAAAGAGGCCATGAGTTTGAAAGAGAGTATGAGAGGGTTTGAAGGGAGGAAAGAGGATGGGAAAATCATGTAATGATACAATAACCTCAAAACGTAAGCAAATATTAAATGACGACGAGTTCTTGAAAATTAGTGAACAAAAGAGTCAGTCTGTGACATGTACACTGCTGAGTTTCATCCCCATGTGGTCCAGAGGTGGAGACTGAGGGAACATTGGGAATATAGTCTTCTAATAGTATTCAAACACCATCAGGCTAGGAGTGATGGGGTGTGAAGATTAATAAGACCACTTTCCTGCTCCTAGGGTGAGAACAGTAATAAGGCAAGTTGGAAACAAGCCCTTGCCATACGTCAATAAGGTCAAAGGCTGAAGGACTTACCTGGAGAGGTATGGGTTTGCCATGTTTGGGTTCACAGGACAGAACCCATATATCCAGGCATAAATACTTTGGAAGCGAGGGGGATTCACAAGGGCACTATGGCTGGCCTTTGAGAACAAGTGGTGTTTTAGCTACAAAGACTGGCCAAAGTAACTTAGCAGAGAAAGAACACACAGAGATGTCTAGCACCCATGAAGCCCCAGTTTCTCTGGGAAAAAAAAGTAAAAGAACACATAACTAGTAAAATGGTACAGAGATTAAATTAAAAAACACTTTGGCAAGTTATGAAGTGTAGGGAGAGTGATAATTTCAGTTAAGCTGGTGAATCTGTGAAGTCTACGAAGTTAGGTCCATCTCCTTTCCTTTTATAACTGTCTAAAGAGATAAGCAAGGATGTCATGGTGCTGGACAGGGGCTATATGCCAGATGGAAAGGATGAAGGGTGCATTCTCCATCCTGGATTGTGCTGCACAGCTGTGATGTGTGGTAAGGCGAGCATGTTGGGTAAACTGTTAACCTCTAATATACTCAAGTCCATCAGCATACAGAAAAGCATCAGTATATTTAGATCATTTTCAGCAACATTTTTACTCTTTGGTGCCAAGGTATCATTATCAAGGTTGTCTGTGCTCCGCTCAAAATGAATTTCCTAATGAACATTTTTCAGACACAAAACAGTTGAATATATCCAGTATCCCACTGTGTCTGAACCTTGATTTCTTTCAGAGTGCTGTAAATAAAAAGATGGGAAAGTGGAAGACATCTTTACATCTGCTCAGATCAACTTTATTCATGAAGTTGCTGCACAGAAAAATTTTATGAAAAACAAGTCTGATATTTGTTCAGGCACTTGAGAATTCTTTGAGAGAATAACATTGTTAAGTTTTGGAATGATGATCTCAGAATTTATAAAAACTATCAATATTCTCTCCCTAAATGACAGTAAGTAAAACACAAAAAGTCTATGTTTTTACTTCTCAAGTAAACAGAATTATTTGAATCACAGTGAGACTTTGGTAGCTCTCTTGATTTTGGGTGACTCTTTCTTGCTCTGGTCATATTTGACTGAAACTATTTTGTTTTTAATGGTGTATAAATTCTATGCCTTCTTTTCTCCAGCTCTATCATTGTTTCAAACAAATTTCTTTTCTGTTAAAGGTAGCTGAGATTCAGAAACGTAAAGAGAAGAACACATGGAACTCTCTTGCTCACACAGACACAGATTTCAGCCTGTGTTGGGGCATGAAGTCTCTAGTGATCAGGACACCACGACTCTCACTTGGTTGGTATTATGCTTCCTGATGATGGCATTTGAAGCATCTTCTAGAAAAAAGATGCTTTCAATCTGTGTTCTTCACCTTCATTCCATCACCATCTGGTTTTAGTTTGTCCCATGATGGATCTACACAATTAAACAACTTAAGAAAATCCACTTGGTGAATCTACTACACTGCTAATAAATATTCTGTAAGAAAAAAAAGAATTGCCTGAATTTGTTGAGTTATGTGCTAACTCCTTTTGTTTATTTATTATTATTTCAGCTTGGACTAGCAATGTCACATATCAACCAAACTCACATGTAAGATCTACATCTACACTCATGTTCATAGAAGCACCTTCAGACTCTACTCTGTGTTCAAATTCCTCTCATTTTTTGGAGAGTTATTTATTTTCTAGCTCAATAAAAACCACATTCTCAACATTTCCCAAATGTCATCTGCCACAATTCAGATTAAATATTTACATAAATCTCACTCCTAACTTTCTCTATAAGGATTCTGATGGTATCTGTTATACATGTATACATATGCACTAAGAGTGGGTCCCTTGGGCTGCTAACATTGTCTTCAATAAACTAGTATCCTACCAAAAATCTATGATGACAGTCTATGTTAAAACATATATAAGTTTCCTGAAGTTCTGACTTCCCGTCTATCCTATTTGTGCTGGATTTTGTTTTGTTTTGTTTTTTAACTTGACAGAAACCTAGACATATCTCAGAAAAGGGAATCTTGATTGAGAAAATGCCTCTGTAACAGTAGTTCTCAATCTTCCTAATGCTGTGACCCTTTAATACCTCATGTTGTGGTGACCCCCCCCAACCATAAAATTACTTTCATTGCTACTTCATAACTGTGATTTTGCTACTGTTATGAATCAGAATGTAAATATCTGTGTTTTCTGGTGGTATTAGGCGACCCCTGTGAAAGGGTCTCAACCCACAGGCTGAGAACCACTGCTCTCCAAGATTGTCCTACAGGCAAGTCTGTGAGGCAACAGTTTGATTGATGATTGACTTGAGAGTATCCAGCCCTTTCCCAGCTGGTATCAGCTGCAAATAGTTTCTTGGTTAAGGGTGAAACTTTGTGTCCACTTCTCCATTTCCATGCTGGGATATTTTCCTGTTTTATTCTAATCTGAATTACCAGTATTAACTCTGGAACTGCACATGATACCCATAGGGCAATACCATGTGCTTTCAGAATGGCTATGAAAGGAGTTCAGAGGCCACAGGACCCAAGGAGGCTTTCCTGAAGGCAAAAACAAGCTCCACTGTTTCATGCAAAGAGTCTCTGTAGGCAGATAAACGTTAGTGTAACACGCAGTTCCAAGGGGAGTGCTGATTCAAGACACATGTCTGGGTTCAATGAGTGGTGACTTGAGTGAGCTTGGTTAAGACCTGACGCCCAAGGGAAAAGTTGAGAATTTGCCACTCTCCAATTCCATGATACATGCACTGGAGGGTCTGGTGACAGGTAGATAGAGGCTGCTGAGCCTCAGTGACAGGCACCCAGAGGGTGAATGATGGCGTATTTCAGTGTCAGGCAGCCCTTCTTTTATGAGGCCCAGGTGAAGGGTTACCTCACCCTTCACACTTCATCAGTCCAGTGTGTTCCATGAACTCACAGATCTGAGTTTTCTGATACTGTTGTGACATGTCCAGTTGTCCACAAGTTCTGGATTTAAATTGTTGAGTTCATAGGTGGTAATACTTTGCTTATGCAAGTCAGTTATCAGTGTGAGCCTAGTGGTTTGAGCTGCAAAGTTGTGGGCTGTTCAATTGCACAGACAAGGTGTGGAGCCCATCTGCAGTGGCATCTGAATTTTTAAAATGGCTTCAACCCAATGAGGTGCAGTCTTAGGGTTCGTATGTGTGTTATGTGGGTTAACACTGAGAGGCAGGGATCTGCCTCTGGAAAAGGAATCCGAGCTGTCAAGAGATGATTCCATTAAACAAGTTATCCAAGTTCTGGGTTTGCTGGAGGTCCTAGACCATGAAGGCCGAACAAAGAGCAGTGCTATACATAATACGTGACTTTATGAGTAAATTCTCCTTTTATTTGTTTGACTACTTTAGCATTCTCCAGATTCAGGGGCTTAAAAAGATGGAGCTTGGTAAACTAACTCTCTCTCTCTCTCTCTCTCTCTCTCTCTCTCTCTCTCTCTCTCTCTCTCTCTCTCTCCCCCCCACTCTCCCTCTCTCCCTCTCTCTCTCCCTCTCTCTCTCCCCACCACTCACACACACAGACACACACACATAGAGAGATAGAGATGTACACATAGACACACACATGTGCACACACAGACACACACACACACACACACACACACACACACACACACACACACTGAAAATATACTGAGGCATACACATAGGCTGCTCCACTGAGAACAGAGAACATTCATTCTTATTGTTCCACAGTTCTCCACGACTGTTTACACATCTACACATTCAGACCTTTCTTGCCACCTCCATACCCCACACTGTCATGGAGGAAGAAAAATAAAACTTGCAGGCAAGGAAGCCCGCCCCCTCCAACACCTTTCTTAAGTTTGTGAACATCATTCCAGCTCTGCACAGGATGTTTCTATCCTAATATTTTATGGAACCCTCTTTGGTATTAAAATATGGACTATTTAGAAAGACATTAAACATTGTGCCTTAGCTTTTTAGTTTTATATCTACTCACTAACCAGAAATCAACACAGCAATAGCCAGGAGCTATAACCCATATACAATTCTAATGTAACAAATGCTACAAGTATAGAAAAGGCTTAACTTATATTACAGCTAATATTGTACAGAGTTGCTTGAAATTTAGTCAACTCTAATATTTTTGGCCTTTTCAGTGTGAATCAATGAATGTTAATTAGGATAACCCAATTCACTTAAACCTTAAATTTTTATCTTAAAACAAAAGTGTGTAACTAGACTAGGAGTCAGCATTCTGCATTCATGGAACTCAGATTCTACTGCAGAAAAACATAGATGAGCATGATAAATAATTAGGAACAAACAGGCCAGTGGGATGAAATCTTATTCGAAGTACTAATTATTACTTCAGGCTCATTGCTTTCCCAAACCAGTATTCAAAGAGTTGGTCCATCCACCCATCCTCAGGCCTTATAACTATTTATAAATAAACCAAAGATGGCCAAAGACACAGATGCACATGTCTCTGGTAATTTTTACATTCAATTTTTTTTTGGTCTAAGAGGGTAAGACAAAAACATTTGGAATTGTCTTTTGAAAGATTGCATGCAAATAAATGGAAATGTAAAAGAAAGGAAAGACTATGCAGGCAAAGAAATACAAGAACTCCAAATGTGGATTCATTCTTTCCCCAGGCCACCTTTCAGTAATTCTGCACGGGAAACGGCCTGGAGGTAAAGCCCCCAACCATCAACAGAGGTGAGGCTAGTAGCTGAGATCGCCCAGGAGTGAAAAATGATATGGCTCATTTAATGCACTTGGGTCCTGGTACACAAGTGTGGATAAAAATGGACTTAGAAGACTCCCTTAGTTGTGAATAAGAAATGTCAACACAGCTTGAGAAGTACTGTAGAATCCAGAACAACAGTGGGATTGTGGTTCAGAAGGGTCAGAGTTAGAATTCACATAGATGTGAGAAGCCCAACTTTGCCCCACGTTCAGAGAGACAAATTTATTATAAATCTATTAACATAAAAGACTCAGTGCCAAAACACAGCATATCACTCCCTTGAAAACACGCTGGGTTAAGAATCCATACTCTTCATTAGGAGACAACCGTTGTGCAAGAGACTTTCCTTGGGGAAACACAACACACATATCTCCTTACCCCAGAGAGGAAACCCATGACAGACCAAAGCAATGATTGCAGTGGAATCCAACTTGGTAAACCAGTGAGTTTTTTATTTGGGTCACTTACAGGAGGAAGGAGGACCCCAAAGCAGCTGTATCACTGAAGAGGCAACCCCACCACACTAATAACTCATAAAAGCTGCCACCCTGGGGCCCTCTGCTCAGCCTGCCGGCATCTCAACAGGCTGGAAATCTATCTGCAGCAGTGCTGGTCAGAATGCCTTCTTCTAACAGATGTTTTGTTTTTATAACCCTGGAGAAGGATGCTACATAAATCTTTTAAGTTTCCAATTCCTCAGACATCTGAAGTTTGTATATATCCTGAGTCTCATGAATCCACCTGTACTTCCATGTCCTGGAGGGCATGTCTCAACTCTGAGGACACTGTTGTACAAGAAACATTATAGTTTTATTTGAAAAGTGAAAAAATTTATTGGGAATCTTCATCTGTTTGGGATACTATAACTGAAAATCATGTAGAGTGTTGCTTACACAAGAGAAATTTAGCGTGGCTCAGAATTTCAATCTCAAGGTGCAAACTAATTAAGTTCTTGATGAGGGCTTTCTTCATGGCTTGTCCAAGGGTATCTTACTGTGGCCTCTTTTGTGGGTGTAAATAGATCTTCTGATGTCTCTTATATGGATACAATGCAATACATACCAACTACATGCCCAAGACATCATTCTAATGGCCTCTGAAACTCCCATTTCCAAATGCATCACTACAATGGAGTTCAGGATATCAACATCTGATTTTTTGGGAAAAGGCAAAATAAGTATTCAGTCCATAACAGTGAGATTTAACCTGGGTTTGTAGGGTTTAGAAATTATTCCTGCTATAGACTATCTGCTCAGAAGCCCATCTATAGGCATTAACTCTGGTCAATGTAGATGATAAAGCTTAAAAGTGACTTCTGTCTTGCTGCAGTGTGGCTTAGAAGTCTAGCCACAGTATTTCTGAAAGAACTTTGGGAAGAGCCAAGTAATGTGGTTCATTTTACTTCATGGCTTCTCACACATTCTCTGGGAACCTAAATTATTGTTTTATTCTTCTTAGCTTCTTTAATTCTATAGCAACTTTCTAGAAAAGTTCAAGAAGTAAAATAATTGTTAAGAAATGCATACAAGATAATTCTTATCAACAATAATGTATTAGTAACTAAAGCAAAATTATTTGAGATAAATGGCCATGCTAATCTACTTTTTACACATGTGTGCACACATGCACACACACACAGAGGTACATGTGCCATATACTGGGGGAGTTATAAGAGAAAGTGGAGTTTAGTTTGAACTGCACATCCTACATCTTAACTTATTTAATCATGAACTAGTTTTTCACTTTTATTAAGATTTATGATAGGTCATTCTCCTGACAAAAGCCATGGCCAGTAAAAAAGTAATATCTGGGGTTATTGGTACAGACTCTTTCCTGCACCTCTTTTATTCCTTCCTCAACAGACTGCTCACCTCAGCACCTCTGTCAAGTTTAGTGTGGCTTTTACAACTGCAGAGTTATGAAAAGGAAAAGGGAAGCTATGAAAAATAACTCCTGTGCTGTTCAGATCTTCGGATAAGTCACTCAGCTGAATGACACCTTCCCCAGGGATGGAGAGAGATGGACTGCTGAAGTGTGCTTCCTTCCAGAGGCAATCCTAGACCTTGCCCTGTCATGAAAACACAATGAGTGAGCTGGTGTGGTACTCTGTGAGGCTGAGAGATGCAGCAGGAAAAAGAAGGGGGTGTTTTTCTCTTAAATAGTAACATAGTCAGGGATGTCTCTTTAGAATAAAAACAATGTGAGAGTAAAGCCACCATGAGGTAAACGATGAGTTAGCAAAATCAAACAGTTACTACATGAAAGCAATAAAGACTGGTGGACACAACGTTCTTTTGCTCTAACCATCCCAAGTCAGTGTTACCTGCTCCAAGGTGTCAACCCTACATATGCTGCAAAAACAAAGAAGTTTAATAGAGTTTGACTCTGGTGAGATTAAAGTGGGTGTTGGCTCCATCTCAGCCCCTGACTTCATGTTCACTTGAAGCTCTAATAACTCTTGTTTCAGCCATTCCAAGCCACACTTATCCTTCTCTGCCCTGACTGCCACTTCCCATTGCACCTGGCTGTGGTGTAATGATGCCCCGCCCCCTTTTTTCCTGATCTTCATGGTGTCTTGTCTGGCATTAACTGTCTCTGTTCTTAATTCCCAGATGAGGAATATTTTGGATGGGATAGTTTTCATGTCGACTCAGCCTTGCCTAGTGTAGCAAAGTTTTGGTGAAGCAAAGAGTCCAATGATATTGTCATTGCTATGGGGCAGGGGGGATTCATTTCAGCCCAAAAGGATAGTTACTTCAAAACACTGTGTTTGAGGATCTCTTCTTATTAATGTTACCACCACACTAAGCAATGAAACCATTGTCACATCATCACCATTGACCACAGAGTGGTCATTTTCTGGGGTCTCTTTTCTTTGTTATAACCCAGTAGTCACCAGCAACAGAAAGGGTCCAATGTTATAAAAGCCATGAATGTATAGAGATATTTATGCTTAAAAACATGAAGAGATTATCGTATCCAGCCTATATCCACAATAATATGGTATTGGGAGATATTTATCTCAATTGTTCTATAGATTTGACACTAAGTTAATAATATTGGTAAATAATAGAGGAGTCTTTATTTATCAGGACTTTGCTACTGATTTCTCTATTTGATACAAATTTTTGTATAACTTTTGACATTTTCATAGGTTAAAAGTCATTTAAAAAAGAGAGTTGGGGAACATTTCAAATATGCAGATAGGCAGCCACCTAATATTGGACCAAAACAACAACAAAAAGGAATGAAATTGTATGCATGTGAAATCATGCACATATGCTCTCATTTAAGAGCACTCAGATTGCATATGTGTAAAAACATGAATACACACTGACCTGAGAGCACTGGGAAATTGCATATGTATGAAAATATACATACATGCTGACATATGAGAGCATTTGGAAATTGTGTGACTGTGAAACCATGCATACATGCTGACATATGGGAGCACTTGGAAATTTCATGCATGTAAAAACTTGTATGCATGCCAACATGACAAGGCTCAGAAATAGAATGTATGAGAACATGTACACACATGTTGACTTATGATTATACTTAGAAATATCATTCATACACACTGACTTGTGATGTTGCTCAGAAACTGCGTGCATGTTAAGATATGTAAACATGCTGAAATGCAACAATGCTAAGAAACTCCATATATATGAAGACCTGCATCACTCTGACATATGAACCTGCTCAGAGACTGCATGATTGTGAACCTGCATGTACACACCAAAATGTGGCAATGCTCAAAATGTTTCATGCATGTAAACAGGTGTGCACATGCTGACAGGTGAACATATGTTCACACACCAACATGTGAGCAGACTGGAACATTACTTCTGAGTGAACATGTCCATCCATCTCAACATGTTACTATGCTTGGAAACTGCGTGCATGTGAATGAATGTGTGTGCACACACTGACATGTGGTCATGCTTAGAAACTATATATGTGTAATGTCAACATGATCACATTTGGACACTGCTTGTCTGTGAACCTGCGTGTCCATGCTGGCATGTGACTGTACTCTTAGATGATGATGCTGATAATGATGATGATGATGATGATGATGTGTGTGTGTGAATATGCATGTACATATTGACATGTGACCATGTTCTGAGACTATGTGTTTGAGAACATGCCCATAAAGGCCAACATGTTGCCATGCTCAGAAATTGTGAACAGACATACACACACCGACATGTGACCCTGCTTGGAAATTGTATGCTTGTTTAGTTAAGATTAGAATTAGTATTAGGGTCAAACCTAGGGTCAGAGTTAGTGTTGGACAAAGCTAGGGTTAATACAGTGTTAGCATTATGATCAGAGGTACAATTAGGGTAGGGATTAGGGTTAAGGTGAGCCCTAGATTTATGTTCAGGATTAGGCTTAGGTTTCAGTTAGTGTTTAGTGTTGAGGTTATAGTTAAGGTTTGCCATGTATTGTTCTAGGGTTTTGTTGAGGGTTGTGGTATTGTTGCAAGAGTTTGGCTTTAGGGTTTGGGTTGGGTTGAGGATTGGGTTGGATTTTGGTTAGTGTTATAATTAGTGTCAGAGCTAACATTTTGTTATGGTAAGACGGTGGCTATGGTTAGAGTTGTGTTTATTATTAGAGTCACAAGTAGGTTACATTAGGTTTAGTGTTGGAGTTAAAGTTTAGGGTATAGTAAGAGTAAGGATTTTGGTTAAGAGTAGGGTTATAACTAGGCTTAGGGTTATGTTCAGGACTACAGTTAGGATTAGAGTTATGGCTGTGGTTAGAATTAACTTTGGAACTTGGTTTAAGGATAAGGCTAGGATTAGGAATAGAATTGAAGATAGAATTAAGTTTAGAGTTATAGCTGTATAGCTAGGGTTAAAGTTATGGTTCTAGCCACATAGCTGGTTTCATGGTTTGGCTTATAAGTAGTTAGTAAGGTTTGGGTTAGAGTTATAGCTAAGCATTTAGGGTCAGAGTTATGGTTATAGGTTAGGTAGTTAGGGTTTGGGTTAGGGTTATAGCTAGATAGGGTTAGGGTCAGAGTTATGTTTAAGGCTTGGGTTAGCATTAGGGCTAGACATAGTGTTACAATTATTCCTCAGGTAATGTTTGTTTAGAAGTATTCTTAGGTTAGTACTATGGGTAGATTTGTAGTTTTGTTTATATTTTGGCCAAGGTTTTTGGTCAGGGTTATACTTATGGTTAGGTTTAGGTCTAGTGTTATTTATATAGGTAGATTGAGGGTTTCAGTTAGGATTAGAATTGTAGTTAAGGTTATGAATAGAAGTAAATTTAGAGTTATTGATATTGTTAGAGTTAGGAGTAGGGGGAAATTTAAGTTTATGTTTAGAGGTATATTTTGGTATTAGAGTTATGTCTAGATTAAGGGTAAAGGTAGGAGCTAGGTTAAATTTTGGGGTTAGACCTAGATTAGGCCTAGAGTTATATGTTTACGGTTAATGTTTTTGTTTTTGTTTTGTTTTGTTTTTCGAGACAGGGTTTCTTTGTGTAGCTTTGTGCCTTTCCTGGATCTCACTCTGTAGACCAGGCTGGCCTCAGACTCACAAAGATCTGCCTGCCTCTGCCTCCCAAGTGCTGGGATTAAAGGTGTGTGCCACCACCGCCCGGCACAGTTAATGTTTTGATTAGTGTTAGTGTGTGATCTGGGTTTAAGCTAGGCTTATAGCTAGGTTTCAAAATTTTCATTATAGATAATGTTTCTCATAAGTATGAGGCTACAGTTAGGTTTAGTGTTCTTCATGGTCCTAGGGTTAAGGTTATGTTTGTGGTCTTATCTAGGCTAGTGTTTTTTTTTTTTTTAAATTGTGGTTGTTTTTTTTTTTTAACTTTTAGGGTTCAGGTTATGGTTTATATTGGTTTAAGTGTAGTGTTGAGATTAAGTTGTGAGCTTGGGTTCTTTATGGCTGGTGTTAAGGTTATTCCTATGCTTAGAGTTATTTGGGGATTTATGTTAGCATTAAGGATGGGGTTAATGTTAGAAGTAGGTTAGGATTACAGCTAGGTAAAGAATTGCTTTGAGAGCAAATAATATATCCTATAGGTAAAACTTAAAACCGTCGAGGCAGTCCCCCTGGGACATAGAAAAGCAAACCTATGTTTAATCTAGCAACATTAAGAAAGAGCCAACACAGAAACCACAAACTCTTAAGAGTGGCTGAGATGAATGCCTGTCCTTTAGACAACATCTTGAGACTCAGCCTGAGCCTGACAATTACCCACAGAAGAACAAGCCAAACAAGGGGCCTTAAGGGTGGTCCATGAAAGTCTTACACACATCCATTGTCAGCCACTAAATCCTGGAAGAAACAATTTCCCAAGAAACTGCTTGATCACACTAGCAAATATAAAATGATTAAGAGTTGGTGTTTTATTACCTAGGGAGTTCTCTCCCACAATGCTACGCTTTTAGTTTATTTTAGGTCACACTAAATACATTCAATCGCATTATGTGTAATTAAGGGGAAAAGGCAGAAATCAAATCCTTGTGAAAAAGGAACCGGGTGCTATTTGCACAACTCTGCCTGGCTTATTTCTGTCTTAACTTGCGGACTTCTTGACCCTCATGTGTGGCATTTCTTTTTCCTGTAAGGTGGGTTAATACCCCATTGTATGGACTAAGCAGCTTTCCTTTAAGGGCCGGCAGCACAGGGGACCCTCCTTCCAATGGCTTTAGTTACAAATACACATATGAGGTTGCTGTATCATCTTGGTACTTATATTTTGAACACTTTAAAATGATCTTGATTTGTTTCTCCTGGTGCCTGCGGTACATATTCAACAAGGCACAAACATCCCAATGTCTCCAAACCCTCAACGATACTTATACCCTAGGTCTTTCATTTCTTCACACTGAGGCTGAATGTTGAATGTTGAAGATTCTCAGTCCTCACCCATTTCTATGATTCCCCACACAGAGGCCCAGTGCTGACTGCATCAGTTTTTGCAAACTTCTCTACTGTAATTTACATATTTTATTGTGATTGTCTGACTCCAGTAAAATATTTATTCTTTGTGTTTTTCTTTTTCTAGATCTATTTTATTTTTAATTATGAGTCTGTGTGTGGTTATGTACAAGTGAATGCAGGTGCCCTGGAAGCCAGAAGATAGCATTGAATCACCAGGAGCTGAAGATACAGGAAGCTGTGAGCTACCCAAGGTGGGTGCTAGGCATTGAACTCAGGTGTGATGCAAGAGCGGTAAGTGCTCTTAACCACTGAGCCGTTGGTCCCACCTCTCTTAGTATTTCTCTATTGAAAATGCAGAAATCTATTTACAAATCACTAGGAGAATATGTTTGCTTAGTGTTGATCTTATCTAATTTTTGTGAGAAATCGTATCTCCATTCCGTTGGAGATTGTATGCTTACTTCCACCTGGCTCCTCTGTAGACAATGGAAGTATTGATGACAGTCCTGCCATTGCAGCTCTACAAACAAGATGACATCATCGAGGAAGTTGTGCTAAACTGCAGTAGAAAAAAAATGCATACTCTGAGAAGAACATGCTTAATCATGTTTAATTGTCCTGTAAGTAGTTTTAGACCAATTTGGTTAGAACAAATGTTTTCAATGTGTTAATTTTTTATATATTAGTTTTAAAGAAAATTAACACGAAAATAAGAGAATTCTGGCAGGCTATTTTTATAGATTGGAAAACTATGTAGAAGAGAATAATTTGATGGAAGATTAAACAGTAGCTAAAATTTTCCTTCTAAGGTCACATGTATTTTCAAGGTGATATTTTCAACTATCCTCTTTTTTTCTAAAGAACAGGAGTGGCTATGTTTACCACACAAACACCCGATGTTTGCATGATTGACAATATGATCCCCAAAGAATGTTGCCAGTGAACACTGGCTTGTAAAACATACTTCCCCCTAGACACAGACTTTATACTCACAACTTGGGTATTATATATTAGATTTTACTAATTACTTTTTGAATGCTGTAAGATCAAATGAGAATGTTTTGTGACAAAGCTTCATGTTTCTTTGAAAACAACAACAACAACAACAACAAACGGTTGAATGTGCACCTGTCCTACATGAAAGAAATATATTTTAACTTATATTCTCTTAGAATTGCATAAATAAAATTAAGCCAGGAAGTGAAACATGGCTTCTATGTTCTAACATTATAATGGTGGTGAAGAATAGTAAGTGTTTTCTTCTTGATGTCAACAAAACTAGCTATTTTAGAGACAATTGTGTTAATTATCATTTCTCTTTCAAGTGTCATTTAGCTACAAAAAGAAAATTTCAAAAATATACATTGAGACCCACTCCGAGGAGACAACATCAAACTGCACACATCATGATGTTGAAAACAATTACAGATGAAGCAGGACAGTAGTCACTGTTTCTCTAAATCCACCACATGACAAATGCTGTGCAAATCAATGCATTGAACTCTTGTACTTTCATCCTTTTGCGACACCCACAGTAAACTTAAATATGTGAGGACATCATCTGAGCCTGTCGAGAGGATAAGGTAGCTAGACCATGCTTTGAAAAAGTCATGTAAAATGCAGTCAGTACCGAAAGTTTCAATTCTAAATTGGAGCTCAAAAGAGAACAGATGATCCTTGGGAAAAATGTTTCTCTATGAAAGACCTAATGTAGCCTTCACATACACACACACACACACACACACACACACACACACACACACAGGAAAACATACACATGTATGCAAACAAATACAAGGACATAAATTCATATACACACACATACATAAACAGAATTACAGACATATACACAAACACATACACATAAATACACACATATTGCATACACAGACATCCACACCCAGATACACACACACACACACACACACACACACACACACACAAACATATACATACACAAATATGTATACACACATATACTCAGATATACACACATAAGCATGTACAAATACACATATACAGTCTGTCTCCGTCTCTCTCTCTCTCTCTCTCTCTCTCTCTCTCTCTCTCTCTCTCTCTCTCTCTCTTTCTCTATCTCTCTCAAGCCTCCTGAAGACCGTAACTCCCTCCGAGTCATCATATGAGATGCTGACACCTTGTCTATTCTTAAGAGGCAGGGAAGCAGCCCAGGAATGTACTTTGCCCATTGTAATGAGATATTTCTTTTTGAAAGGTTTGTTAAAAAAAAAAAGTAACATCTATGCTGCTACTTGAAGACTAGGAGTCACTCAGGTGAAATGAGGGGTGTAAAGATTTAGAAAAAGTGTAACAAGTGTGTTGATAAATGCTCTCACTATGCACATAGTCAGTAAACCAGAAAATAAGTTCTTTTTCTTCAGGAGCTTCCAAGCTTCCCAAAACTTCAACTCCAGATTCTTCCTTGTTCTGTATGTGTCTATACTTTGTTTACTTGATGAAGTCTCCATGGATTAATCAATAGTAAATAAATTATGTTAACTGAATAGTTACATTCCAGGCTAAGAAAAAAAACGACATTTTAAAACATCAATTTTCACATCTATGCACTCAAATGTCTACGTAGTTGATCAACAATTTATGCAGAGATATTGTGTTTAGATGTGTGTGAAGAGAAAATATAGTGAATACTGTAAACTGAATTACTGAGTGCTGGGTAATGTTTGAATAGAGGAATCTATTGTATATTGGACATTAGATCAGAGGCCACATTAAACTTGTTGAGATATTACAATACCTTTTTTAATCATTAGGTGAATCTATGTGACCAATTCTATAGTCCCCAAAGATATACAGATTTAATTATTTACTGGAGATTGTCTAGCTTTGGGATCGTAGGATGGAGGATGTTGGGAGGGTATGCACAGACAGAATGCTGAAATGATGGTTGGTTTTCTTTTTCAGCTGTTCATAATGGGGTAGAGACAGAATGAACCAGCTGTTCAATTGCTTTCCAGCAGAACATAAATGGAGTATTACCAACCAGGACAGCCAAGCCAGGAGGATGGAACCATATCTCCCTCCCAGCCTTCCAGACAACAGGGAAGAAACACTGATAGAAAAGATGGTTTCTGGACCGAGATAAAAATCCATTTTTTTCTTAAGTCAAGGTAATTAGACAGGCACAGAACCCTTCCAAGTCCTTGGGGGAAAAGAGAGAATGTGTCTCTGTAATTTCTAAGCTGCACAAGGCAGTGTGCAATCATACCGAGGCTTGCTGCTTAGAACCAGTTGGCTACGTAAAGGGACTTCCAAAAATGCAATAATATTTGATTTGACTCTTCATTCCAGTGAGTGACAAGCATGACTCACAGAAAGACTTAAGCGTGTAGAATTATTTTCTAATGGAGCATTTTTTTAAAATTAGAATCCATAAAGCCATTTACTTTTCAAATAATGTAACATTTTAAATAAAACAAAATCAGACCCACTCAAAGTGAAATAAGGAAAGATCTCTGGCCAGTTACAGGAAAGAGCTAAGAAAGCAACTCAGCTCTATACCAGAACATTCTCTACATTGATGGAATACTCAGAAAGCAGAGCTACAAACTCAAAAGTGTGGGGCTAGGAGCTGCAAGGAAACTGCTCACGTGTAACTTTCCGCTTTAGCTCAGAATTGCTGGGAGCCACTGTATTCACTCGCTGAAGCCTTCCCAAAGCAATAAAAAAATCAATCGATTGAATCATGAAAGTATACCCAAAGCTAAAGTTTTCGATGAGCCCTTCCTGGTTTAGTAAATCTCCCGGTTGCCGTTGATACTGTCTTAGGCAGCTCTCTGCCCCGGTGGTTGCCTCTTCCAGATGTTAGCAACTGGCACTGGTGATGGTCGGTCTTAATAGAGATTATGTAGTCAGACTCACTTTCTTCCTCCTTCCTCAGTGCTCCATCTGCCTCCAAATTTTTCCAGATGGTCATGCATCCAGAAAAGTATCATCCTCTGTTATATATTCATATCTAATTCCAAAAACAAAAACTAATGTTCCCATCTCTCCATTCTTCTTCCCTTGTACCCATGGTGATAGCCACGATTTCTTGTCCTTTCCGGACTTCTCTATTCAACGGGTGTGACTCCTAATCACAGCTGCTGATAACATGCGGGGGTGTGGCCCATTTAGTCTCAGTGGGGCTGTGCTTACTGAGTGAATTGAGGTCCAAGGGACCAGTGAGGCATTGTTAAACTCACAGAGTTCTTCAGGATGTCAATATCAGCTAGCACATCACCCTGCTAATTCCTGCTTATACTCTAACATCCGTGAATATTAGTCTTGTTGATTTTCGGTTTTCACTCTGTAATTTATTACCTTTCATTCCCATCTAATTAATATACTTACAACTGAATTTAATGATAAGGATTTTGTTGGAAGCCAAGGAACTCTGCACCTCTTCTCCCTGTAGCTATTTGGATGCGTTCTAGGTTCCTAAATTTTCTCTGAAAATTCTAAATCTGCTACTAGAGGAAACAGTGACTTACAGGTTACATTCCCCACTCTCCATCCCCTATACCCCCATATCCCATGCACTAGAAGCTTGCTAGGTTACTCACTCAAATTCTCCTAGTCTCAACTCTTTCAACTGTAAATGTCAACATAAACACACTAAGGAGCTGCAGTTCAGGTCACTTTCACTGCAGGAAATGGGCCTTTCTGAACCACTTAAAAGATGTAGCTTATAAACACACCTGAATCAGGGTAACAATGGATGCAATGTCTCAGTCATGTGATAATTGCATCTTCCTTAAACACATGATCCCACCCCGAGGGCAAGCATGCATACTCCATCCACCCAAAATACACAATTACAGATGCTACCTGGCAGTGAACCTTAAAATTCTAATACTAGAATATATTTTCTATAAATCGCATTCAAATTTCAGTACACAAAATGCAAACTGATAGAAAATGAAATTTTAATGTCTCCTGACTTTAATTAATGTTAACCCAGAAGTTAAATGGTTCTTTCTGGAAATACTGAAAAGTGCATGATGTCCCCATAAATCACACCACCACAGCGTAGCATGAGTACCATGCCCTGTATGAGAGAAATGACAGTCTCCTTCCTATTATTATAAAAAGATATGGGCTATATAAAGTCACTGGAAGTTTCAAGTTAATGTCACATGACACAGACTTTGTCAGATTTTTCTCAACGGTTCAGATGAGGCTCCTAGGGGCTTGTATGACCCAGCTTCCATGCTGTGCTATACATTTCTTCATTGATACACAGGCTATCTAACTAAACAACAGAATATAACTCAACAACTGCCACCATTTGCCAGGTTCTCCTTAATTGTTTTATGTGAGAGTTGGCACTCTGCTGAAATAACAGCTTGTGTTTACCTCAAACAGTAGTTAGAAGTTTCAAGTTAAATAAACTATGGGAAAATAAAACTGGTAAGTATTAACTGCACACTAGTTAGTTCTATGGTCATTATCTAAACTGGGAAACTGATGTAAGGAGCCAGGGCTGAAGCACAGGGTAAGTTCTCCACATAATGAAACCCAAGGTGTCAGTCTTTCTCTGGCGCTTAGATCTAACTCTCCAAAACAGCCAGGCAGAATAAACGAACAGGAGGGAGTCACACAGCCTGTGTACACAATAAAATCTCCTCCACCATTGCATGTAGTGTTTGGATTCTCAAAGACAAGAAAGACTGCTCTCTAACAACACTTATTTTAATGAAGCTCTCCTAGCTAATACACAAGGATCAATTGTTGAGGAATACTCAAATCAAAGAGATTTTAGTACTCCAGGCTTATGATACCTGTGAATTTTCAGTGTCTGCTGGAACTAGAAACCTTAGTTAGAAATGAGGCAATTTTGTTGTTGTCGAGTCATTTTTTTCTACAGCAAGAACTGAGGACATATTGAAGTTTATTTATTCATTCATTCATTTATTTATTTATTTATTTATTATTTAATGAAGGGCTTTCTGTCCCAGATAACACACTGCCTGAGAGGATCTGCTGCTGTTCAGCTTGGTCCTGTCCAGTCTCTAAAATTGTCTGAACAAATTTCTCAGAGGCAGAGACTAAGAATTGATTTATTGGAGGAAGGTTACCAACAGAACATTTCAAGGGGTGGTAGGAAAAGTGCAGAGAGAAAATAGAGTGAGTGTGTAATTTTAGCAACATTGGCACTAAAGGTGGGTCCCTTGGAGCATGCGGACTCTAACGCAGTAACACTGGGGTGTCGTCCTGAAGCCTCCATCAGATGTCATTCCCTTCATGCTAAGAGGGCAGATGGGATAAAATCTAGATACATTTGAGAATGGTGTTGCAAGCCAGGTTGGACACGCCTTTAATCCCGGCACAGGAAAAGAAGAGGCAGGCTGATCTATGAGTTCAAGGCCAGCCTGATCTACAAAGCAAGTTCCAGGACAGCCAGGGCTACACAGAGGCAGCTGCTCTACTGCTTCTTGTTCAATAAGTTGTACAAGTGCTGTCTTAAACAAAAGGACCTTGCTGTCAGTTTGTGGAAAGCAACCAATAGCCTCGGCAATCACCTGGCTTGTTTGGGGGTTCCCTTGAGGACTCTTTGGCCAACAACTCGATTATATATAACCTATTTCTGGTACTGAAAGCTTTATTTGGTGACAAGATGTCCAACTGGGACTCTGTATCCCCCTTTATTTGGCTATTTCATCTAGATCACCTTCATACTCAAGCACATGCATACACACACATACACACACACACACACACACACACACACACACGGAAGCGTCTACTGTATTAAATTTCCATAATACTCCTCAAACGGCCCTTGATATTAGCTGTCCATGCCATTATGCCCTCCTTTTCATCAAACATGGAGAAGTAGAGCAGGTGCCTATCTAGAGCCTTCACCCCCTACTGACTAGTGTTCATGGTTCAGAAAGATACTCTGAAGGCTACCAGAGGAGAAAGGTAAACACCAACCCAGTTACAAATGCTTTGACCTACAATGATAACCTGCCTGCAAGATATGCTAGTGCAATGGTGGCACCAAGCTCATGGGAATAACCCACCGATACCTGATTGAATTGAAAGCCTACTCCAATAGATGGAACCCATCCTGGATACTTCTTAGACAGCCAAGAACCTGAGACTAGATAGGACAGCGATCTAAGGGAAAACGAAATACTATTGTTCTGCTAAAGGAACATAGCAATAAAATGACTCCTAACTACATTCTGCAATATTCATAGATCAGTTCCTTGCTAAGCCATAATCTGAGAAGCTTCTGCCTGCGGTAGATGAGAACAAATACAGAGACCCATAGGCAATGTGCAGAGAATGAGATTCCTTGGAACAATCAGCCCTAAATGGGATGTCTCCTTCAAATCTCTCCCTTCAGAGCTCTGAGAACCCTGTTGAAAAGAAGATTGAAAGAGTGTAATAGCCAGAGGGGCTGGAAGCCATCAAGGAAATAAAGGTCTTTTAAACACAATAGGGCTTATGCTCATATGAACTCACAGAGACTGTGGCAGTATGCATCGGGCATGCATGGGTCTGTGCCAGATTGGGTTCCAGCTTTGAGAGAAGTGGATACTAAGCCTCCACCCCTAACCCAGAAGCTATCTCTAATTGATAACCACTTGCAAAGAAAAATTTGTTTTCTCCAGCCCAGAGAAGTCTCACTAGGAATACAAACTGTCTTAGTCAGGGTTTTTATTGCTGTGAGGAGACATCATGACCACAGCAACTCTTTTTTTTTGTTTGTTTGTTTTGTTTTTTTGTTTTTCAAGACAGGGTTTCTCTGTGTAGTTTTGATGCCTGTCCTGGATCTCGTTCTGTAGACCAGGCTGGCCTCAAACTCACAGAGATCCTCCTGCCTCTGCCTCCCGAGTGCTGGGACTAAAGGCATGGGCCACCACTGCCCGGCGACCACATCAACTCTTATAAAGGAAAATATTTCATTAGGGCTAGCTTACAGTGTCAGAGATTTAGCCCATTATCATCGTGGTGGGACATGGCAGCAGACGGGCAGACAAGGTGCTGGAGAAGGAGCGGAGAATTCTACATCTTGATCCAAAGACAACAGGAAGTGCACTGAGACATTGAGCATGACTTGAGCATGTATGAGATCTCAAATCCCACTCCTACAGTGACACATTTCTTTCAGCAAGGTCACACCTACTACAACAATGCCCCACCTCCTAATAGTGCCACTCTCTACGAGCTTGTAGAGGCCAATTACGTTCAAATTATCCCATAAGCCATACTTAAGGGCAAGTTCCATGCCCAACAGTAAATGGCTAACGCAAACTTAACTTAATGACATCTTTTGAGGTTCTTTGTCTGTAAAGTTTTGTCAGGACATTTAAAAAAATTTTTAATCTTATAGGTCATTTGCGTATACATTATGACTTACAGTTCTGTGATTTTATAGGATTCCCGTGTGTACGAACATGTGCGTCTCTGCATCTATATGTGTTTCTTGTGCACTTATTTTAACTTTTTTTCTTCTGTTACTTTGTTTTGTCCTATTATGGTTTGTTTGCTTTTGCTTTATCTTATTTTCTTATTATTATTTAGATGTCTATTTGTTTTCTAACAGAGACAGGAAGGTTTTAGACTTGGATGGAAGGGGTGGTAGGTAAAATCTTGGAGGAGCTGGGGAAGGGGAGCCCATGATCAAAATATATTGTATGAAAAGAATATATTTTCAATAAAAGAAAACTAGAAAAAAAGATCTACAGAAGTTTTCTTCTATACGTTACTGAATTTATCTGGGGATAAGATTTGGTCAAGAGCTCAGAAAGATGGTAAGGGAAAATAAAAACGTCTAAGAAGGGCTAGAGAGATAGCTGAGTGGTTAAGAATATCTGTTACTGTACCTAGTACACGCAACAGGCAGTTCATGACCACCTGTAAATCCAGCTCAAGGGATCTGATAGCCATTTCTGGCTTCCATGGCACCTACCTTTACTCACACATAGACATAAACATGATCACAAATAATATGCATCTTCAAAAACATCTAAGATTTTTTTCTGGGAAGTCAATACTGATTCAATACATAATATGTGTTGAGAAACATGATACATGCTTTACATGTATTAACTTAATAGTTTAACCTCTCTCTAAAACTTTCTTACTTCCAAAGATGACAAAATGGGAGGTAATGAAGCTTCATGACTAGATTCATCTCTAGAACAAACACTAATTATATTAGATCCACAGGGAAGCTGTTCCTGGTGTGTGAATACTTTGAGTAACTTAATCCTACGATTTTTGTGTTAAGCCCATGAGGCACAGGAAAACATAGGTAGTCATAATGCTTGATAAGATTTGAAAACTGATTAACAAGATTAAAGAAAAAAATTCAACACATTAGTGGTATTACCTTTGGAGATAAAAATAGAACTCAACAACACTGTTAAGTAAAATGTTTTTCTTAAAGATTTTAAAAATGTTTTCTTTCTGAAAAGACTTTCTATGTTGCAGGATAACATTGTTTGGCATTTGAGATTTTTAAGCAAAAGAAGTGGAGTGCTTCTAGGGGTCACTTCCTTCCAATGGAGGTTAAAAAATGTGTCAAGTAATGTAGAGGAGGCTTTGCATTCAGTAGAAATACACAGAACAACGAACCAGTAGAGAGGTGACAGGCACGCTCTCCTCAGAGTGCATCAGACAGCATTAAGTAGTAAGTTCCTTTCTGAAAGCAGAGGCATGCAGTTCACAGAAATCCATCACTTACCCTGGGGGTTCCATCTGGAGCATATGCAAGACGCAAGACTACTTCTCACAGAAACAGAAGTCCTGACGTAATGCAGAGCATAATGTGAAGGGTGACGCACAGCATAATGTGAAGGGTGACGCACACAGGCAAAAAGAGAAACATATGCGGAAGCTGAGTGCTGGCAGCCACTTTAAGTTCAACTTGTCACTAGAGTGAGATTAAAACAGAAGAAGGCTGTTCATTTTAGCTGGATGATGTATTTACTAAAGCTAACTGTCTTGAGCATCCCTCTAAGGTTCTCTATGGATTCTATATGAGAAGTTAAAGTGAACACTTTCCTACAGTTAAAAACAAAGGAGGCTTCAAATGTTTAAAACATAAACCTACTACCATAGAAGATTGCTAAACTATACAAATATAAAAATTTAAATAGAGTCACCGTATAATGGGGTATGGCAATACCGCAACTAGATGCCATATGCTATCAAATAAAACTCCCAGTACCACATGCCCCCAGGCAAGATATACAGAGAAGCCAGCAAATGCACATCCTGTAGAGCCCTTCACAATGGCACCCTGACCTGTAGGTTCTTACTACCCTGCCCATCTTGACCCACAGATCATTCCTATCTAGTTGCCATTTCCCCCCTACTTTGGGAACTTGCCCATCTCAGTCTACTCAGAGGGTAAAAGTAGAGAGCTCAGAGTCCTGGCAGCTTCCAGGCTCTGCTTGACTTGTAGACAAGGGCCAAGAGTGTGGTACCACCCAGAGCGCTGCCATCTCCATCTTCTTCTTGCTAGATGGTAATTAACACAGAGAACTATAATGGATTACCTCTTTTCTTAGTTGTTAGCCAAGGGGGATCCATAGACGCCTCATATATTACAAGCTGTTGCCAATATTCTTAGATACCCACGAAAAGTTTACAGTAAGAATCTGTTGCTGAAAGCACCATGTACTTTAGTCATAAAACATGAAGAAATTTATCTAGGCCTCAACTGGAAGCTTCATTTCTACTGGCTAGCATTCATACTGCTGGAAGGTGGTATACATGTTACCAGAGGATAAAAGTAACCATCAATATCATTCAGCTATAAACTCTGCAAGCTACAATAATGAGTTGGCAAGATAAGCCCACTGAGGTCCAATAGTAGTACTAATGTAACAGAAGTAAGCAAGCACTTTCTTACTGGATTTAAGGCCCATTTTATAAGATGGAACCCGCACCCAATACTGTTAATGCATTCAAGTACCTGAGGACATGGGTCCTAAAGGAAAACCAATTGTTAGTATTTTGCTCAATGGACATAGCATTAAAATGACTCCCAATGATACATTGCTGTACTTACAGAAGAATGTGTTTCTCAACCCTCTTTGGAGAAGCTTCTTGCAGTAGATGACAATCAACACAGAGTCACAACTGCTCAATGTGCAGAATGAGAGAATTAGAAGTGTTCGGCCCTAAATGGGATGTCTACATCACTCCCTCTCCTTGAGGTTCAAGGATCTATATAGAAGAGGGGGCAAAATCATTGTAAAAGCCAGAAGTGGAGGATGACTTTGAGAAAGCCGTGTTCTCCAGACACAACAGGACAGATGAACATTTAAACTCACAGAGACTGTGACAGTAGGCACAAGGCCTGCACAAGCTCAAGCCAGACAAAATTCCAACATGTCTCACCCCTATCCCAATAGCTCTGGGATTTTACTGTTGCTGGGTGAGGGAAAGTCAGTGTTCTTTAATGGAGTGACACTAGATATATGGACCACCTTTCAGAGCAGACCCCATGCCTGGGACTCGTCACCCAATAACACAAACTGGAGTTCATGTGTTTCTTCTATTTTTAAGAGAGAACATGGAATTGGGTGAGTACGGAGGTGGAGGAGGATCTGGGAGGAGTTGGGAGAGTGAATGTGAATAAAATATATTACATAAAATTCCCAAAGAAGAAATGAAAACATTATTTTTTTAAAATGTCAAAACTAGAATAATTCAAAGCAAGAAACGCCATAAGGAAGACTTTTTAAATCCAAATGGACAGTCTTGGCAATCAATACAACTTCCATATCCTGCTTCAATAAGGCTTGCTACAGTCTATACTCATATGCTGCCTTGGACAAGTACCACCTGATGCTTCCATAAAATTAAGGCACAGAAATTACCAACTAAAGTTACTACCCCAGGGAAAATATAAGTTATAAAAATTATTGTAGTATGTCTCATATGTGTGCATGGCAACTCAAGCTGCCATAAGAAAAAATGCTTGCAAGTAAACATTCTCTCTGCCCCAATTCAATTTTAAGGAATTTGTGATATTTCTCTAGCTAATCATGAACCAGGTACAACATTTCAAGTACTCATTGTAGCCCCTGACCTCCTCCTTAAACAAGAAAGTTAGCCCAAGACCACCAGCTCAGCAACCCTAGATATTGTACAAATAAGAAATTAACTTTAAAAGAAAATGGTCCCTAAGACTCGACATTTCCTGGTGACTGCAGCGCAGCCTCATTTTTGGATGCTAAAATTGTGGATGGGTGTTATCTGCTGGAAGTAAGTGTTTCCATCACAAATGGGGTGTCTCCTCTTTGTCAGTAAAAGCTACACATGATTCGCAGAGTACTACATCTCCCACTGATGGCAGTAGGCGATGGATGTAAGGCCTGAGGAAGAAAGGAGTAGGACCTGGGGCTGTAGGGGCTAGGTAGCAAGAAGAAACTCTTAGGTGGTTTCATTATCACATCCAGACAGCTCTTTCTGTTGGCAACAGCTCATTATGCAGCCTGTCTATAGCACCACAGGTGGGCTAGCTTTGCAGGCTGCAGGCTGTGGCAGCCACAGGCCCCCATCTGTTTCCTCTCCACCATTCTTTAAGCAAATGATTGAATTCCACAGAAACCACTCTCAACTACCTTAAAAAAAGATTTATTAAATTCTCCTGCTGGGCAGGATTCTCTGGAGAAACAAAAATCAATAGATTTGTGTAAGTTCCTGTGTGTGTGTGTGTGTGTGTGTGTGTGTGTGTGTGTGTGTGTGTGTGTGGTGTGTGTGTGTGTGTGTGTGAGAGAGAGAGAGAGAGAGAGAGAGACTTGGACCTGGGCTTTCCATCTTCCAGAATTGTAAGAGAGCAAATATTGATAATTGCCCAGTTTCAGCTTCCTACAGTGGCAGCAGCATCACAGACACTCTGAAGAAGGGTACACAGTGACAAGAGCCAGAGGAGTGGGCAGAGAGCTTTTCACCATGGCTCTCAGGACTAGAATCCTTCAGTGTTTCAGGATGTGTTTGCATGGTGAGTTTTGTGATAACTCTGTGTCTAATCTGGAGCAAAGCACTTGCTGCATAATTTCCACTAGTCAAGTTACATGGGCCTCAGCCTTCTCATCAGAGAGCCCTAGTCACAAGCTGTAAAATATCGAGCCTCTCAACCTACAACGAACGGTTCCTTCCTGTTTTAAAACAAAACACACTCAATGATAGAAAGTCACACATGACTCCCTTTGTGAACTAATGGCAATATTAGAACTTTTAGCACACATTGTAAATATTTATGGCATATGGTAACATACTCATGTTGCCAGAATATATCAACTCCACAAAAACAAGCAGACGGCCAGTTGTCGTAAGGATCACCAGCTGTTTTCCAGAGGTGATCTATTCCAAGTCCCACTCTATAACTTTTACTCCAAATGTAAAGCCATGCACGACATAATCTGTCAGCCTCCATGTTTTATGTGCTTAGTAACAAAACCTGTTTTTTTTTTTTTTTTCCCATCATGGTTCCTATTATGCTGTTACTGCCAACACCCCATAGTAATGTACCCAAACCAACTATGAACTGTAGGCTCTTTTTGCACATGTAAACTGCCTCTTATGAACTATACCCTCTGCCCCCATAAACCCTCAGCTAGTATGCACATGTTCTGAAAGGGCAATTTCCTCTCACTGAGATGGACAGAACAAAGAGAAATTAGTACCAATAAGCAATCCATTCCAAGCCACCGTCCCCACATGCCTCATTCCACACATGATACTATGTTAGATTCCGTTACTGATGTTTCCAGATCATCTCGGAGTTAACTACACTTCTATCCCAAAGACAACTCTACCATCCACCACAACATCTCACGCTTATCCAAATCAGCCAGATTATTGCCAAGGTGTTTTATGTATAAGCCGACAAGGCAGATTCTAGGGTGGCACAGCCTGGATCCAAATCTCATTCAGCCATTCCTCACTAGAGTCTGCGGTTAAACTCTACACTCCTGCCTCAATTTTGTCCTAGCTAGTATAATATAAACTAGCCACTTGCTATATTCTGTGTAAAGACTGGAAGATGAATATTTCTTCTCACTGATCCTGTCATGAAGTAATTAGAAAGTGAACACCGGTAACAGGCAATGGGCAACAACCAAAACAGCAACAGCACACACAGTGGGAGCCAGCCACACCTTCCCAGTCTGTGGTTATGTCATACTCAAACAGTGGCTCTGTTCTTGAACCCTTTAGACCCTCGTACCTTCTCTGTCTTTATTGGGTATAAATTCCTACTAACCACCCTGACATATCTTGGGCAAGAATAGTGTCAAGTCAGCTTAGCCTTGCCTTCATTCTCCTTGGTTGTTTTCAAGGAGATATTTAGTCTCCCTTTGTGTGGCCTCTGTTTCGTTAGTCAAAGGCTTTGCTCCAATTATATTCCTGACTGCTGTTTCAATAGTTGGAGTCTTTGCTGTAAGTTTGACTGTAACAACAGGGATGCCAGTGTTTTGAATAAATAAATATTTAAATTCTAATATAATAATAGGAAAACAGGAAGACATTTAAATTATATTAGAAAAAAAGAAGTAATTAATCTTTAACTCTGGCTGGTATTCATATATCACAGACCAGACCATGGTAATAGGAAAGAATTAAGTGAAATACTTTAAAGGATATTATTAAAATACTATTATAATGAGACCTATAAGGGATAACTGATCATCTTAAATTCAGAAATATTTCTTAGGAAGGCATGAAACAAATACATTTTCATTTTTTTTTTTTTTTGGTTTTTCGAGACAGGGTTTCTCTGTGTAGCTTTGCGCCTTTCCTGGAACTCACTTGGTAGCTCAGGCTGGCCTCAAACTCACAGAGATCCGCCTGCCTCTGCCTCCCGAGTGCTGGGATTAAAGGCGTGCGCCACCACCGCGGCCGGGCTGGAGGGATGGCTCAGCCGTTAAAGGCTAGGCTCACAACCAAAAATACATTTTCATTCTTAATAAACTTACGCATCAGATGGTAAATTATTACACGAACTCAATAAAAAAAGACAATTTTCTCCACATGCACCTGTATTATGTCAGTTCCCATCGTAATTATCATTAATGATTCCAGAGCCAATAAAGCGAGTTGAAATTTGACTAGCAATTATGTTACTCCATTTCATTTAATTTGGCTATTTCAAGCCAAATATAAAACCATCACCATCTACAGGTACTGCATGAGTGAAGTCACCTAGAACACTATGCTGAGCTCTACAGTTCCAGACAACAGCCATGAGCTGCTGTATGACACTAAGGTGATGGTCTTATCCACCCCCAGAGCAGCAATCAGCTAAATGGAGTGAAATGACATGACTGGAGATGCTCTGGTGCCTCTCAGGTGCTAAGCAGTGAGGTCCATAGAAGAGCTTTATGATGACAACTGACACCCTAACTCCAAGACAGAAGTTTGAAATCTACCAAGTTTGTTCAAAACAATAATTGGGAAATGTTCTAAATTCCATTCCAGATTAAGGAAAAAGGACATTTTTACATGGTGCTGTTCTTTTTAGGTTTTTCAACTTAGTGGAGTACAGGTTTTTAAAGTATTCCTTTAGAGCTTTCTGAAATTCACAGCCGTATCTGCCAATGCTGAGGATGAAGACTGCCCCTCTGTCCCCTTCCTTCCTGTTTCTTCAATGGGAATGTTATGCTGTTGACTTAGAAGTGCCTATGAAAAGGTTTTTCTGGGAATTTCACCCTGGTCTCTCATTTGAAACATTCAGCTCTAGTCTTTACTTCATAATATTCATAATATAAAAAAAATCATGTTTTTGTGTTAATGCAGGCAACAATAATGTGGCAATATCAATTATCTATCAATACAGTTCATAATACTTTGTTATGTTAAACTTTTATAGAAAAGCCCACTATCTCTTGTGTGGATTAGACAAATACATATTAAAAAGCAAAGGCAATTTGGTTCCATTCAGATTGCCACATCCAAGGCATCAAGCCTTCATTCCATTATACGTGATGACAGTAAGCCTGGATATTATTGTTAGACCTGAGGTGAGACTTACTTTCAAATCATGTGTGTGTTGGTTACTTTTCTGTGGCTGTGGTAAAAATAAAATGACTAACAGTAAATTATAAAAGAAGAAAGAACATGTTTTTGGATTAAAGTTATAGAGGGAAAGTTCACAATGATGGGAAAGGCATGGCATCTGGAGGTGACATCTTAAGCCACTGACAGGAAGCAGAAACAGGAGAGAAAGTGGGACTAGACTAGAAAACCCCAAATCCTACCCTCCAGTGACAAAGTTCTGTCAACAAAGTTGCACCTCGTATAGGCTCCATTGCCTTCCCAAACACAACCACCACGAAGAAGACCATGTGTTCAAATGCACAAACCAACAGGGAACTTCGCATTTGGACCACTACAATATGCAAATTATAAACTACAGTGTTCATCTTTATGAAATTTCTACATATAGTTGCATTATTAAGACTACAGCCTGTGGGTCTGGAGACATGGCTCAGTGGTGAAGAATGTGAACTGATTCTACAGAGGGCCTGAGTTTGGTTCCAAGCACCCATCACATGAGAGTCACAGTTGCCAGTAACTCCAACTCCTAGGGATCCTATGCCTCTGACCTCCTTGGGCACCTGCATTCATATGCACATACTCACACAGACACATGCACAGGTATGCATAATTCAAAATAATAAAATTAAATCCTTTTTTTAAAGACCTCTGTCCATATGAAGTTGGGACCTCATCTAGACACCTTGGAGAATTCCTAAGGACAGCATTTACCTCTCCACTCTGCCCACATGGGCCTGAGTGAACTTTTCTTCCTTCTTTTCATCTTCTTTCTCAGATTCACTAACTTTCCAACAAATCCGGATTATCTTGACTCTCAAATCTGTACCAGCTCAGCAGCACTCTCTCTGTTGCCTGAATCCAAACTCCTTCACCCTGCGTTTAAATCTTTCAGGTCCTATTATCACACAGGTCTTATTTATTAGTTTAACCAACCTCTCTGCGTGAACGGTTCCTGTGTGTCAATGCATTCTTTCATTTGCTTTCCCACGCAATCAGCAGGTAGTTTAACAACAATAGAGAAACAGTATCATTACATATAACAAAACAAAGAGAAAAAAATCCGGGTAAGAGACAAATGATTAATCTGGGGCGTCAGGGGGGCAAAGATTGAGCAAATAGAGACCCTCTGCCACAAAAGAGAAATGAACAGTGTAAACAAAAGCAGAGAAACCTGCTGCACCATGATGGAGAACTTATAGAGGAAGGAAAATAAAAGATAATTGCTCAGAATCATTAGCCATTAAATTCTCCATGCTAGCAAACTTTAGTTCAATTATTCTAGAAAAAAATATGAGTACACTGATAGCTCTTTTACATGCAAAAGACCCGTACTTCTCATTTCAAAAGACTTTATGCAATATGCCATTCATAGCAATAATAGGCATGATTGCCAATTAAAGAAATTTCAGCTAAGGTAAAGGAGCTTTGATACTCCTGCTTTCTTTGGAGGTGCCTATCAGAAGAGTTGATATTTTTCAGAGTATCAGGTTTATGTAATCTACAGATCCTTTTTGTTTACCAAAAAACAAGAATATTAAGTGTTCATCTCAAAAGTTGGAGCAAATCTGAGGTATATATCAAGTTCTGATGATAAACCACAACCCCAGTAGCTACATAAGCAAGACCCATAGAGAAAATGGAAACTCACAGGAGGGAATAATGTAATAGGTTCTGATGACGGCAACATAGTAAGTAATAGGAGCTTAGACAATATGAAAATGGCATGGGTGGGACCAAACATAGGTAGGGACTGAGTAAATATGAAATAATTAGGACTAAAGTGACTGTTCTTGCCAGTCAGAATCTGAAGCTGGCCAGTGGAAGCTGGAAGGCTAACTCTGACTAGGCAACAGGTATGTGGCTAGGTGTTCATCTCCATGGATGCTCAGTTGCAGTTGCATGCAGACTTGGCTTGGGGGCATTGGGGAAACAACCTGTCTCTTGCAATCAGCTCATGAGCTGGGGAAGTCATTTTTCTTCCTCTAAGGACCCCAAAAGCAAGTGTCTGCTTTCAGCTAACTCACTTTGAGGACAGAACAGAGACACTCAAATCTATGAAAGAAGCAAGGGACAAAGCTAGTCAGGGTGCCTAACAGCAAGAACAAGTTAGATATAAGGGTAAACACCAAAGGTGTTAGAAATAATAACAACCAATTATTTAAGAAAATGTTCTTATAATGAATGCTGATAAAACTTATCTGAATGTTGCTTAAATATACAGGAATCAACACAAATACAAAGTTCAAAATAAAGAATATGTGTATACTCCAGCATTCAACTAACTGTCAATCAACAATAAGTTTAGAAACAGGGCTTCAGGCAATGTATCAGAATCAATAATAAGTAACATTATATAATAATAAAATGAACAATGGACAGAGGAAATAAAGTTATCAAACACTAATAAGTTTCACACGGTTTTAAAACATCTTCATACATACAAATCACTAATTGCAAAGTGAGACAGGGAAATCAAAAGGTGATCAACAATGATAATTTCATTGGTGCATTGTAAATGAATGTTGAACATCTCCAGACATAAAAACATGCCAAAGAAAAGATGACTAAAAAATTCCTGAGTGCAAGCCTGTGACTGATACTACAAGAAAACAGTAGATAGAGCCAAGCATGTTACGTTCTTCAAGAATATCAATATCCTACAAGATGAGCAAGTCCTGAACCTTTCCATATTAAAAAGGACGCAAGAGACTGGACAGTAAAAAGTGAGACCTCACTGGAGGAGAATGCATAATGTGGGGAATGTTACTATGTCAAAGAACAAAACTGAAACATTGTTGACATTAAATGTGACAATGTAACTGAGCAATCCAGCCCCAGAAATCCAGGAGTTAACCAGCAATGAAGTACCACTGTTTAAGGCATTGGGATGAAATTAGTTTATTGCAAGATTATATTTAACTAGTGGTCTAGAATGTCTTTTCATCTGTAAAGTTACCACTGACTCACCCAGTTATATAAGAGTGGCCCAATCAGTAAACTTGCAGGAGTTATTATACGCTTATAGAAGATAAGAAATCTTGCTTTTATTAATTTGAGAAGTCATTCAATAAAAAGTCATCAATAAATACTATGCACACAATACTTTACCCTTGCATGAAGGTATTGTAGATAAAAGAAAACTATGGTTCTGCCTGCCTGGCAGTGGGATGTTGTCTTCTGTGTAAATTCCACTGGATAAAATCCTCCTCAAATTACATTATGATAAGTACTTAGTGTTTCATGGCTTCCTGAAAGTGAGTTAGAAGGCTCAGTGAGGAATTGATTATAAATATATCTCTGGGGAGAAAATACTATAATCAAGAGCTAGGCTGATTCAGTAAGGATGAACACAAGAGCTTCCATTATTTCTTCCTGTTATTTGTTTCTGTTCTGGAACGTGAATAAACTGTGTAATAATATGTGTGCAATGCAATTCATCTGTGGGTCTTCCTTCCAGCCAGAACATTTTAATTTTTAATTTGTATTCTAAAATAGCACAGAAGGTGTACTACTAAGTTTCTTTTCTGAATTTGTTGATGACATAAATATAATATTGCAGGCCGAGTGGTGGTGGTGCACGCCTTTAATACCAGCACTCAGGAAGCAGAGCCAGATGGATCTCTGTGAGCTGGAGACCAGCCTGGGCTACAGAGTGAGTTCCAGGACAGGCACTAAAATTATACAGAGAATCTCGAAAAACCAAATATATGTGTGTGTGTGTGTGTGTGTGTGTGTGTGTGTGTGTGTGTGTGTGTGTGTATATATATAATTGCTTAATATGTCATGTCCCCCACCACTACCCCCAATCCTGATGTCTTCCACAAATTGGCCAGGGAGCCTAGTTAAATCAGCCAGCTTCAGGTTAAGTGAGAGACCCTCTGTAAACACATGTCGTGGCATGATTCCAGAAGACATCTGATGCCAACCTCTGGCCTCTGCATGCATGCACACACATATGCTCATTAGCACACATATGAACACACACATACACTTTCTTTGTATATATAAAAGATCAGTCTAACACCCATAGAAATATAACTAAGGGTACTTAATCTAATTCTACTTATCTAAATGAAAAGTTAGTTGCATATTTTCACAAACTTATTTTTTTTAATATTTAATTTTGGTTCTGTGTGTGTGTGTGTGTGTGTGTGTGTGTGTGTGTGTGTGTGTGTGCGCGCGCGTATGACTGTAGGTACCTGCAGAGGCCATAGATGGAGTTATATGCAGTTGTGACCTGTTGTGAGTGCTGGGAAATAAACTCAGACTGTCTGGAGAGCAGGCTCACTGTTAATTGATCAGCACTATCTGCAGCTCCATGTTCATTTTCTGTTTTTTCTTTTCCTTTACTTTTAAAAGAACATCACTTTGTAAAAGGTGGGGAAATTTCACTGGAGGTATGTAAGATAGATGTACAATAATGATTGGAAGAGGAAAGGATTAGATGAAGACTGGAGACTGAATTCTTTCATTCTTAAGTTTTAATAGTGTGTGTGTGTGTGTGTGTGTGTGTGTGTGTGTGTGTGTGTGTGTACACGTATGTATGTATGTACATACATATACATGCATGCAGGTGCCAACAGAAGCAAGAAGAGGCTGTCGGATCCCCTGGAGCTAGAGTTATCAGTAGATGTGAGCTGTCCAATGAGGGTGATGTTAACCAAGCCCAGGTCCTTTGCAAGAGCATCTCTCTAGCCTATAGAAGTTATGATGATTAGCTCCTGCTATACTATTTCTGAGTTGGGTCATACTGAGGCACACCTATGTATGTTTTCTTTGTACTTCTGGTTTGACTTGTTATAACAGAATCTGTTTGAGTCACACATAAATTTGAGCTTTCAGATAAACACCTCATTTTCACCTTATCAGAAGTAGCCCAAGTGCCTTAGGTTGCTCACTAGCTTATTGAGCAGGGAGCGGAGCTTCAGAGATGGGAAGAAACCATCAGTGTGTTGCAGCTCAGGTCACACGTGTGACTCAGGTGAGAAGCATTTGTTGCGTCAATGAGTCAGATTAAATTCACACGAATAAAGGGGGTAAATGAGTTTTGAGAAATGCGGCTTGCTTCTTCGTGGCTTTCATTTATAACCGTATAGTTTTCGCATGAAGTTTAATAATGGGTGCTCCTGGCACTTCATAAGCACTCAGCACAAATGTCAGAGTGTGGAAAGATGCTGGAGGACTGCCTTGGGTGAGTGAGAAATGCTTGTTTGCACCTTATCTGGTGCTGCAAGAAATAAAGAAATGCAGAGCATAGACACTGAAAGCCCTGGGGAAAGTAGCAAGATTGAGAAAATTGAACAGAGTCTTTGGGCTTTGTACAGGAAGCATGCAGGATCCTGGCCTTTCTACCTCCACTGCCCAGGACATGTAGAGTTATAGCATGCATTGCTCAACTATGTGTAAAATAACTGCCTTCAATAAAATGCATTCCTGTCGATCTTTGGTCTTCTGATATATACTGCTTTAAAATCTATTATCCAAAGCATAAAACTCACATCTTCAGGGACCCTTTATTTTCTTATAAAATGAAATAAAATAAAACCAATTAGCTATTTAGCCATTAATCAGTAAAATTCTCTTACTTTTATGTCTTCTAAGATTAGATTATCTCTGTTGCAGTGCTTAGGGTACAATTAAAAACATGTTCTGGAATCAAGTGTTTGGGGTGCTGGAGAGAGAGCTCAGTGTTTGGAGCTCTTACTGAGTACCTGAGGTTGATTCTCAGCACCCATGTGTGATAGTTCACAACAGGCTATAACTCCATCTCCAGAGAATCTGACACCCTCTTCTGGCCTCTTCAGGCACTGTGTCCATGTGTGTGAGTACACACACACACACACACACACACACACACACACACACACATACACACACACACATGCACCTGCCCCACCCAAGTAATTAAAATAAATAAAGTAAACTTTACTTTTCTTTAAAAAAAGAATTTATGTGGACATACTTTGACACATCTCTGTAGCTGGAGTATTCCTGTGCTCACCCGGCTCCTGCAGTCACTCAGACCCAAATAAACACACAGATGCTTATATTATTTAAACTGTGGCCTAATGGCTCAGGCTTCTTGTTATCTAGATCTTACATGTGAAATTAACTCATTTCTATTCATCTATAAGTTGCCACGTGGCTTGTGGCTTACCAGTACTTTACATGTTCTCATGGCGGCAGCAGCTGACTTCTCCTGACTCAGCCTTCCACTTCCCAGAATTCTCCTCTCTCCTTTTCCCGCCTACGCTATACTTCCTGCATGGCTACTGGTCAATCAGCATTTTATCATTCAATCAGAGCAACACATTCACAGCATCCCCAGTACTTCCCCCTTTTCCCCACAAATACACATGAATATTTCTTCATGAGGGAAGTAAAATATAAATCTCTACTATGTCTCTAAAATTTTCGGTGATAGAAATATAGCACGTACTATCACTAAGTTTCATTTAGGTTTGAGGTGATATTATGTTCCCCAATATATTGTGCACCTTAATAAATGTATCTGGGGTCAGAGAACAGAGCAGCCACTAGATATAGAGGCCAGAAAATGGTGACACACACACCTTTAATCCTAGCATTCCAAAAGTAGAGATCCGTCTGGATCTCTGTGTGTTCAAAGCCACACTGGAAACAGCCAGGCATGGTGACACATGCCTTTAATCCCAGGAAGTGAAAGCAGGAAGCAGAAAGGTATATAAGGCATGAGGACCAGGAACTAGAGTCTGGTTAAGCTTTTAGGCTTTTGAGCAGCAGTTCAGCTGAGATCCAGATGAGGACTCAGAGGCTTCCAGTTTGAGGAAACATGACCAGCTGAGGAATTGGCCAGGTGAGGTTAGCTGTGGCTTGTTCTGTCTCTCCGATCTTTCAGCATTCACCCCAATACTTGGTTCTGGGTTTGTTTTTATTAATAAGACCTTTTAAGATTCATGTTACATAGGTTGTTGTAACAAAATATTCAGGGTCCAGATGGTATGAAGTTCCTTTCTCGGGCACACAGACTGAAGTGTGGGTGTGCGACTGTGGAAAGCTTGCAGGCATGAGATAACCTCTAAGCAGGAATGCCTTCCTGCACAGGGGTAAAAAACAATAAACAGGAAAGTGCAGGGGGAAAGAACCCAGAGAACCAGGACAATGTAGTGTTCCACAAAGACTATTTGCTCGAGCCTTGCTTTCAGAGCTATGTCAGTATCCAAACACTATGTCAGCAGCTGTGGACAAAAGAAAATCATTAATTTGTGAAGTGAATCCAAAACAGTCTGGTGTCTCTGTCTACCATTCGCCTCCTTCCAGGTCCCTTTGTTGCCCAGGGCTGTGCTGGCCACTGTATCACGTCAAGAAAAGATTTATTTCAGATCACAGTTTCAGGTGACAGCCCTCCACAGCAGAGAAGTCAAGACGGCAGGAACCTGATGAAGTTGGTCATACCACATTCATAATCAGAGCAGAGAGCAACAAATGCATGTGTGCTTGCATTCGGTTCACATTCTCCCCTCGTACACAGTTCGGAATCCACTGCCTAGAGAATGGTGCCACCCACAGTGGCGGCATCTTTTCACCTCAACTAACTTGATCAGGAAAATCCTTCACAGGCATGCTCACAGAGGAGTTTAATCTAGACAACTCCTCGGTGAGACTCTCTTCAGACACAATCAAAAAACTAATCACCATGTTACCTGTGCCCTTTCAAAGGTAGTTAATAACCAATCTCAACTTAGACACATACACAAACATCACCCGTTCTGATTTGCACATACAGTCACGTGTTCCGCAGCTTCGGTGGAAATGCTTTTTCACTCCCATTTGGATTTTACTAAATTTCTGAGAAAGAAAGGATTGTTAAGATGATGGTTTCCCTTTTACTCAATTCCTATAAACTTCCCAAAGATATGTCAATGCTAATTATGAAATATGTAATAAATAGTCATTAATAAATGAACAAGAATATGCAATAAATACAAATTTTAATATCAGTTTTGTGTATGGATGTTTTGTCTGCACATGTCTATACACCATGTGTGTAATAGGTCTTCACAGAAGCCAGAAGAGGACATCAGATAACCTGGGATTGGAGTTACAGACAGTTGTGAGTTACCATGTGGGTTCTGGGAATCAAATCCTGGTTCTTTGGAAGAACAGCCAGTTTTTGGAGCTACTGGCACATCTCTCCAGACCCTCATGCCAAAATTTAAAAAAATAGTGGATCTTAAAACTATTTTTCAACTCAACAATTTGTGATTTAAAAATCTTAATAAAAAATAACATCTTCTGTGATAAAATAGAGCTGAAGTGAGGTGGAGACATCTAAAAAATGCAGAAGCCTTAGTCTTTTTCAAGCATGCTCCTCTCTGCAAAAATAACTAATATGGCTATAATAACTAGTAATGAAAAATGTACATGAATGTGAGTTATTTCCTCCCATCCTGGAATGTGAGCTGGTACCTACCATGTTGCTGACTCTTCCCGATTCCTCATGTCCTCAGTGTCTCACACATTCTCTCTGGGAGGAATCAGGAAGAAGTAACTGTTAGTCCTGTCCTCATTGCTAACTTCCTCTGAACTTTAATACCTACAGCACCCCTGTTTAACTTTTATGTCTTCTAACTCTATTTATGCTTCCTGTGTGTGAGATGGTGGACATGCCAAGGGATGTGTGTAGAGATCAGATGACAGCTTTGCAGAGTTATTCCTCTCTGTTCATCTTTATGTGGGTCTCAGAGATCAAACTCAGGCCATTAGGCTTGTTCATCAAGGGCCTTGGTCAGCTGAGTCATCTCATCAGCCTCCTATTTAGTTTTTGACCTACCCCACAAGGACATGAAATGCCACATGTTTGCAGAGTACTCTCTTCATGAGAAATCTGTTCAGAATTCAGCTATAAAAAGAGATATCAAAACTTAGCCAGATGTTGAATAAATCAATTAGATTAAAAATAGATATAAAGAAATGCATTTCCAAGTCTCCTTTTGAAATCTTCTTCAAAGAATCTTTTGTTTAGAATGTGAGGGATTCAGTCACATCAAATAACTTTGCCTGCATTTATTTTAAATTGGGAATAGATAGAAGTCATCCACAATGAGAACTGATGAGTAAAGTAAGTGTAATAATAATAATAACAATAATGATGATGATGATGATGATGATGATGATGATGCATACACAGAGGCTGACAGACAGCATATAACAGACTAACGTTTTAAACCCTGCAAAATAGAATAATTTCAAATAGTTAAGATAAGGTAAAACAATCTCCCCCCTCCCGCCAAAAAAATGAAAGAGAAAAAGGATGATGGGAAAATCGAATATCTATATGTAGAACAATAAAGATAGATCTCTCTCACACATACACCTTGTACAAAGTCAATAGAATCTAGAAAAATCATTATATTGATAGAGGAACATATAGATACAGCACTTCAAGATATAGGCATAAGCAAGGAATTCCTGAAAATGACTCACATAGCTTGAGTTAATACTAAGAACTGATGAGCATGATTAAAAGCTTATTTTAGGATGATGATTCAGTGCATGCTGCACAGACATGTAGACGAAGTCCAGATATCCAACAACCACTTATGAAGCTAACCACAGGAGATGTGTGACTATAAACCCAGGGTTGAGGTTGGGAGAGAGGAAGCAAGTGAATCCCTGGGCTTTCAGGCAGGCTGTCCGGGTACAATGGTGAACTCCCAGACAAAGAAGGAGGTCTGTCTCAAAAGACAAAGTGGAGAGAAATAGATGAGGTATCCTGGTATTGACTTTTGGACTTCTACGTGCTCGTGTCTTGTGGACCTCAAACACACACACACACACACACACACACACACACACACACACACACACACACATTCTTGCATAGCAAAGGGAGGAAGCAGCAGAGTGAAGAGGTAGCCTGTGGAGTGTGATATCCTCAGTCATCGTTGACCTCATTCAGACTGACCTGCAGTTTCACACAGGCAAACACACTGGAGCTGGGTCACACCATGAAGACGTTATAAGTGACTTCAGAAAGGAAACTGTTGTCCTCACTACCTCACACGTTCTGCACTCTCCATGCTCTCACTGTTTCACATGATGTATTAATATATTTTGTTCTTAAAAGTAAATTTAATCTTTTTTTATTACTTTTATTTTTTAATTTTCTAATTAATTTAATTTTACATATCAGCCACGAATTCCCCTATCCTCCCTCCTCCCACCCTCCCCTCAATCCACCTCCTATTCCCACCTTCTCCAGGGCAGGGACTCCCCTGGGGATTCAGCTCAGCCTGGTAGATTCAGTCAAGGCAGGTCCAGTCCCCTCCTCCCTTCACCCGGGCTGAGCAAAGTGTCCCAGCATAGGCCCCAGGCTCCAAACAGCCAGCTCATGCACTAAGGACAGGTCTCCCGGTCCCACTGTCTTGGGGCCTCCCAAACAGTTCAAGCTAATCCACTGTCTCACTTATCCAGAGGGCCTGATCCAGTTCCATGGGGGCTCCTCAGCTATTGGTTCAAAGTTCATGTGTTTCCACTAATTTGGCTATTTGTTCCTGTGCTTCTTTCTTAAGAATAACAAATGTATGACTCTGGTGTATCTGATTTTCTGAACATCTTTGGTTTCTTTTCCTAGATATTCTCCCCCCCCCCTCTCCCTGCTTGTCTTATCATAATATCAACAGAATAAAGGCATGATGAGAAATCCAGCTACAGGCTGGAACATTCTGGCTTGGTCTCACTTCAGTGAGTGTCAAAAATGGACCTGACCACTACACAGCAGCAGTGCTTGTAGTCTAGCCCCCATTGTATCTTTCAGAATATCCGACTGGTATTTCTACCTCAGAATACAGAAATAAATTTGTATTGAATTCTTAATGTCTGGTCTAAATATATGATGAGATGTCAAAGTTTCTAGTATATTCTGTAGTCTTTCTTTGAGTGAAAACTAATGATGGCAGAGACTGAGACCACAGTCTGCTGAGAGTGGTAGTCATGTGACATGCCATTAGATCTTTCTCTGCTACCTGAAAACATGAATAAAACATGTCAGGACTCCCATGCAACTCATGTCTTCACTAGATCTCTTGTATTATCAATAAAATCTGCACAGCATAGCAGCAGACATATTGTTTCCCAAAACCAACCAAACAAAAAATACCTTAGTGTAGCATCTAACAGCAGGGTGGGTGTCTCCTTGCTAATATCTCTTCCAATTATAAACCTCAATTGACTGGGATTTTATATTAATTGGTTTCATTGCTTTTAATTATGTTTATGTTTGTGTGAGGGGTAGTCACACTGTGTAGAGGTGCCCACAAAGGGCAGAGAGGATTTCTGGGTTTCTGATTCCCTGGTGTTAGAGTTACAGGCAGTTGTGAACTGCCCAGCATGTTATCTGTGCACTCTAACCAACACAACGCAAATGCTTTGAGAAGGACACTCTCTGTGGATAGAGAATTGAATCATGTCAGTACAATGGGTCAGTGTCATGGCTCAATAACTTCAATAACTCTGGGAGCCCCTGTGTTGAACAATTGATTGCCAGGTTGGAGCACAATCAGGAGGTAGTATAGCCCTAAGCAGTGGGGACCAGGAAAAGGAAGTAAGGACATTGAGGTTGTGACATTAATGGAGATACTGGAATCATCACCTTTGTCTTTTTCTTTGTTGCCTGGCAACCATGAAATGAGAAGCTTTTGCTGTCTTCACACTTTCTACCATAATCTGCCTCATCACAAGCTCAAGCGCAACAGAGTCAAGTGACCATGAACCTAGAAACTTGAAGCCTCGGAGCCAGACTACATCTAGGTTCATTTCAGATATGTTGTCACAGTGGCAGGTAGCTATTGGCCATATGTGAATGAGTCATGGCAATCAGAATATTCTGGGTCATATAATCCCTGGTCATATGGATACAACTTTCAACTGTGAGTGACATTAACACTAAAACTTGAAGACTAGAGAAATGAGCCAGGCGGTGGTGCTGCACGCCTTTAATTCCAGCACTCAGCAGGCAGAGTCAGGCAGATCTCTGTAAGTTCGAGGCCAGCCTGGGCTACAGATTGAGTTCCAGGAAATGTGCAAAGCTATACAGAGAAACCCTGTCTCGAAAAACAAAACAAAACAAAAAAAAGAAAAAAGAAAGAAAGAAAGAAACGACTAGAAAGACCAAAGAAACGTCAAGTAAAGGAAGAAGGATGGTAAGAAAGATTGTGATCATTATGACCTTTCTGAGTCATCCAAGGGCTCTCACCTCCTGGTCAATTGCTCTCTTACTGTTTCTGTGTTTCTTTCAATTTATTCAAGTCATTATTCTATGTTCCTTATAAGAACAAAGGAAGCTAAGATTCTTATTAACCTCATTCAAAACTGGCAGGAAAAACTTTAGGTTAGTCAAGTTTATATTTAATTTTTTTCCACAGCATTGTCACTCTATGAAATTGAGCTGTACAGCTTTTAAATCTATAAGCTTTTCATGCATGGAGGGGAATGCGCTTTTGAAAGTACTTCTATTAGTTCTTTAAATATGGATAGGGCATTCAATTATCTGTCTAAATTTGAATACAGAGAGGTGATAAATAAGCCCCTATCTCCAGGTCATGCAATCATAATCCTCTCACTATATGAACATAAGCCAAGGACGCTCCTGATTGGCAACACAGAAGAGAACTAGCAGGCGCCAGTATCATGGTCTTCCAAAGTTGTTAAACGATATGAATATCTGTTGTATTGTACTGAATATTAAAACAGAAAACAATGATAAAAATCCTTACATCATAGATTTGGTAATGAAATAATAACCAATGTTTTTATTTCATATTCATTCTAACTGTGCCATACATCTCTGAAAGGTACTTTGTATGAATATGGAGTGGCATAAATTTGACTTTCTGTGTATATAACACGTATAAACATCTGATATAAACTGTACATTGGAATTCAGTATTAGTGAAGCTACCCTCTCTCCTCCACATCCTGGCTGTGCAGTGACTAGTTCTACTACAGGCAGCAGCCATGATGAGCCACCAAAGGCCCATCAACCTAAGACTTCCTAAACCCATGAACCAAAATGGATGTTTCCTTTTTCTAAGTTTACTGTGCTGGGCATTTCATCACAGTGATAGGAAGTAGAGCCATGGAGCTGTCACTCGTACCACCATTCTTGTGACATCAATGAGGTTAAGGACATCAAGAAATTAGCAAAAATTCACTTAGGTAGGAAATTGGAGAGGCAGGGATTTAACCCATATCTGTGTGTCATGTGCCAGAACTGAGTCTTTAGTGCTGCCCTTCATTTCACCTGTTCAATGCTATGAACCAATTACAGGAGCTGTAGACTACTATACAAAGAGCAGACGTGATTTTGATTCCAAAGTCACATGTGAAAATATGCTATAAAAATAAAAAAATATATGTACTATTAATACATACCAGGGGAAGTTGCTGAGTTAATGAGGCCTATGCAAAAGGTGAAGTGTGACAGGATCATAAGATGCAGACAAGGGTAGCTCATAGACTAGGGATGAAAGGGGCATTTTAAATAGAGGCAAGATGATAAAAGGAGGATGTGAAGCTCAGAGAATTCCAATGTAAAGGGTGAAATAATCTTAAATAAATAAATAAATGAGTGTTTAAAAGATGGCATATTGGCAGCGCCAATTCTGAGTAAAGTAGGGAAGTGAGGTAGAAGCCAGAGGGGAAAAGTTTGGATTTAAGCCTAAACACAGCATAAAATGATGGCTGATTTACTTACTTAGACCACGTTTGTAGAAGGTGCTGTTGAGGATGGCGGGATGACTCAGTGAGCAAGAACTTGCAGCCAACTCTGAGGACCTGAGTTCAGTCCCCAGGGATGGTATGATGAAAGGAGAGCACCGACTTCTGCAAACTGCCCTATGACCTCCACATAAGCAAGCAAACAACAACAACAAAATGCAGTATTTTTGGTACAGTAGTTGTTTTTGCTAAAGGATTAAAAATCATGCTTTAAAAATATGTTTGAGGACTTCCTACATGAGCATACTGCATCTACATCACTCTCTACCTCTCTGCTCACCTCAGACTCCTCTCATGCCTTTCTGTTCCCATCATTTTTCTAATTATTACTGTCATACACACATTTATGTATGTCAGTGTATACATATTATGTATGTATATACATGCATACATAAATACACATAGGTATATACAATCTATTTATTTGACTTAGTGTTGCTCCTATGTATATGTGCATTTGAGATTAGATTTTACTACATTGCCCATACTACTCTAAACTCACTGTGTGGCTGAGACTTGTCTCCATCTCATGGTCTTGCCTCAGCTTTTGAAGAGCATGTTTGTGTATATGTGTTCATGTGTGTGCATGTATGTACGTGTGCATGTATTTGTGTGTGAGTGAATGTGTGTGTATTTGTGTGTGTATGTATGCTATGCATATGCATGTGTGCATACATGTTGGTGAATGCATATGTGTGCTTGTGTGTTTATAATTGTGTGTGCATGCATATCTGTGCATATGTGTTTGTACATCTGTGTATGTGTGTATGTATGTGTACATATATCTGTGCATGTTTGATGTGTATGTATGAATGTGTGTATGCATACATGTGTGTGTATCTGTGTCTGGTGTCTGAGGTTGTGTACATATATGTGCATGTATGTATACGTGTACATGTATGTATTCTATATGTGAGTATATGTGTGTGCATGCATGTTTATACATATGTGCATGTATATACATATGTGCATATTTGTGCACATGTGTGTATGCTTGTTTATGTTTGTGATTGTGCATGTGTGCACACATGTGGATATATCTGTGTATGAGGGTGTTCTTGGGGAACAGATCCAGTGAAATGTCCATGGCAGGCAGTAACTCTAATACTAAACTCCATCCTCTTTCCATTTTATATGTATTATTTAAATAGGGGATCAGATAATTTAAGCAATTGTAAGTAAATTTGTTGCAACCCTGTGGGTTTGGTCCCAGGTTTTGGCACCAAAATGTGAGTTCTGCAACTCTGGGGAAAGGTATCCTGACTACTTGGGGAGTCAGGCAACACCTGGAGCTGCTTAGTACATCTCTGATGGCTGGAGCTGCAAAGAGACAGCTCAGCCCTAGAAGGGAAGTTTTTCTGACTGATCAACAAAGTCAGGCATGGAGCTGCCAGGACAGCTCTGCAGGGAAGGGTATCCTGTCTGTTTGGGAGAGTCAGACTATACTTGGTGTGATGGGGGATGGTCTCCCCACAGGATATAGCAATCCTGCTCCTCTCCTGGAGAGCCACTACAGCTGAGCTTTGCTCAGCCCCCACTTAAGGGGGCTTCTTAGCAGATCTCTGTTTTTCTGGCCTAAGATGTTGCTTCTTTTGCTTCACTCTGCAAAAGGGGAAACCCCTGCAGAAATGTGACAATCTCCTCTGGCTCCGGAGAAAAGTGTTACTTTTTCAGCTCTCCCTTGCTCTGTGCACTTAGGGATGTCTCAGCAAAGATCTTCTCTACACCAGTGAAGGAAGATCTTCACACCCAAAACTCTTTTGAGAAAGAGATTTATTTGGAAAGGAGGAGTCCAGAAGAGTAGCCACCTCTACCAGGGTGGAGAGAACAGCCCACAACTGACCAGGTAGAACAGTTACATAGGATGTCTTGGGGTGGATTCAATCAGTGATTGGTTAGTTTTTTTCTGCCCAGAGATTGGCCAGTTTTGTGGGCTAGGGATAGAGATGGTCCTGATTTCAGAGCCAAACTGTATTTCTTTCACTGGCCTTTCTTGGCTTTTTGACACTACCTCTAAGGCCAGGGCACATTTCTTTCACTGACTCTGATTCTAGGGATCAAGAGTGTTATTTTGGCACTAATTTCAGAGCCAGGGCATGTTTCCTTGGTTCTGGGTTTGGGGATAAAATGTTCATTTCTTTGGCTCAGGTCCCAAACCCAGGCTGTGTTTCTTTCTCTGGTCCTGTGCCCCAGGACCAGGGTGCTAACTGTCCTTCTCTGTGATTGGTTGGTTTCCAGAGTCAATTGGCCAGAGGCATAGATGGCTCTGATCTGAGCCAAACTGTGTTTCTTTCACTGGCCTTATCTGAGCCATCTTTCCCTAGTTCTGGGCTCCAGGGTCAAGGTGGGTTTCTTTAGCTAGCCAGTCCCTTTTCCCTATAGCAATCACCCATCACACACAGACCAGAAGGCTACTCTGGGATCTGGGACCAATATCTATCTTTCACACACCTTGTAATGACTCTTCATTCCAAAAGTGGACAGTGCAAGTTCACTCAGTGTCGGACATCATGAAATAATGAAGGACATGCAGCCTTTGCTTACACAGAGCTAATTCTTCAGTAGAGGTGATAAAATGCAAGAACTGCTCATTTGCAGAAGGCCTGAAGCCAATGCGACTCAGCTTCCATGAACAAGCATAGACTAGACACCCCTCAGTCGAGTTACCAGACACCAGCTTTCCACCAGGACACATGAGTCTGAGGAATCACACAGGCAGTGTGAGCCTGCATTCCACACCTCAACTAACATTGTGTTTCAAAGATTTCCCTTTATTTTTTCTAGAATGCATTTGATAGTGAAGGAAACTCCCACATGTCAGAAAGAAGTCTCAGTAAAGAAAGCAAGAAATAATGAAGTAATTGCAAGTTAAATTCACACTGTCCTGTAAACACACACACACACACACACACACACACACACACACACACACACACACACACACACACAGACATATTAGCCCCAAGGATCTGTTGGAGGATCAATGCATTTTGATGGTTACAGCTTTGGTTTATGTCAATATTTGAAAACTTTCCTTGCCAAGAATTTCTGATTCTCATGCTGTTGCTGCTTCATTAATCTGAGATGTCAGGGAATGCCTAGAGGCATGAAATCAATCACTGGGCACTTACACTCCACATAGATTTGAAGGAAAAAAGAGGTGCATTGTAACTACCAGCAAAATGGATAAACTGTTTATTGGTTCACATAAACACAGGGCGAGCACTTACTCAGGGGACATGAGTGAGTTGTCGTTGCAGTGCTTTTACCATGAGCAGGCCTTGATGTGGGGACACATCACAACCTCATGGGGGTGTCAGCTTTTGTTTTGCAATACCTGTGATGATAAATTGCAAAAGAAAGGAAAATGATAAAGGACCATGGATGGGAGGAATGTCAATGCAGTGTTGGCTTCCGAGGAAGGACACACAGAGCCCACTGCCTGGGACTCTTCAGGGTTCACTCTTCTTTTGTCTTTTCACTACGACAAGCTTTTCATTTTATTGTTTATTACTACTGTGTGTGTGTGCATGCACACGTGTGTTTGTGCATTCCCATACAAGTGTATGCATATGTGGGTCAGAGGACATTTGTGTGGCAGGCAGTTGTCCCTTTATTGTGTATTGTAGGAACAGAACTCGGTTATCAGATATGTGTAGCAAAATCTTTTACCCACTGAGCCATTTGCTGGCCCTACAACAAACTGTTGTGGAATTATTATTGCATCCATGCCTGCCTTATCCACAAGCATCCTTTTTACCTGGAAGCTACCCCTGGGTCTGGAAGTTTTCTCTACAGACACTCCAGTCTCTTCGCTTTTTCATGTTACTGATTCCTTCTAGCTTTTCCCTCCCAACCTTTGATGCTACTTCCTCTGGGAAGCTTTCTATAACCTCTCCAGGATCAACTTAGTGACCTTACGCATCCTCCCTTAGCACCTAACACATTCTCCCACCCTAGGGACTGACATTCACAAAGCATAAAACCTGCCTTTTAGCAGTGGCCTCTTGAGCTAGAAATGTGTCTAGTAGACCATGGGGAACATGCCTCCCCCTCTCTCTTTGCTCTCTCCAAAGACTGACAAAGCACCTGACATTGGTTAGGGCCTTCGACAAACCTTTGTTAGATGAGAGTACAATGCATTCTGTCTGGAGTATATTTGCACTCAAACACTGGTGTTTATCTCCCTTACTCTCTCAGTTGTGTTTTGAGCAAATTTTTCGGTTACCTTGGGAATCATTTATGTGTTTCCCTTTCTTTTCCTTCTAGGATGCCAGCTGATGCTTGTGACTGAATCCTTGTAAAAAGCTGCAATTATGGCTAAGGGTATAATCCATGCCTCTTGGATTCAACTGTTTTCTTATTTCTCCCGTCAGCATCCCTTCCTTATGGGAAGTATTAATTTTATGGTCTAAAAGTTCTGTTTTCAATATACTTTTCTCTATGCAAATTTCACAATTAATGTGAGGATACCGACTGTAAACTGGTCTGTGAAAGTCTTCCTGTATTATCGTGTTTTGTTTAAAAGGTTATTAAATTATTTTAATAAATTCATTTGATTTGCATTTTAAAAGACTAAATGATCTCCTAGAGTAAATGAGAAAACTACAGAGCATATCGTCTCTGTGAGGTTTAGCTCCTGCACCAGCATCTACACAAATTAGGAGAGCTCCTTTCTCTCTGGAAGCAACTCTCTCAGAAATAAAGAGAGGTCAGGTAGAGGAAGTCTGTTCATACTCATGGGGTTAAATCTGGGATGCAATTCAGAATCCTCATGACCCAGGCCACAATGATTGAACACAATCAGTTTTCTTATCTGTGAAATGGAAATAATGGCACTTGCATCGGGAGGCTTAATCTGGATTACAGTCATCTGACATTGCTTAGAATTTAAACAACTGAGAAAGAATTAGAATGAATGATTTGGACTCTAATTATATTTTGTGTGTCAAGTACATGTTCCCAAAGCAGTGCTTCCTGCATGGACATGTCCTCAGTGGACAACTCTTTCTTCTCACTGGCATCATTATGACTGAGAACTTCTATCTCTGAAGGAAGAAATTTCTTAGACATTGTAAAGAAAATTTTTAAACATGTTTTAAGAGTCAAATATAGTAATTTTAAATGTAGCCAAGTGTTTCAAAATTATAAAATAACTGTTGAAGTGAGATGTTTCTACTTTTAGTCTAACACCAGAGAATCCTTTGGACTTCCTATGAATCGATCTTCTCCCAGTGAGATAATATTAAGTGACCAGACAAAAATATAGGTGTCAGTCCTATTTTTCTTTAGGTTCTGTGAATTTAGAAGGAAGTTTTTATAAGATAATATGATTTTTAAAGAATAAACCATTGTATTCATGTGCAACATGTTGCTGTGTTTTCAATACCTAGTTTTCCTTTTCACATTATGTATTTGACCCAGGTAATATCATATATGTGTATATACATACATGTGTATGTAGGTGTGTAGATAGATAGATAGATAGATAGATAGATAGATAGATAGATAGGTGAGACAGGGAGACACAGAATTTCATTTCTCCCAGGCTGGCATTGACCCTGTTATGTTGCCAAGGATGACCATAAACTTCTGGTCCTCCTGCCTCTACCTCCCATGTGCTTGCATCACTGGCATGTGTGCCGCCATGCCTATTAAATACAGGACTGGCTTTTGATCACAGGGCTTCATGCATGCTAGGCAAGCATTCTGTCAGCTCAGTTACCTTCTTCAAAGAATAATATTTTTCCAACTACGTGAAAGGTCAATCAAAATGTGAACAAAATGACTTATCTATTTGCTAAATTAAGGAAGATTAAAGGCGGTGTCTTCCTGGAGCAATGTCAGGACCAATCTGCATGATTACATTCACAAGGAAGTTCTGCAACAAAAGGAAGACAAATCACATATCCTGTGTTGAGTGAGGTCTTATAAACTGATTTCACATTTGGCCAACTTACTGGGGAGTTTGTGTGGAATTAAATGATGTAAGTATCTTCCAAATAAATAGACACAAAGCACTTTAATGTGGGAACTGGGATTCACAAATAGGAACTTCATTGCAGTTGAGAGCAAATGTTTCCCTTTTATTCTCCCAGGCATAGAATTTCATAAACCATGATTTTATCATCCTGGTCAATGGAGAAATAATACCCTCCAAATTTTAATAAAACCATATGATTTAGAGTACATTTTTCCTTAAAATCACTATGAAAAATTCATATATATCTGTATGCATGTCTATAAACACTCATATATGCATATATATCCAAACATACATACATATATAATTACACATACATATATATGTACATATATACCCAGGCACACATGAATACATGCACACATAGAAACACATGCTTACATGTATATGCATATCTATATATACATATATAGATATATAGTATGTATACAGACAAACATACATATGAATGTGGGACTTGATTAAGCATTTTTAAAACTATTATTTTGGAAGGAAACAAGACAGATGTTACTATTCTGTGGGTTTTCTGTTCCTGCTGAATCACATCTTGTGGACTTTCACTTTCTGAGAAGGCAGAGATGCAGGGAAATCTCACATGACCAGAATGGAATTGCATGACTGTGGTGGGAATCAGTAATGCCATGGCACATGATTTGCTGAGCACCACACACCCACACACACTCCTGTGACGGTCTACTGATTTCTCAAGGCACAGAGATGGACATCTCCCTTTGTTTCATTTAGCAACTAAATGGAAAATTGTTGAGTTGTTCATCAGACAATGAATATTCTGAGAAGTGTTCAGGCTGTTTTACAGCTATTATAATTAGTAGTTTTCTCCCACAGAGGAGGCAGAGGCAGGGAGCACTTACAAGGAGTTTCAGAACATCCTTGAATACCAATGAGCCCTTGTCTGAAAGACAGGGTCAGGTAGGAAGGGAGAGCTGGAGGGATGGCTCAGCAGTTAAAAGAACTCACTGTTCCTGTAGAGGACTTGGGTTTGATTCCCAGTACCTACATCATGTCTCACAACTGTGTGTAACCTCATTTCTACTACTACACATAGGTGGTGCACATAGGCTCAGACACACACACACACACACACACACACACACACACACACACACACAAAGCATAAATGAAACATTGCAGGAGTATATTGCCATGAGTCTTGTTGCCCACACTTCATTTCACACTGTGAGCAACTAGGGTGACCATCCTGTCTCAATCCCTCTTGGAAGTTTGGAAGTTTGACAGTGTGAAGCAGCTACAGCAGCATTCCAGTGACTCTATTTTAGCAGGAGCATGCTTAGACGCCATCCTGGATTAAGTCACTCTCACACTGGACATTCCAGACTGACAGCTGCTAGGAGAACTTCTTGGAGAAGTAGGTGGGACACGTGACAGTCATGTACAGAAAAGGTGTAAGCACTTACGCACTGTGACATGGGGCTGTTAGATCTGGAATAAGAGTTAGCTACTTTCTAAGTCTGTTTTAAGTTGTGGTTTTCAGTTAGCCCTCAGCACAACCAAAAGAAATAGTAAGATTTTGCCAGTAATAAAATAATATTTACAATGGACATAGAGTTTTAATTTTAAGACTCTTAATACAAAAGAGGTAATATTTGCAATTGTGCTGGGAACTGAACTTAGGGCTTTGGACATTCTAAGAAAGGACTCTACCACTGAGCTATATCCCCAGCCTAAAAGTAATAAGAAGTCTTTACAAATTTAGAAGAAAATGGATTAAAAGGATAATGTTTATATCTCATTTTTGTTTTCATATCCTTACTGAATTTTCAAATTTTTCACAATGTGTGAATCATTTACATGGCAAATGCCTAGAGAAAAACCTTGGCATTTTGACATGTATTGGTCTAAAGAACAGCATTGATGCAATTATCTTCTAATTATACTCTCATATTTGTCTTATATATTTACATTAATTATATAATTAGAAGATAAAGGCAGAGATGGAAACATGAAGAGGACTTAGTTTGTCAATGTTGACTTTGAAAGTGGAAAAAAAAAACCACAAACATGGACAGTCAGTGGCCGTGGAGGCTGGAAAGCTGAGGGAATGAAGCACTGTTGGCACACCATCAGCTTCCCTGCAAGGGTGTTGTGGGGATGAAGGAAAATCACCCATGAGGTGACTAGGTGTCTGTCGCAGAGACCGAGAACTGCTGCCAGCCATCATTTTAAAAGTTCACATCTATCTGACCTTCAACTTAATACTTTGTGATAGGGACCACTTCTAATAGTCCCTTGTTTATCATGAAGACTCAGGCTTAGTTTCCTAAAGTAGACGAAGAATTTCCGAAACACAACATGCCTTTTGCGGCATTACTGCAAGAGGCGAATAGAAAAAGGAGAGGCAGTCCCTAATAAGGGCAAATGAAGATACGGAGTTACAGGGACTGCCACAAGCTGCTGCTGAGGATAAATGAGTCCAACTGCTATAGTAAATAATTGTCTTGCAGGATTAAAGTTGTTTATACCCTAGTTGAGTCAGCAGTTCAACTCCAAACTGTATACTCCAGAGGGACACTTATCCTCATCTTCCAGCAGATAGATGAAAAATAAATGTTTACTATGGAAAACTCCATATTAAACAGAAAGTGTAAAACATGGCCACTGGCTGGAAATTGCTAAATAATCACTGTGTATAGTCATAGAAGTGAATACCCTAGGCTCCAAACAGGTGACCAGAAAACATGCCCTTTATGAACATAAATGATTTTTAAGGCCCTAAGAATCAAGAGAAAGTCATAAAGGGTTCTAATTATATAGTTTTTTTTTAAGAGCAATTGGATGTCTCAGCTAGTAGAAGCAGTCAATGTGTAAACTTGATGACCTGAGTTCAAACCCCAGAATCCACAGTCAGAATGAGTGAACAAACTCCAGCACGTTGTTCTATGAAGTCCACATGCACATCCACACACAGAGAAACACAGAGAGAGAGAGAGAGAGAGAGAGAGAGAGAGAGAGAGAGAGAGAGAGAGAGAGAGAGAGAGAGAGAGAGAGAGAATAAAAATTAGAAAATACTGGCCGAGCAAAATATCAAGGTAATGATGCCTAATGATATTCTTCTATGCTCATAGATTGATGCCTATCCTAATTGTCATCCAAGAGGCTTCATCCCAGCAACCAAGGGAAACAGATGCAGAGACCCCCAGCCAAACATTAGGCGGACCTCAGGGAATCCTGCAGAAGAGGGGAAAGAAGGATTGTAGGAGTCAGAGGGGTCAATAACACCACAAGAAGACCCACAGAATCAACTAACTTGGGCTCATAGGGGCTCACAGAGACTGAACCAACAACCAGGGAGCCTGCATGAAACTGACCTAAGTCCTCTGCATAAATGTTATAGTTGTGTAACTTGGTCATCTTGTAGGACTCCTAACAGTGGGAGCAGGGGCTGTCTCTAATGCTGTTGCCTGCTTTTGTGACCATATTCCTTATACTGGGTGGCCTTGTCCAGCCTTAATATAAGGGGAAGTGCCTAGTCTTACTGCAACTTGATATGCCATGTTTGGTTGATAACCATAGAAGGCCTGCCCTTTTCTGAAAAGAAATGGAGAATTGGATGAAGGTGGGGCAGAGGGGGATATGAGAGAGAGGAGAGGTTGGGTGGAAGGACTGGGAGGAGAGGAGGGAGAGGAAATTGCCATCAGGATATAAATAATAAAATAATCATTATAATTATAATAAAATTATTTTTAAATTAAAAAAAATGAGAAAATACAAAAAAATCTGATTAAAAAGTAAATGTATGGAAGTGCTCAATAAGTTTATCCACAGAAATATTAAAACAAAACCAACAAACATATAAAACTTACAATCTTAATCATGAGGGGAAAATATCAGAGGCATCGGGCAGCATTGCAACATTTAAATTAGAGTGGATGGTCCTTGGCAGCTTAATACCATATGCTCACTGTGTAGCTGAGCAGTTAGAATGTTTCATATTGTTTGTGAGCATGATGCAATCTTTAAGGACAGTAGGTGGTATTTTCCTAAAACACACAACATGTGCCCTTTCTAATACAGAGATCTCGCTTCCACAAATTTTCACAAGGAAAATGAGAGTGTAAGTCCATAAACCCATTGAAAGTGACATTCTTTGTTTTTTTCTTTTGTTTTTGGTTTTTCAAGACAGGGTTTCTCTGTGTAGCTTTGTGCCTTTCCTGGAACTCACTTGGTAGCCCAGGCTGGCCTCGAACTCACAGAGATCCGCCTGCCTCTGCCTCCCGAGTGCTGGGATTAAAGACGTGCACCACCACCGCCTGGCTGAAAGTGACATTCTTATAACCGTATAATTTGTTAAGTTCCCAAGCTGACAAAATCACAGGCAGTTTGCAATATGCTTGGCAAAGGTATTTTCCTGAACAGTAAAAAGGGGACTAAATGCTAGTATACAGCATGGAATGGATGAATCTCAAAATACCATATGCATGAAAGAAGCCAGGAGCCAGGTTTGGAGAAGTTTCAGTAGCCCTAAGTCCATGATGATGCAGTTTCTAGAAATCATCAGTAGAAGAATTAAATAATAAGGAGAAGTAATCAGTAGAAGAAACAAAAATGTGATTTCTTGACCAGAATGAGGGCATTAGTAGGGTTACATTACTAGGAGGTATGTCTTCTGGAGTGATGGGATGGACTGCATTATAACAGAGTTGAGAGTTTACAGAAGAATATGCATTTGTCAAAACTCATCAGTATATGACACTCAAGGTCTTGGTGGCTGTGACATGTAAGCTATACCCCTAGAATAAATTTTGGAGGACATTGCTAGAGCTAGTGCCCTTTTCTTTTCTCTATCCACTGTTCCTTCCTTTTCTTCTCTTCTGTGTCTCATTTGAACACACCGTGTTTCAAACTTAAACTACATCTGCTGATAGAGCACAAGTGTAAAATGTGGTCCCAGGTATCAGAGGAAAAGGGGAGCATGTAAGTGCTAGCTGGCTCTGTAGAGCAGGGGTCCCCTTTGTGAACAAAGCAGACTCTCAACAGCAAATGTGTTTGTGAGTGGCTCTTTATAAGTAAGTGGTGACTGCATGGGGACCCAGCCTTCATCTACACAGTGCAAAAGTAGACTCCAGCCAACGTCAGATAGAGAGGGCGCAGAGAAGACAGAACTGGGGATCACTGAGAGAAAACCTGTAGTAAATGGAGGACAGATAGGTGGAATGTCTTGGGAGAACATGAAGCTCATCTCTGAGGCACCGTGATTTAAAGGCAATTTGATTTAATTTAACACAGGGATGGGGATAAGAATATGTTTTGGAGCTAAGCAGTTTATCTGACTTACACTTCCAGTTCACAGACTATCATTGAGGGAAGTCTAGGTGGGAACTCAAGAAGAAACCATGGATAAGTTCTCTGTCTCTCTCTGTTTCTGACTCTGTCTCTGTCTCTCTCTCTCTCTGTCTTCTCTCTCTCTCTCTCTCTCTCTCTCTCTCTCTCTCTCTCTCTCTCTCTGTGTGTGTGTGTGTGTGTGTGTGTGTGTGTGTGTGTGTGTGTGTGTGTGTGTGGTATGTCTTTCCGGTTGTTTTCTGCTAGATTTCTTAAACCTTCCAAGTTCACCTGCCAAGGGATGGTGCCATTGACAGTGGGCTGGGTGCTCTCCATCAATCATCAAGACAATTTCTCACAGATATGGTCACAGACCCAATCTGATGGAAGCAATTCTTCAGCCAAGGTTTTCTCTTCCCAGACGACTCTAGGTTAGGTCCACTGGACAGTATAAACAATCCAGAGTTTGATAGGAGCCATTTTTTTAGTTTAGCGTAGGGAAATTATCCTATAGATTATGTATGCATTCCCATTACTGTGGCATGAGAAATTTTGTGACATGATTTGTGGGAGACCCACTCCCACTTTTACCCCAGGGTACTCTTGAGGAGGGAGAAGTGAGAAATGTTTATATAGAAATATAGAAGGAAGAGAGACAGATAGAAACACGGGATAGCTCGGCGTGGGGGAAGCTGGATCCGTATCCGCCAGCCCCTTCTGTCTCTTCTAAAGGGCTTTTTAAAGGAATGCCAAGGGGCAGGGCAAAACACCTCCCCTTGCTAGATCAAAACATACTGCACATTGAAGTGCAGACCCTTCCAAATACCTAATAACGATGCATGTGGTCAAGCAATCCTCTAATGCAGCTCTGCTGGGTAAAGCAAGCTCAGATCTCACTAGGAAACCTTTGTGGGCCTCCACAATGATTTACATGTATTTCCCCAGGACTGTAACATGGGTAAATATTTAAGTAATCTCTCTTTGTTTTCCTTCTCTTCTCCACAGGAACTGTAAGAGAAAAATAACATTTTCTCCTCCACTTTATAACTGATGATAAAGTCTCCAGTGTCACACACCCAGAACATGTTACATAGCTAACACTGAGAAATAAAGAGAAGCATCACTGTCCACTACAGAGTCGTGGCCTTACTTTCCCCAGAGCATATGTTATTTCTCTCATACACCTTGGTCTGGATTATGCAACATGCCTACCACCAGAAAAGATCCTTGTGACTTTCTGCAGAAGTCTCCAATTGTTCCATAATATGGTACTATGTGTTCCAACGTTTAAAGGCCCTCCTTAATACACAACAGAGAAGTGAAACTAATGGGGGCTAGTTCTGATGAGGGATTGTTCATAAACTCACCGACCCCAGTTCCCAGGTCCAGAAAATCCATGTGGTGTCCAAAAGGTGTTTGCCGTTCCAGCAGCCAGGACTTGTACAGAGCAGTGGTTCACATTTGAAACGACCTCAGTCAGACAGACAAATAAGATCTGCAAAATTCATGCTACCGAATACAGCCAGCATCCAATAATGCCAGATTCATTTTCTTGGGAATTCCATTTCATATTCATTTAAAACTCAAACAGAACAGGTCATCCAAAGGTCAGGATCTGTAAGACACAATAACTTCTCTGCTAGTGGGGGGCATGCTTCAAAATTATGGTGTTATGCCAAAGGTCATTCTCAGAAAATCACTCCTCTGAATGTTAAAAACGATGGTCTACTGACCTAGACATAAAAATCAGGAAAGACAGCTTTCTGTTCCCCTGTAGTGGCATGGACTCTCTGCCCTTAATTAAAGCTGCCTGTCATGCTCTGCCTGGTAATCACAAACTTAATTCGATTACCCAAAACCTTGTCATTTTTCCAGCCACACACTCCCTTGTCATTTGGGGTTTACAAAGACGCCAAAGGAGTACATGGAAAGTTCTAGAATCACATAAAAACTTTATTTACATGAAGCACTTAAGATGCTGTTATGGTACTGGAGTCATGTTTTAGCAGTTGAGAACTCTTACATCTCTTGCAGAGAGCCTGGGTTCAGTTCCCAGAATCCATCCACATCAGGCAGCTCAAAACTACCGGTAGGCCCAGCTCCTTGGGACACAACACAGTCTTCTGTGGGCACCTGCATGCATGTGGTGAACATACAACAAGCCAGTACACACACACACACACACACACACACACACACACACACCATATATTTTTTAAACCTACTATGATATCTATAATTAGCTATAATACCATGTATTAGAATATAACTGAAAATGGGCTGAAAGTAATTGGGACATGGAGTCATAAACTCCCAGGAAGCATTTGTACTGCAAACACCAGAAAACAGGGTCTGAGTTTATGCTTTGTAATCATCATTTTAATATCCTCATGTGCAAGGTTTTTTTTAAATTAATTCTTTTATTGATTGATGTTTAAAATATAATTACATTATTCCCCTATGCCCTTTCTTCCCTCAAACCTCTCCCCTGTACTCCACTACTCTCTCTTGAATTCATGGCCTCTTTTTATTTAATCCCCAATATGTAAATGCAACCTGTTTGGTCTATGTAATGTTACTTGCATGTATATGATTTCAGGGCTGACCACTTGGTACTGGGGATAACAAATGGTTGGTCTCTTCCCTGAGGGGGACTGTTTCTCCAGCTCTCACTGATATAGCTACAACTCATGTCCTACAACCTAAGGCTTTAGGGGACATCACAGGGCAGAGTGCAGAAAGATTGTAAGTTGGAGGAACAGGAAGTCTGCTGTGAGACTGTATCCCCTAGAAATATCAGGGGAGCTACACCCATAAAACCTTAACAACATGGCTGTCTAAAAATGATCTGAAGGATTGACTTGTTAATTGTTCAATGACCATAATGGTTTAGACATTCCCCAATGATTTTGCTTTTTAATAGGAGTCCAAACTTACACTTATGCAGGATATCCATTATGCCATGTTCTCATTGATGAAACAAACTACACATGTGTAAAGAGGAAAGAAGGGGGTTCTGTCATTTTCGTAACACCTCTTCTTCCACTAACCACAAACACCCTAGAAAATGAGGGGCAAAGGCTCGTATGTCCTTGTCCTAGACAAAACTGCCCTACAGAAACTTGTGGTTCTTGGGTTGTATCAGTCCAGCAACTTTACCCTTCAGAAGCCTAAAAAAAAAAAAAAAAAATTCATGAATGGAATTCTAAGGTCCTCTAGAGATAAAGAAATGTAACACGAAGAGATGAGAGCATGAAACAGATTGTTAAACAAAGCAGCTACTGATTTCAGGAAAACACTGTAGGTACAGCCAAAAATGCTTGAGCAAGCAGGCAAAGGAAATGCTCTTTTCCTGACTTCTAATTTGGGTTGCGTTCTCAGATTCTACCTGAATGCAACCCCTGAGTTTCTGCCTCTCCCACACTGAGCTGTGCACACAGTCCACATCCTGTGCAAATACAGGAAAGTTACATGTATTTCCAACAGAAGACAAGGGAAAAGGATAAACCTTCATCTTTTCGCCCTTCATTGTCCTCTTACAACAAGACTCTCTGATTTCTCTACGTGTTCTAACAGATGACTGTTGCTGGGATACTTCATGTGGTAAGAGTGAGCTCCTTTCTCAGGCTGTACTCGCTACTGAGCAACACTCACATTTCCTTCATCCAGGGTACTGCAATAAATCTGTGCTCTCTTTGTTTATAAAACAGGATGATATTAAACTCCAAATCCTCACCCTGGATCTAAGTGACAGCTACATGAAACTGCTTGTGCAAAAGTAAACTTCTCCCACACTGGTATTGCTGAAATAACAAAATCATGCTCGTTTAGTAGAGCAGTCTCTGTCTGTAACAAAAAGAACACTTTGAAAAGCCAATGTTTTGTTTGTTTGGTTTGGTTTATTTTTGACTAGTAAATCTACCTGCTTCAAAGGCCAGCCATCACTCCATGCTGCAAAGTAGATTTAATATTTGGCACTTTGGGGCTCCCTGTTATCTATAAAGGAATAATTGTTTTTTCCTCTTATTGGAAGCACATCAAATCTAAATTTAATAAAATATTTTAATATGTCCAAACTATAAAAGTCAACTCTTAAAAGTGCATTTCTTAATCTTAATTCTTTAATAGCAAGGGAGAATGTGAGGAATATTAAGTAATCCAGAACACAAACTGTGTGCTTAGAAGCTGTCGATATTCCTTGAAGGCAAAGTCAGCTGGCACACACTTAAGGTTTGTTTCAAAATGTGTTTCAAAATGACAGATTAGACTCATATCCATTTAAAGGTAGATGTTTTTTACTTTGCAGGGAAAATGCCTTTTACCCTGAGGAGAAAACAGTACGGGGCTTTTGGTTTGAAAAATACCTCACATTTTCTTCAGAGCTTAGTGGAAAAGGTTATATTTAAATGTAATTCTTCTTTGGTGTGTACAAGACTTGTCTATTCCTTTTCTTTAGTATCTTGGTGATCATTTCTTTTTATTTAGTCTGACTACAGCTGCCTGTGTTCAGGCACTTCCTTTTTCTCTTGACCTTTTATAATAACTATAATAGAATCTATCTATCTATTTATCTATCTATCTCTCTATCTCTCTATCTATCTATCTATCTATCTATCTATCTATCTATGTATGTATCTATCTATCATCTTCTCCTCTTTCCCTCTATAGTTGTTTTATGAGTGTATAAATAGGAAAATAATATTTTATAAAATAAACATATACTATTGTAGCTAACAAGATGGCTGTTGGTAAAGTGTTTGCCACTCAAGCATGAGGACCTGAGTCCTCTCCCCGCCCCAAACCCAAATCCACATAAAAACATCCAGACCTGGTAGCCTGTGCTTGTAATCCCTGCACTGGGAAGGATGGGTGGAAAGACCCCTGTGGTTCACTGCCCAGAATATTCTACTTGGTCTCCAGCTCAGAATGAGAACCTATCTCCAAAATAAGGTGAATGACTCTTGCAAAACAGCACCTGAGTTTGACGTCTAGCCCCACCATGTGTACACATCATACACATGTTCACATACTCAAACATATATGCATGCCTATGTGCTCATCATATACACACACATAAACATTTACACACACACACACACACATATATATATACACACACATACACTTGTGCACACATGTATATATACATGCATACATGTACACACATGTACATATACATGCCCACGCACGTGCGCGCGCACACACACACACATTCTACTAAGGGGAAATCAGAACTGAAACTGTGGCCTCTTCTTTATTTCTTTTGAAAAAGGGCCATCAAACCCTGCTGAGAATAATGATTCTGTCAACAACAACTGTGAGCATTATTCTGAGGAACTGAGACCAGTTTTTGTTCTAGATGCCTCTGCTGGAAATAAACGGAGCTAGAAACCCCACCAAGACCCTCTCTGGGCCACTTCTGTTAGCTAAGGGTAGTGGACAGAGATTATAGTAGTGTCCTAAGACTGTTGACATGCCTTCTAAAGACTTCCCAAGCTCTCTGCCTGATTATTTTCCTACCAGTGACATTGAGATATTGAGTGCCTTTACAGTACCATGCATCACCAATTGTTCAGGCAACACACAAGACTGGGAAGTCTCTGTCTGTCTGTCTGTCTGTCTGTCTGTCTGTCTCTCTCTCTCTCTCTCTCTCTCTCTCTCTCTCTCTCTCTCTCTCACACACACACACACACACACACACACACACACACACACAGGCCTCAATCATTTGTAGCTACTATTATTATCACAAATGAATTCAATTTTTTGAGAAAGAAAAAATATTGAGGGACAGAGAGAGATAAGAGATGGATGCAGGGAGATTACAGTACCCTACAGATCAAAATACCACCATAAAGTTTGATTAATATTTCTATTTTTACTTGGCTGAAAATAACTTTTAAACATTACTCTGACCTGTGTCCTATTGTAAAGTGTTCTACTTAGTCAAAGTGCTTGTTGCAAGCAAGAGAAGCTCTCACAGAAACGCCCAATGGTCGTAGTTACCCTCCTGCCATTCCATCCTCAAACGGGACAGGATAGCCTAGAAGCTAGCTGACTACCAAGAACCCCCATCTATAAGGGCTCTGGATTTGGTTGAGAAATACTGTCCCTGTGAATAATGTGGAAAAGCAAAAAAGTAAGATTCCAAACTTCAGCCTTTGGCCTCCAAGTACGCATGCCCCCTCACACAGATGTGCACCGTACATTAAAGAGTAATTTTTTAAAAGGTCCCACTTAGAAACCCCAAACCTTTGGCTATTTTCTAGTTCTCACTGCTATTAATGTATGGTTTTTGTCCATGTGATCTGATAGCACAATTATATCCTCTGTCTTTTGTGATTGCTAATCACTTGCACGCGCCCAAAGCTCTGCTTACTGAAAGAGTACATACCAGTGCTGGTAAGCCATTATCGCTACCACTTACATGCCACCAAACGCTGACCTTATATCTCAGAGAATATCACATTATTCTCTAAACAAAAATATCGCTTTGATTTTAATTACATATTTTTACAGTCTTAGAACTTTGAGCGATTGGCCTTGAATCAGTTTACAAGGAAATGAAGACACTAACCATTGCGGACTGCATGGTCTAGATCAAAAAGTCAGGGATGATTAACACATAGATGTCAGTCCTTCCAGCCCAGCAAATTTATGCACAAAAATGATTTGTCACTTAAAATCTACTTAACATGTCTGGGGAAGAATTGCATTGTGTCCTGGACAGAAGTTTAGGGTGACAGGTATGTTAACTTCCCTGAGCTTGGTGACATCATCACATGCTAAAATAACTGACTTAGACTGTAATTAAGTGTAGCTTGTTGAATTGTGGTATACACCAGTGGTATACTGAAGTATATTTTCATAACTTCTTCACAGATGGATTAACATCTCTAATTATAATATCCATCATTCTAAGATACTCTCAATCTGAAAAAAAAAATTTATTCCCAGCAATGTTGAACTTACCTTAACCCACAGATACAGCAACTCTTTTTTTTTTTTTTTTTTTTTTTTTTTGTTTTTTTTTTGTTTTTCGAGACAGGGTTTCTCTGTGTAGCTTTGCGCCTTTCCTGGGACTCACTTGGTAGCCCAGGCTGGCCTCGAACTCATGGAGATCCGCCTGTCTCTGCCTCCCGAGTGCTGGGATTAAAGGCGTGCGCCACCACCGCCCAGCACAGCAACTCTTGAAGAGGTTCCTGGCTTTGTTTCCACAATGCCCAACCTTCCTTTATTCTGCAGAGTAGCCAATGTCAAAGAATGCCATGCTCTTGTGTTTTACAAGAAAATCCAATTTCCATCACTCCCTGTGATGCTCACATGATTGTAAATACCTCCCTCATTCAACCAGACTGTATTAAGCCTGAAGCTCCTTTATCTTTGAGCTATTATTCAACATCAACATCCTGCCTAATACAATAGGCCATCTTCTCAACTCTGCCTATTTTTCAGTCTCTGCAGAAGTCCATTCTATGTGTCTTTCTGATTCAACAGAATGCCATGAGAGGCTGGAACTAAATTTCCTTCAGAGGCCATAGTGTTGAGCTTGTGGCTAGACTAGCTGTCTGCACCATGAATATCCGTGCTATCTAAGAGTTCAGCTGCTGATAGAGGCAGTCCTACTATGTGCCATGGCTATCTCCCCTCATTCTCCTTCATCCCTTCTCTACTTTTCCCTTGTGCTCATGGAAGGGAGAAAGGACACCAGAGGCAGCTCATCTCTCTTGGGTTTTATAGGCATGAGGTAAAGGGGAAACTAAGAGGCTAGCCAATAGTTCTGCCATTTTTTCTACATTCTTCTTTGAAAGGCATTTTTGTCCAACTACCAAGGATGAAACCGGAGACATACTACTTTTAAGGGGAAAAAACTGAAATGGCAAGTTAGAGATGCCAGAATTAAGTTCTTGTTTGTAGGTTGGCCCACAAAATCCAAATTAGATCATTTGAACAGGAGGCACCATTTCAGATCAAAATCAATCATCTCCTGTGGCCTTTGAGAAGAGCGCAGCATCTCTCTATGGTGCAAAGCCACCCTGGCTGGTCCTTTCTCAATGGCAAGAGTGGACTTCCTGAGACATAGCCAGAGGAGTTTCTCACTGATGTTTTGAAACCTCTGGTGATTGATACACCTAAAGAGATTTAATTTTCCACTCCAAGACTAGAATGTCAGTGCTTCAAGAACACGGCTTTTAATCAAAGCCCACAGTTTTCTCTTGACAATTCACAGTTTTAGGGAATCGAAGACAAACAGATGGATTTGCAGCAACCCTCTCAGCTGTACAGTATTCTTTTAATTATGGAGGTAGGCAGAGAGGACTTCAGATTGGCACTGGCATAGAAATCATCTGTCAGTATGAACAACCAGGGCTCGCTCTTCATTGAAAAACACCACCCAGCGGTCACTTCTCGGACAAACTATAAATAGAAAATAGAGTAAGGAATTTTAGATAACCTACAATCTGAGCAGTAACAGTGAGAAGTAAAAAATGGTGCTCTGAAGTCCATCATTTCAAGTCTGTAGCCTCCTTATATGACCTTGGGTAAAATCTAAGTGTGAAGTGTTTGGTAGGACTCAATCAGGAACACAGTGCAGGAAAATCAGAAGAAACATTGACAAACCACATAAACAGGACATAACTGTGTAAATTTTAAGAAAACTGTTACAGATTCATGTTTTATACCAGATACTAAACCTTTTAAAATAAATTTTAAAAACAATCCCTCATCCTCCGTATAACTCGTTACTCCCAGGTGAGGTGGGCTCTACCGTCCAGCATGGCAGACCTAGTCATGGGGCCAGCTTCTAATATTACAAAGTGTCCTCTCAATCCAATGTCAAATGAACATGTAAATATTTTTTTAAAAAAGAGGAAAAACATTTACTTCCAGAAATAAAGAGATAATTTAAAAGGCAGTAGTAATAACCACGCACTGAGGAAGAACAAAAGATAAAGTCAGCTAACCATGACTGGCTTTGATTACACAGTAATAACACCTTAAACAGCCATCAAGTACCTGGATTCCTGTAGAGCAGTGGTTCTCAACCTTCCTAATGCTGCAACTCTTTAATACAATTCCTCATGCTGTGGCTACAAAATTATTGTCATTGCTACTTCATAACTATAATTTTGCTCCTGTAATGAATGGTAATGTAAATATCTGTGTTTCGTGGTGATGTTAGGCAATCCTGTGAAAGGGTTATTCGACTTGAGAACCTCTCTGTAGAGAGAGCTTTGACTCAAACATCCTTGCTGATGTCTGAACAACTTTAAAATGGTATTTGCTACTGCAATAACCCTGTGGAAGATGCTGTATTGAATCACAACAATTAGATAATCTGGGTAATTTTGCATTTTCTGTGTTTGTCTGTTTTGTTCAATAATGTCTTGTCTATAGCCTAGCACAGCCAGGATCTGGCATCCCCCTGCCTCACTCCTCTCCAAGAGCTGAGATTCCATGGATCTGTACTACACATGCTATACATTTGTTTTCCTTTCCTCCTCCATTCACAGTCTTTCTGAAAAGTAACATGTCCTACAGTTTACACTGTTGCTACTTTGAGTATTGTTTTAATACTCTTAACAAATACCTTCTTTTTAGTATTAGACATTATTTATCTCAATTGCAAGTTATAGTCCATCATCAAAAGTAAAGACAGGAACTTCAAACAGCTAGACTTATCACATCCACAGTCAAGGACAGAAAGAAATGAGTGCGCGCATGCCTCCTCACTTGCTTACTTGCTTCTGCTTAACCTAGGGAATGATGCCACTCACAATGAGCTGGGTCTTCCTACAACAGTGAACTTAATTAAGACAATCCCCACATACATGTCCGTAAGCAAACCAAATGTAGAAAATGAGATGCTCTCCCCAGGTGAGTCAAGGTTGTGTCAAGGTGCTAACTTAAGTCAACCATCACAGACACCTAATTACATAATTTCAAAAAAAAATGTGCTTCAACAAGACAAAAAAGAAAAAAGATTTCCTATGTTTTTCACATAGAAAATTAACAAATGATACACATTTACACTTCTTTAAAAGCGATTAGGAAGCACTGCTCTGTGATCACACTTAGCTCCTTTTTTTTTTTTTTTGGTTTTTCGAGACAGGGTTTCTCTGTGTAGCTTTGCGCCTTTCCTGGGACTCACTTGGTAGTCCAGGCTGGCCTCGAACTCACAGAGATCCGCCTGGCTCTGCCTCCCGAGTGCTGGGTACACTTAGCTCCTTAAGCCATAGATATGGGGAAGACGTTTCTGTTGAAAAATGCCTGCTGATGTGTGTCTCTGTGTTTGTGAAGTATAACACCATGCTTCAGCGACTGGCTACATCCAATTTGTTATAGCCAAGATACTCAACAGACCACAGGAATGAAACCATTATTTTTTTTTCCAAAAGAAAATAAAGCAACGTTAAATAACAAAAGTCTCTGTAGAGTAGACACTTTGCAACTCATGAAAACTCTCCCAATATCCAAATTAAATGCAGCACCCAGAAGCAAACAATCAATAACTCATTTTCTAATTCTTTCAAAGTCTGAGATTTCTTAATGATCTGCCTATGCTGCGCCTTCACAATGAATTATTGAACGAGGAGGGCAAGCTCAGCCGGCTACTGAATGGCGACTTTCGGCTGTTGAGAACTGCACCGTGGAGGACACCAGCAAAGTGCAGCACCAGGAGACCGCAGTAGGAGTATAATACAGGACTGCACCCACTGCTGGGCTTAGAGAGAAATGCCAGCTTGGAGACCTGTGATGCTTCTGAATGATGCTGGGCAGATAGCAGGTCAACTGAAAAGGACTGAGCTTTAGAAGGAGCAGAGCTGAGCTGGCTTTTGTTCATCAAAACGTTGTCACCTCCAACCCACTTTAGAGAGGACAACCCTTGCATTTACAGCCACTAATATCTCAGTGTAGGGGTCATAAGTGAACTCCAAAGCAGAGGCCTGGAAGATGCCACTCTGCCTCACTCTAACGTGACAAGTTACTCAGTGATGTCCGGCAGGGTTTAGCCTTTGTTTAGAGTGGCCAAGGTACACAGTTCAGGTACAAGCCCACAAGAAGCCTCTATGGTCCATATATCAAAAAAAAAATTTACTTTTTTCAACTCTCAAGTTCTAGAGTGCTGTTACACACATAGACTCACTGTACCCATGACTTCCTGCCAAGACCTGCACAATATCAATGCTAGCCAGAATTTCAGAATCTCCAGCTGAAGAGCTACTTCCGGTCGATAGCTTCTGAGGGTGGGAGAGTCCGTTTTCTGAAGGGAGTGATCCCACAGATGGCCCTATGCACATACATACCTAGGCACGTACAGGCAGCACTAAGTGGATTTAGTGGGCTTACATCATCAACTTGGGAGGGAAGAGTGGTGAGAGGGAGAGGGAAGATGGGGGAGGGGAGAATTTGATTGAAATGTGTTGTATGCATACATGGAATTCTAGAACAATTAAAAATGATTACTCATGTTCAAGTTAAGGGAGATAAAGAAACGTGTCTTGAGGAGGTGAGGGTGGGTATCTTTGTGATCACTTGTTGCACGAGGTTTTACTTTACAAATGAAACTTGAAGGGGCTTGTTTGTGTAGTGCAGGGTCACAGATGCTCAAACAGCAAGACATACGAACTTGTGAAAGAACTTACTGCTAGATCTAGTTGACACTAATACTCGACAGTGTAACATGGTTTCTCCTAAATACATGAATTTCGGGAATTCCAAAACTTTTCAGGAAGACTTCTTCCCAGTGCACTATGGTGTTTTCATGGGCTTGACTTGTTGAATCACTGAATAATCACACTATTACAGGGTCTAGTCCCACTATTCACAAACAAGGTCCTTTGAAAAGAAGGTCTCAAGGACATCCTGGTACTTCCTCCATTGCTGTCTAATATTTCAGACTGAAAAATCTGATGCCCAACTTTTTAGGGAGTGGGTAATACCTTGAAATCACCGACGTCTCAATTTAAATCTCAGGCCTGCCATCAGCTGCCATAAAACCACTTTGAGTCTTAACTAATGTATTAGGTACAATTGGGCAAATATTGTATAGGAAGCTTCCTGTAAAAACTTGTTAGTGATAAGTTTTACAGCATACATATGTTTGTATCCTATAAGTAAGAAATATAGAACACAATTCTATATATATAGAAATATATATTATTATATATAGAAATATATATATTATAGCTGTTTCTTTTTCAACTTTCTAAAAATTTTATGACCTCTTTTTAAACATTTTATTGTAGATTAACAATTATACATATTTATGGGCAACAGTGTGATGTTTCAGTGGGTGTAAATATTGTGTACTGGCTGGTGATTTAATATATTCAGAGACTGAAGTATTTATCATTTCTTTGTGGAGATAAGATTCAAAAATCCCTTTCAGATGTTTTGAAGTGTGCTGTATATTATTGTTATATCGTCACCCAATTATGCAAAGGAAAACCAGGCAGGCTCTTTCATGCAACTATATCCATGCATGTGTTAAACCAACTCTTCTCATTTCTCTAGCATCTTTAAAAATATATTAGCTTTCCATTCAGAGAAATAACATATTTCCATTTTGAAAAGTAAATACATTTACGTTCTTAATGCATGATTATCTTGCAGAAGACTCAGAGGTGGCCTCAGGGAAAAACACTTAATGCATAAATATGGAAAGGGTAGACCTTTATTTTGATCTCTTCTCAAAAATCTAAAGAAATGGGAAGTAATGTCCCTCCAGCCTGTGGTGACTGGGGTGGTAGAAGCTGTCTAGTGATGTCTTACTATAAGCCAATTGTCGGTGTTGATGTTCTTCCGTGTAGGTATGTCCAGCCTTGGGCTACTATCGCAGAGACAGTGTGTGAGTCAGTGAAATAAAGCAAGAATTTCCTCCTATCTTAAATCAATTACTGAGTCTAAGCTAAGGATATGCCCATTTTTAAAATATCCCCAGTGCTCAGAAAACCCACGAAAAGATCAGTGTTGAGAAATGACTCTCCAGCAAATGCTGATTTGGATATTGCGAAGAATGTGGACCCAAACAGTTTCTAGTCCTGACCCAATGATGGCTCCAGCATTTAACTAACGTTAATTTAGGCCAATACCTCTGATTCTGGTTGCTGAGTAGAGGTATTTCATTTAGCAAAGTTATATCAACAGTGTAATCACAACATCAATACCTTCTCGCCCACTGCTTTTAAACCACAAAATGGTTAAATGATGTATAGAGACAACCGCCAGTGTGGTATTATGATTCATAGATTAATAACTGTTGTCTAGTTATCATCATTCACTGATAATACTCTGCTTCCTTTAATCTCTCACAGCATCCCTCCCTCAGATTTTAAGTCAGTTTTAATTGAGAGGTTGAATGTGCCTTTTTCTTTAATCTGTGGTACAGAAGTTGCAAATATATCTTTCTTTCAGGATAGAATTTTAATGCCCTAGGTTCCTCACTGTGACAGAAATCAGGGACACTGATGGCACAGTCTTCTTTGATATACCACAATCAAGAGAGATGTCCATAAATTTGTTAATAGTCTATATATTTATATTAATGTCTTTGAGTAATTGCTATCAAAGGTACTCATGTATCTACAACTCTCAGATAGAAATATGGACATGATGTATGTTAATAGCTCACCAAGGATGACCATTCTCTTAATGAACATTTCTAAAGTCATATAAAAATAAAATCAAATTCATTAAGTACTCATTTTTCTAGAATTCAAGACCTCATAATGAGGAAATTGATACCCAGATTGCTTCACACAGCTAGTGAATGATGGGCCTGGGACTTCAAACTTATGAATTCACCTTAATCCATATATGTATCATTTTACCGAACTACTCTTCAAAGAGTGAGGGAAAATATAAAAATGGTTCATTAAATCATGTTTTTAGGACACCAGAGCATATACCAAAAACAACAAAAGGTCAATTGCATGTAGAAATTAATCTGACAAAATGGGAAACCAAAATCAAAACAGGAAAATATTGATGTGTGAATCTCTTTGTAGTACATGCTGGGAGATAATACTTTCTGCTGGCTGGAATGTATCTTTCCACATGCTACTGCTATATGGAAGTGGAATTTTTAATCAGAATGTTGTTTAAAGATTATTATCCAAAGACAACATTCATACCATATTATGAGGGGGCTAATTTTATTTCCTTACAGTTGATTATATCTCGTTTTATTTGGAACCTTATATTAACAGGACTGAGTCCTTCTTTTCTATAGACAAACAAATGACAAAAACTCCACTTTCCAACACTTTCCCAAGCATGGAAAAGTTCAATCTCTTGAAGGCATTCAACTGATTTTGTGGTGGTCACATGTTCCCTGACCTCTCACAATAGGCTTACTTCCCTTAGGTTCCTCCACTTATTCACTGGTAAATAGGATCTTACTGTCTCCAGATGTATGGTGGATAGAAAGAGACTCTGCCCTTAAAGCACTGCAGTCTCACAAGGACCAGTCAAGAATGACAGGTCCTGTGTTTGGATAATGTTTTCAGAATTCGAAGAGTGTGGACATTGTAGTTCAAAGCGTTGTCACAATCCTTGACGTTAGAGATCATTTAGATCCTCCAATCCCAAGCCGAACCTCAGTGGTATTTCTCACCCTCTGTACAGTACCCTGATATTGCTTTTCAAACTTCCCCAGGAGATTCTTTTTCACCTTTCTCCATCCCACATTTCCTTTGAGGCTGACATGAATGGATCATCAGGCTTCTTTACCCTCTGGCTTCTACCTGGGTTTAGTCAACTAGAAATATCTAACAATGGAGTAAAGGAAGAGAGAACAGTAAAAGCTGGTCAAGTGTGTGTGTGTGTGTGTGTGTGTGTGTGTGTGTGTGTGTGTGTAAGGGGTGGGAGACTACCTTCTCTTAGTTACAAGCATTCATACAGATTGCTTGTATCCCTGACTCTCCAGCACATGGATACCAGATTGCAAGAGTTTCCATGCAGCTTCCTGTTCCGAAAAATTGACCACATCCTCCCCTCGTCTGTTAAATATCACATTTCTTTTCTCTTGTCCTTCTCTAAAATTGTCCTCTTACCACATGACTTCCAACTCTTTGCAGAGTTCATTAAAAGAGTGTTTTTCAAATCACTAAAATAGAATGTGCTCTCCATTTCTTGCCAGCCCCTGAATGATGCAAACACATTTTGTATTTCCTTTCTTGTGGGATTTTTATGTGTAGAAAATTACTTTTGATATTTCCTGAATTTTTTTTTAGTTAATCAGTTCAGTGAAATTTAACTGAATGCCCATTACTTGCTTGCTGCATTATACTAAGTGTCCAAGAGATAAAGATGAATAAGGTATAGGCTTTGTCATGGGGAAATTTTACCAAGTATCAAAAAATGGCACATAAATACTGTGATAATGTAATTTATCATCTCAACTAAGGGAGTCTTTCTCTTTTGAGACAGAGTCCTACGCATTCCTGTCTGGCCTGGAACTCAATAAGTAGTCAAGGATGACCTTGAACTTCTGTTCCACCTGCTTCCATTCTGGGATTATAGACGTGGGCCACAATGCCCAGTGCGTGTGAACTCAAATACTTCTTGATAAGAACTGAATTATGTTAATGACGTTAACACTAGAACAACTGCTAAAACTTATTTTTTCTGCAAACCCAAAAATGAAGAGGCCATTGTGCCACACTCAAATGAACAGTTTTCTTGATGTATCATTGGATTTAATGAATACTATCCATATACCGGAAATGAGTTACAACAATGAATATGAAGAAATTCTTGGCCTCTGGGAGCCTAAAGTCAAACACAAATCAATAAGCCCAAATAAGTCTGCCTATGTGACCACCGATTGCAGGTTAGTTAGTATTCAACTAGGTTGAAAAATTAAAAGGAAAATAGCATGTATGTTTATCTTGGTGCTCACCTTGCTTTCTCTTCAGGAGATGAGAGGAGTGGGTGATGTTTCATGAGCCGTAAATGAAGCTTAAAATTTTAACTGTGGCAAATGGATTGCCTGAGCAACTACATTTGGAATAATGATGCGAACTCCTTGGAGATACAGACAACAGCACAGTGATAAATGGGCACTTTAGACTGCCTGGTATCACCAACAGCTTTTGTCTAAGCGGGCTTTGGACAAGAGCATCTAAGATGAGGTCCTGCCTAGGCAACTGGCCTTTCCAAGGTCTTAGATGTGGAACAAGAACTAAGCTCAAATTTGTCACACCTTGCCATAAATAACAATATAGTACGGGAAACAAACCAATATTTTTGGTGGCCCATGTAGTCAGTCATCAGGCAGTGGCAATTACATAGGCATTATATTAGTTTCTTTTCATATATTTAAGACAAAATATCTGACAAGATGCAATGTATGAGACAAAAGGTTTATTTGGTTTATGCTTGGAGGAAATACAGTCTGTCATGGAGGCGAGGCATGGCAGCAGGCGGGTGGCTCTCTGGGATTGAGAATGTGAGACAATTGATTGCTCCTATCTCAATGACCCAGGAAGCAGAGACGGCACAAGAAGGTGGGCCAGGCAATAAGTCTCAAGTCCTACCCCCCACTGACCACTTTTCATAGTTAGACTTCATCTCCTAAATGTCCCACAGCCTTCCAAAACAGCATCACCAGATGAGCATCAAACATTCTAGTCATGAACCTTGGGGGATATTCCACATCCAAACCTAACAGGCATCCTTCCTAAGTCAAAGCAAGGATGGGGACCATAGGGAATTCCTTAACTCTTAACAGAGTCCATAGGGGCCCAGTTCTCATACAATTGTTAATATTGGTTATTTTTCTGCTTTCTAAACAATGCCAAAAAAGATAATGTTTACTGTCATGTTTAGAAGATTTCCTTTCATAATGTACTATATTTATCAAATTTTCATGAAACTTAGAATGTTAACTGATGAATATTTGATGGTATTTCAGATCAATAGTTTTCTACTATTCAAGAGTTTCAAATGTATTGTCTAGCCACTCATTCACATAGACAGATAGGATCTATATGTGTGATGGTGTGATGGTGGCCAGTTATCAGCCACATGATTCTGTTAGATCATAGACTCACAGAAATGAGGTAACATCACCCTACAAGGAAAACTTTGTAATTACTGTTTTGACTGAAGTTTGCCTTTTTGCAACTTTTTCTGATGCCTTCTCAGCTGTCTTGCTTCTTTCTTTGTTTGTTGTATTTTGTTTCTCAAGGAGTTTTAACAGCCATTTTGATAATAAAAGGTGTGGGAGAGGAAGGGGGAAGACAGCAGAGTGTTAAAGTGTGTGCACTGTTCTTGCTAGGGACTTAAGTTTGGTTCCCAGTACTCAGATCAGATGGTTTACAAGTGCCTGAAGTTTCGGCTGCAGGAGAACAGACACCTTCTTTTGACCTCCGAAAGTACTGCCTCACCTGTACATACACACATAGAGACACTCATATATACACGTAATTAAGAATACAGTAAGTCTTAAAAAGTATATCCTCTAATGATGAGCAGCTGCAAAAATACACTATGTTGGTTCAACAAATATGACTCAAGAAGTCATTTGTTTGGCTGGCATTGAGTGCAGTTGATTTGCTACCTTGGTGATATTGCAGCCTACAGGCTTTTGTGGCCACTGTCAAAAGAAAAGGAAGAAATGTCAGGTTTGCTTAATATAACTCACCTCATTTTAGCAAAATAATGCCCTGCAGATTTGTAGGAGTTAGCTTGTATTTATCCAGTGACCATGATTTTAAAATTACAAACCTAATTCAGAATGCTGACCTTGAAATTGATCTCTCTAGCAAGCAGGGTATGTGAGTTGTTCCTGCCCCAGTAGAGAATTTACAAGCATAAATCACAACATATATCAAATTTAAGGAAGCAGTAATTTGTAGTCATAAACACATGGAGTTAAAACCTTTTATAGGAAATGAAAAACAAGCTGACAGAACTGAAATATTTTCAGGAAATTAATGACACAAAATACACAGACCAGAGATAAAACAAATCACAAATAGAAAAGTCCACGGCTTATCTAATCTTTGTACAGAAAGTAAAAGGCCAGGGATATTCTAGTCAAATGAAATCTGAGCAAAATGATTTCAGCAATAAATATCTACAAGAAACTCTCAAGTTAATATAAACAGAAAAGGAAATTATTAGCCTGATAAAAGTGAGATCAGAACTCTACATCTTAGGGCACATTAATCAGTGAGATATTGATGGAAGCCTCCTTAGGCTTCATCAGAAGGAAGATGGTCTCCTTGAGCATTCAGGTTGGATTAGAAAGCCTAGGTGGTAAATGAAAACAACACAAAGGCTGGGCTAAAATGTTGAAGAATTAGGAAAGGAAAAAAAAAAACATAGAGTTTTGCAATACAACAAAATAAAATTTAAAACAAAAGATTTTGTGAACAATTCTGTCATCCTAACTATAGCCTACGTCGTCCTAGGTGAACTCATGCATTTCCTATGTATGCATGGGGAAGTCCCCTCCTCTGTGGAAGACAGGGGTCAAAGTGAGAGACAGGAGAGGAAACGTCAGATATAAACTACATCCTTCAAAGGCTTGTTTCTGCTCATCTTCTTCTCTCGATTCTAACCTATCTTGTACAGCTTCCAACACTTTCTAGTCCACTCAAATAAGGATCTATGAAAGGACAGAATCCTTATAAGAGATCATCTCCATGACCCAGTCACTTTACCAAAGACCCACTGCTTGGCATTGTTCTAGAGACAAAAGCGTTGGAAACATAGATCTTTGGTCATATGCCTCAGATACACACCCCACAAATTACCCACCCATTTTCATCTATTTCTAGGAGACATGTATAGACAGTGATGTGATCCCCACAATGCCTAATCTTCCTAAATTTATTGAGAATCCTCTACTCAAAATAATGCCTTAAATTTTACTTAAAATTTCTTACACAATGGTGGCATTTATGAGAAAAAAAATAAACATACATAATGTCAAACTAAATCTTCCTCAGAGTCAAATTGATAAGCAGTCTGATGATGCTAGTTGGGTCTTGTTTGGGAGGTTAAAGATGCAATTTCTAATTTTATTGCATTTTAAAACAATTGAAAGAAAAACTATTGGCATTTTACTTGCATGGCTATAAAATGAGGCTTTTGCTCAACTCGATATAAAGGAAAGTATGAGAGCTGAATATCCACTTTTTGGTAATGTTTGTTAGAATTAAATAAAATTTGAAGTAGCCCTCATGAATGTTTTGATTTAATGGTTGGCCCTTATTTGTCTATAGTTCCTATTTATTTTATATATTAATGGTTTGTCTAAAATATATGAACATTTATAAAGCAGTTAACTAAAAGAATACCATGTTTTCTTTAGTCACCAAAATGACAGAAAGAAATAGGACATGTAAAGAATGTACTAGTACTTGGGCCTGGGAAGCAGGCTCCTTGCGTAGGAGCACTTGCTGGGAAAATAAGAGCTCACAAATTCAAATCCTCAGCACACACGCAAAGCTTGACACAGCCATACTCTTTGATAATCCCAAGGTTGAGGGACAGTGACAAGTAGATCCCCAAAGCTTCCTAATCAGCAAGTACAACCAAAACAAGTGAGAAAGGAAGTCATTTCCCTCTGGTTGGCAAATGTACAGACACATTTACACAGACCTGCATACACACACACACACACACACACACACACACACACACACACAGGAATCTACTGTTATTGAATGATAACTGATGAATCTTTGAAAATAATCTGAAACAAGTGCCATTATATTTTTAAGTAGAGATTGCATCCCATCAAGGTTGAGTAGACAATTTAAAAATAATAGATTAGTAGATAAAATAAAACATGAGATTCTCTGCATTTCATAGAGTAATTAAGTCACTGCCTTGCTTATCTTCTCCTGAAAAGGGATTTCAGTGATAGATTGATGTTCCTCTATTGGTTTACCTGTGTTTTTTAACTTTTCCTGGGGCTTGAAACCTTTTGCTGATGTTTCTGTTTATGTCTTCTTTGAGGGTCTTTAACTAGAGAATAGGTGTGATCTGTGTATGTATCAGACAACACTGGAGAGGAGCATGTAAACCAGCATTTTATTCCTTCTGTAACTCACATGAAAAGTGGTCATACAACTTAGCTCCAAGAGAAAAGTGCACAAGGCTGTGTTTGTTTTCTAACCCATTACGTCTGGCCTCCGTATCTCACTGCTCTCTTTCACAAGGGAGTGTAATTTAATGCAGAAAATACAATAACGAAGCACGCTACATTTTAGCTCCTGTTTTTTAATTGACATTACCGTCTTCACTTCTCATTCATTCCAAACTCTTAAGTCACCTCATAACCAATCACAACAGATGTTACGATTTTTCTCTAACTCTTTTAGAACATAACCCTTGTGCAGACACAAGGGGCAAGACTCTGAGCTGCACCATTCATGTTGCTCACTCCCGCACTCTAACTGTGTATTCCAGATGCAATTCAAGTGGTGTTTACACAAGCGTATCTGTCCTGCTCAAAGCTCTTTGAGGGCAGTGATTCATTTGTGCTGCTATCCATACACCGAGTAATCGCGAAGCATCCCTGATTTGGATGGGACTCAATATTTCCAATCAGGGCATGCATCTCAGAGAGAAGAAAGCATCCTCACTTTAATACAGCCACAGAGAGACTCAGATACATTCTTAAGCTGTCCTCAGATGGGAAGACCGATGTATTTATGAAGAAGCCTGATAGGTTTCCTGAAATGAGTAATTTATCTGCGTTTCAAACCAGAGCCTCATAATAATCTCAAGGCTGGCTAAGATAAAATGTCTGAACCATGGGTATGAAAAATTTATATGTACGAGTAAGTGACGTCAATAGCCTGGAAAGATGTCGTTTGACTTTAGATGACCTTCCAACTAGAAGATTTTTCTGACCTACATTCCCTACTTTAATAGTCTGTTTTCTTTCCACCTATCTAGATGCTGATTTAGTGTTCATTAATATGCGTCCAGAAATATATATGGGAATGATATCTCCTATATTTTAGATATCATGGATAAAGTTAGAAGAAATTTGCTTCTGTCAGTAAAAGAGACCTATTAATGCTTTCAAAACTTAACTTGGCATACCAGGTAAGGGTGATAAGCAATAACTGTCTTAGCATCAGCATAAAGGAGGCAAAGTCTGTTGGCACATAACTGGTTCTGCACTTAGGGTGGGCAGCCTCCATAAGGCACCCAGAGGAGCAGTTAGGCTCAGAGAGTGCTCTGGGTGCAGCTATGGAAACGAGGTCAGCCATCTGGTTGCCTTCACGATTTTGGGTGACAAAGTAAAGAGCCAGGAACTGGACTCATAGCAAATGAGAATATGGGACGGGGTTGTGAGGAAAACAAGGACTGGAGACTATTGGTTTTAGTGGACATGAAAGGGAAGGAGTTCAGGAACTGAATTAAGACAGTATAAAGGTATAAGAAATCAGCTAAAAAATTTTAAAGTTTTATTATTATTAATGCATTCGGTAGGGCAAACACTTGTTTAATATACAAAATAATATGTGGATTTAAGACTTCTCAAAATAATTACTTTCTTTTTTATAACATTCCTGAAATTACAATATAATTACATTATTCACACTTGCCCTTTTCTCCCTCCAACTCTCCAATGTACCTGCCTTGCTTTCTCTCAAATTCAAATTCATGGTCCCTTTTCCTTTAGTTGCTATTTTGCACACACACACACACACACACACACACACACACACACACACACACACACACTACAATCCTAAATACATAAATATAATCTGCTCAGTCCATAGCATATATATGATCTTCTGACCACTTGATATCAGATGACCAATTGGGAGGATCTTCCTTGGTGAAGCATTCCCCAGTTGCCTACTGTTCTTTGTCTATGTTTGAGGTCCCATGAGCTTTCCCCCTTCCATATTAGTATGGGACTATATCCATGAAATCTCGTAACTGTTTTCTTAAAACCACATAATAATCTAACTTCCATGCCGGTCACATCTCTAATGGTTCTAACGGTGAGAGAATACACACACACACACACACACACACACACACACACACACACACACACACACGCCTACTCATGCCCAGATAGGGACACCAAAACAGACCAAAGTATGAATGCCAACAAACTCCTACTTGGTGAGCCAATGAGTTTTATTGGAGTTACCTATAGGAATATGGGTGAGGGGTTACTTAGGGGAGAAGAAATGACTCAAAGACAGGTGCCTCACAAGCTCACCCCAGCGTGGGAGACAGTTCATGACAGCTGGGAACCTGAAGCACACTGCCCACCTGCAGGCACCTCAACAGGATGGAGAGTGTTATTTTCCACGTGACTCAGTTGGTGAAAACCTCTTCCAGGGAGCTTGGCTCATTTCTGCTTCTTTTAAGTTAATTGGCTGCTCTCTGCTTCTATGTAGGTTGGCTTGTCTGAGATGCTTTGTTGTTTGGTTGCCTGAGAAAGACTCCCAGAAGTCTTTACTGTTTACTCTAAGAGAGTGAGGGCCCTAAAAATGAGTCTGGTCAGTTTCAGGGACTTCCTGAAGCTACTTTGAGTTGTATACTTTCTGTCCCGATGAGCACCCCTATAGGATAAAATGTTTCACTCTTGTAGGAACTGCTACAAACCAGGAAAAGGGTAAAACTGCTTCAAGAATTCACCTACTTAGATGTACACATTCAATGCCAAACTGTGGAATAGGCAGCAGCCAGCTCAAGCAATAAAGAAAAGTATTTAATCTCCAGAAGTAATATGGCTCAACTATATTCTCAGATCTGAAGAGGATATTGAGAGGACTGGTTGGCCAAACCAGGGCCATGACAGGCTCCCCTAGCAGCCCTGACACAGAGCAGGCCTTCGTTTAGGTTCACTAGAATGGGCTGCAAATGAGCAAGCAATTCTCAGGAAAACCACAATTTATGGGCAACCAATCAGCAGGTGCCCCACAGCCTTCTCAGCAGGCTCCCTTAAGCCCCTTGTGCTGGCTCAGCAGATGCCCCTAGCCTTCTGTTAGTTAAAGATAGCTTTCCCTACCCTCCCACCATTAAGCCCCTAAGCACTAGACATCTCCCCCCCCACCAATAAGCCCCTAACCACTACAGCCTCCCACCAATCAGCTCCCAGACTAATCTTACCTCCACCAATCAGCCTCAGACTAACCCCTCCTCCCTGGAATTCCCCTAACTCCACTTAAAAGGAGCTTGTGACCTTCTTTGGGGGTCGCTATTTGCCACCCCAACCTATTGGAAATAATAAAGGCTATAGCCAAATACATGACTGTTGGACTTTCTTGGGGGCTTCTCTCGGACCCTAACAGATATGGCTGAAAAGATGTGCAAATTCTAAAATTTTGTTTTGTTTTTCAATACAGGGTTTCTCTGTGTAGTTTTGGTATCTGTCCTGGATCTTGCCCTATAGACCAGGTGGGCCTCAAACTCACAGAGATCCGCCTGGCTCTGCCTCCCGAGTGCTGGGATTAAAGGCGTACACCACGGCTGCCTGGCAGATGCTAAGATTTCTATGCTCTGGTGCATCCAGATAACTGCAAAGAATTTTGAGATGGCTAGAGGCTTGTTGCCCTCACCTGGTTCGACCTCTGATTCACATTCGGTTGCCGTTGTTCTGCTGCCCCTTTCTCGAGTCTCCCCTATGTTCTGGGGCTGGAATCCAGAAAGCAAAGACTCTCTAGACCAGTCTGCATCATGTCCGAAGGGACCAAAGAGCTACTGGAACTAGTGTGGGGCACCAAGGTCAGCCATGAACTGTTGGACACCATCTTCTGCTGCTGGATGCAAGGTACTGGGACAGGGCTCACTGTTCCAGCTGCTCTGTCCCAGCTCCGGGAGTCTGGATGGGACGCCCAGCTCCATTCTAATACCTCTACCCCACCACCTCATGTACCTGGTGCTTCGCCCCAGTGCCCTACTCTACCAGAGTCTGTGCTTGGTCCCAGTACCCCCGCTTTAAGCACTTGGGCACTTGCAGTCTGTTCTGTTAGACCCTGCTTGGTCTTGAGACTACTGGCAGGGGTGGGGTGGCAGCGCTGGCAGTGGTGGAGCCAGGTGCCCTGGGTGGGTGTTGCCACAGAGCTGAGGCCTGACCCAGTTCAGCCGCTTCCGCTTGCCACAGCTTTGACCTTTGGTGCATGCCCCCAGCCCTGCTTCTAGGCTGCCATTTCACCTTTCTCCAGTGGGGCCATGATTATGGTCTCCTCACAGGCTAATCCTGACATGTAGGAAGAACTTCGTTGGCTTCTCCAGTGGTCTGAGCCCTACAGCATACTCAGTCCTGGCCCTGGGATGGATGAAGAACGATCCCATGCATGGCTTGATGGGCGCCATGGCCAACCTCAGAGCCGGCCCCCAGATTAGGCTTTAGTTTGGTTTCCTGTTGCCAAGCTGGCATTTTGTGGAGGGGCCAAGGGCTAGTGCCGACCAATCAGATAAGGGAAGATCCTGAAAACACCTCCCTCCCCGTAACATGTCTGGACTTGTCCAGACTTACCCTGACATGGCCCAAGATGCCACAGCCAATCAATTTTAAACTAGTTGTAACTGCTTCTTGCTTAGCCAGTCAGGTTTGTTGGAGATAACGTAACCATCCCTGAAACTCACCTAGCTGTGCTTAAAAGGAGTCTGCAAGCTTCTCCTGTCCTGGCCATTTTGTTGTGTGACTGACCCCTGCATGCAGGAATTTCTCTTGAGAAATAAACATTCTTGCTTTTACATACATGAGTGGTGGTCCTCCGTGGGGTGATTTGCAGACCCTAACAAATTTTCTCCTTACATAAAAAGAAGACACAGAGTAACTAAATGAGTAAGAGATGTACAGGAAGTCCTACTCATTAACTCATCCCTATCCAGCTCTCAGCTAGAATTTGTGTTAAACCCACCTACATAGACATGCTCACATACACTCCATTGCATTTAAGTCAGGTAGACTAGACTTCCATTTCTTGGATCCCAAAGAGTTTGTTAGCCTGGATATTAGAGTAACATCTGCATGTGGTCTCTACTATTTTCTGATATATCCCCAAGTTGGCAAATTAGTCATTTTAAGAAGAGCACATTATAGAATCAAACCACATTCATCCCTGGTACCCAAAGAATCTGTCCATCTCAGTATGTAAATAAATTTAGTCCAACTTTTAAAATCCTTGTAGACTTAGTGCTTGCATTATTTTTCGAAAGTCTAAGTCCGGATCTGTAGAGGCTGGAGACAATATCTTATTTGTGAGTCTCTGTAAAGTCCAAAACAAGGTTACATACTTGCAATATATAATGTCAGCAAATAAATGTGCCCATTCAAAAAGAGAGACACAGAAGAACAGCAAATAAAGATTAGAATGACAGAGATCCTTCCCAGCAGGATAGGCAGCAAACACATATCTTCCTGCCCACAGTCTGAGACATGTGGTACTGTGAAGTGAACGGCTGTGGCCTGGCAGGCCTGCTTGTCTGGTGTTGTATCTGTTGCACAAATGGATTCTCTGTTGGATCTGCTCCATGAGTGTCTGCAGCCTTCTTCAGCAGACATGGTTTGAATGAGAATGGCCCCCATAGGCTCACATATTTGAATGCTTAGTCTAAAATTGGTGGAATTACTTGGGGAATGATTAGAAGGTGTGTCCTTGGTGGAGGTATGTCACTGGGGGTGGTTTTTTTCCTATTCTTTTTTTTATATTCTATTTTATTTAAATAACATGTTTTTCATTTATTTTACATACTGACCACAGATTCCCCTCCCTCCTCTACTACCTCCTCTCCCCCAATGCCCACTTTCCATCTAAACCCCTCCCCTTTCACTGCTCCTCAGTCTGTCTCCATTCAGGAAGGGGCAGGCAGGCCTCCCATGAGCTTGAACAAAGCATGGCATATCAAGTTGATGCAGGACCAAGCTCCCCCTTTCAACAAGGCTGGGCAAGGTAATCAGCATGGGAAACAGATTCCCAAAAGCCAGCTAAGCATAAGGGACAGGTCCTGATCCACTGCTAGGAGCCTTATAAACAGGCCAAGCTACACAACTGTCATACACATGCAGAGGGCCTAGGTCAGTCCAATGCAGGCTCCCTAACTGTTGGTCTAGAGTCCATTAGCTCCCACAAGCTCAGGTCAGCTGTCTCTGTGGGTTACCCCATCATGATCCCCTGGCTGGTACAATCTCTTTTCCCTTTCTTCAGCAAGACTTCCATAGCTCAGCACAGTGCTTAGCTGTGAATCTCTTCATCTGCTTCTATCAGTTACTGGATGGAGTATTTCTGATGACAATTAGAGTAGTCACCAATCTGATTATAGGAGATGGCGAGTTCAGGCACCCTTGCCACTATTGTTAGGAGTCTTAGCTGTGGCTATCCTTGTGGATTCTTGGGGGTTTTCCTGGCACCAGTTTTCTCCCTAACCCCCAAATCTACCTGCTTCAAGACATCTCTTTCATTACTCCCCGCTCTGTGTTCCACCCCCAACCTACTTCCCACACCCAGGCTGCCACCGACTCTCTCAATTTCCCATCCCTCCACCCCTTCCCCCTTCCCCCAGTTTACCCTGGAGATCTCTTCTATTCTTCCTTCCCAGGGAAATTCATGCATCCTCTTTGGGTCCTCCTTGTTATCTAGCTTCTCTGGGGCTGTGGATTGTAGGTTGGTTATCCTATTCTTTGCTCCTAATATCCATTTATGAGTGAATACATACCATGTTTGTCTTTCTGGGCCTGGGTTACCTCACTCAGAATGATTTTTTCTAGTTCCATCCATTTGCCTGAAAATTCATGAGGTCATTGTTTTTCACAGATGAGTAATACTCTATTGTGTAAATGTATCACATTTTCCTTATCCATTCTTTGGTTGAGGGGTATCTAGGTTGTTTTCAGGTTCTGACTATTACAAATAATGCTGCTATGAACATAGTTGAACAAGTGTCCTTGTGTTATAATTGAGCATCCTTTGGGTATATGCCCAAGATTGGTTAGCTGGGTCTTGAGGTATATTGATTCCCAATTTTCTGAGAAACCACCACATTGATTTCCAAGCAGCTGTACAAGTTTGCACTCCCATCCACAGTGGAGGAATGTTCCCCTTACTCTGCATCCTCTCCAACATAAGCTGTCATCAGTGTTTTTGATCTTAGCCATTCTGACAGGTGTATGATGGTATCTCAGATTCATTTTGATTTGCATTTCCCTGATGTCTAAGGATGTTTAGCAATTTCTTAAATGTCTTTCAGCCATTTGAGATTCTTCCATTGAGAATTCTCTGTTTAGAACTGTACCCTATTTTTAACTGGATTATTTGGTATTTTGATGTCTATGTTGCAAAAGCCCATGGTAATTTTTCATTCTGTCTCTGTGTGTCTCTGTCTCTGTCTCTCTCTGTGTGTATGTGTGTGTGTGTGTGTGTGTGTGTGTGTGTGTGTGTGTGTCTTCCCACCACCTCTCTCTCCCTGCCCTATGCTTGCCATCTCAACATATAATGTCTCAGACATATTGCCAGCACCATGCCATGCTCCCCATCATGAAGACCATGGACTAACTCTATGAAACTGTAAGGAGTCCCTAATTAAATGCTTTTATTCTTAAGTTGCCTTGATCATGGTATCTCTTCACAGCAATATAACAGTGACTAAGACATCAATATTTTGAAACTCCACCATAGTTTATATTTGTAATTACCCTTCTAATTTCATTTATTGTCCTCTCAAGGGATCTGTACAGGGAAACTAATCTGAGTATATATTGCCTGGCCTCACATACTTTTATTTGGAATCATGATGGAAGCTATCATTATACTACAACTTTGGATTCTACATATTGACAAAACCAGGACTCCATAGATGATACCAAGTTTTGCTGCCACTGCCATTAAGACCCAAGTCTAATTGGATGCTAGTTATATCAATTCTGAAGCCCTGGGTGGATGAACCTGGTAAAATACAACTGTAGTTAGCCTTGTGTGAGCTAGGGGCAGGTGTCCTGAAGTTTCTCTTGTAATGGAAAAATCTTTCAAATGAGTCTAATTTTATCTCTTTGAGTCTTTGATGCAAGAAGACAAATCTTCTTGAGATGCCATCAAGACACCTGTCTTAGTTTGTGTTTTTATTGCTGTGAAGAGACACCATGACCATGGAAACTCTTGTCAAGAAAAACAATTAATTGGTGCTGGCTTACAGTTTCCGACATTTAGTCCATTATCATCATGACAGGAAGCATGGCAGTGCACAGGCAGACATGGTGCTGGAGAGGGAGCTGAGAGTTCTGCGTCTTGATCAGTAGGAAGCAGAAGGAGACTATGTGCCGCACTGAGTATAGCTGGAGCATAGGAGACCTCAAAGCCTTCCTCCACAGTGACAGACTTCCTCCATCAAGGCACATTTACTCCAACAAAGCCACACCTCCTAATAGTGCCACTCCCTATGGACCAAGTATTCAAACACATGAGTCTATGGGGGCCATACCTCGTCAAACCACCATAGCATCTTTCTGAGTGCAAATTCTTTTCTCTTTGTAATTGGGGAAAGAATGAAGACAAGGTAACAGAAGGCTAATTAGGCTCGACCATGGAAGTCAGTATATTCCCCACAAGTATATTAGACTCACTATTCCCCTCCACTAGAAAAAACATTCACTGTGAAACCTATAGTCATAAGAACAATAAATCAACTAAGATCTTTCTTGGGATGATTTGTCTACATAATGTTTTACAATACAGTAAACATATACTACTCCTATTTAGCATCAGATCAGGGATCCACTTTCAGGGGTGCACCAGGTAGAACTGGAATAGTTGTGGCATTTTCCAGGTGTTACAATTCAGATGTGAAAGATCTCCATAGATGTGTGTGTTTGAACACATGGTTTCCATACAGTTGTTTGTTTTTGGAAGTCCCGGGATCTTTGGAAGGTGGGGCCCAACTAGAGGATATAGATATCTAGAAGGCGGCCCTTGAGGTCTATAGTCTGACTGCTTCTTGCCTAATCTCTACTTATTGCTCTATCTAGTTGTGAGTGTAGCAGTTTCATGTTCCTGATGTCACAGCCAATAGCCAGACCTGTGGCCATGCCTTCCCAGCCATGATGGACTGCCCCCTCAAACTGTGAACCAGAACAAACCCTTTCTTTCTTAAGCTGCTTCTCCTTAAGTCACAGTGACAAGAAATGCCACTAATCTATGAAGCTCTTCAGTCACTCCTTGGTATTCTTTTATAACTCGCCATGGTACCATGGTGAGGTTTCACAGAAACATAAAACATTAACAGAAGGTGAGTCAGCCAGCAAGTCTCTGCCAGAAATACTTTATATGTTAGTAATGTGCCTATATTCTATCCATAAACTAAAAAACAAATGAACAATCAATTAGGAATGGCTGATGCAGTTTTCCATCATGGTTTTTGAAGTGAAAGCCTAGACAGTCAAGTTCAATGTCTCTCATTCTGTTCTCTACCAAAGGAAATGCTTGTTGAAATTTACCAAATAAATCTCAACAGCTCTTGTCACTCAAGTAGCTTTTCCATTTCCAACTGATTCTCAGAACCAGGGAATTATCATGCAGATGGGATTGTTTGGTGAAGACTTAATGTGTTTTCTTTTTAGAAGCTCTCCCTGAGGAATTTCATGAGAACTAACAGTTATGCTAAGCTTAAATGAGTTGTTAGTATTCAGACCACTTCCATGCCTCCATTCTTTGCTACCAGGACATGAGAGCAACATAGCTATTCCCATTCAATTACAGGAGCAGGAAGAAAAAAAAAGGACAAGCAAGAATAACAAGAATATTAGTCTCAAGAAAGTGCCACTTGCTCTCTTGAGCTGATTACATATTTCATGGAAAATGGTGGAAAGATGACTTATCAGTTAAAAGCACATACTGTTCTTGCAGAGTACCAATTTTTGCTCCCTAGCACCCAAGCCAGGCTGCTCACAATCACCTGTAACTCCAGCTCAAGGGAATCTGATAGCCTCTTTTGGTTTCCACTGACACCTGTAAATAACTGTAAATTCCTTTGCCCCCCATCCTGGATACAATAAAAATAAAATAAGCCTGAAAAAGTGATTATAAAACACATTTAGAAACTCACTAGTACTTCTTAGTTGGATGTTTGCTTGCAAACAAACATACTCAAAACGACTGATGGGTCCACACTATAAAAAAAAAACTTCAAATGACATCAATGTGGTCATTTTTAAGAAGCCTGTGTTGTTACATTAAGCCTTCATCCATGTGAACTGACAACCCAGCAGAAAGTAGAACACTGTGTGCATCTGATCTTTTGTAGTTAACATCTGATAAAGTGACATCTTATGGAAGTGGAAATTGATGCTTTCACCCTGAGGCTCATACAATAATAAAGCTGTTTATAGTGATTATCCCACTAATGAATGACATCTCCATTTCTAAGCATCTGTTTAATACCTGGGATGTTTGCCTTACCTCATAAGACCAAAACTCTATCCACAGGCCCAATTTCATTGAGTTTGTTCCTTGCTACTCTTATTAGACAGAGGAGCTACAATCAAATCTTAGGGGAGTAACTAGCAAGCGGTAGGCACACTTCATTCAAAGTGCAATGCTGCAATGAGAGCCAGAGGAAGGGAGCAATTATAAAAGGTGTAACTTGCCTGGAAAACAGTGAGCTGGGTGAAATTTCAATGAAAGAATACAGCATGGGCCTCTGGTTTAGCTGGCAAGCCATAAGGATAAATTGTCATTCATTAGACTCGAATATGGGGAAGGATAAGTAACACAAATGGACATTTGAAGGGCCCCATAAAATCTGCTACTGTGGAAGTTTCCTAAAATATATACAAATATCAAAGAAATCTAAATGAAGTGACCAAATAATGGGGGAGACACAGCCCCAACTAGAGACCTTCTACCGCCATGTGAAAATTCCAGTGCTGGGAATTGCTTACATTCGGTTGAGTTATTTGCCAACAGGGTCTCATGGAAATCTCCAAACATCATAGGCTACTATCAAGGTTGTTGGTTGCTGTTTACAAACTGAGAGTAAGGCACTACTGCTGAAGAAAATACTTACCTATCTCATCGAACACTGAGAAATCAACCTGGTGCCTAATTCAAAGCTTCCCCCCTACTGACTAGTGTTCGTGGCACTGGAAGGTACTCTTGATGCTGTAAGAGGAGAAAAAAATGTCACAACTATGGTGGTAGTAACCAACCATTCTCTAATTGGATTTAAGGCTCACTACATGAGATGGAACCCATGCCTGACTCCGCTAGGTGGCTAAGAACCTGAGACTAGGTAGGACATGGACTCAGGGGAAAATGAAATACTATTGTTCTGCTGAAGGAACATAGCAAACAAATGATTCCTAAGGACATTCTGCTGTGCCCATGGATCAGTGTCTCACTCAGCCATCATCAGAGAAGCTTCTTCTTGCAGTAGATGGGAACTAACCTAGAGACTGACAGCTGAATGACATACAAAGTGTTAGAGCATGCCATTTTAAATGCTATGTCTCTGTTAAATCCTTGCTCTCGAGGATCAGTGAGCTACATGAAAGATGAGGTGAAAAAATTGTAAGAGCCAATGGCAATGAAAGATGCCAAAGAAACAGTGCCATACAGACACAACAGGACCGATGAACATATGAACTAATGGAGACCGGGGCAGCATGCACGAGGCCTACATGTGGTCAAGCCAGACTGGCCGCAGTACTGAGAGGGGGAAATGGACAAGCAAGCGGTCTGAAATTGATAGCTATTGACAACAGAAACATTCATTTTCTCCGATGGAGTCTCATTAGGTAAATTAACCACACTCTAAGGTAGACCCATGCCCAGAGGTAGATGACCCAAATAAAATGAACTCAATAGCATTTTTGTGGACTTCTTGTCATATTGCTGTGCTTGGGAAATTTTTTGTCATATTGGTCTTTTGTTTGTATCTTGTGATTTGTAATTTTTTATTTTTGTAGGGTTTTTTTTGCTGTTAGTTTCGTGTGTGTGTGTGTGTGTGTGTGTGTGTGTGTGTTGGGTGGGTAGGGAGGTGGGGAGCATCTGGGAATAGTTGAGGGAGGAGATATTGTGATCAGAATATAGTACATGAAAATTTTTTCAATAAAAAAAGTAAAACAGCCATCTGAATAACAACAACAACAACAAAATCCTAAGCAGTCATTTAAGGAAGCAAAGAACTGGAACAGCAGAGATCCCAGGTATTCAGTGGACAATTACACAGAGATTTGGATTCTGCCTATGAAATGAGCCTGCAGTAGAAATATCAGTCTCCTCTAGTGATAGGCAAGCTGTTAAACGCTCCATTGCAGAATCTCCATTAAAATGAGATTAGTGCCTGTTTGGGAGGTGGGATGAAGGGCCAGATGAGAAGTCTCCCTGTTTTTACCTCTCACCCAATCTGAAGACAGTATCAGAAAGCCAGCTTGGAGTGTAGTGGGTATTCATTCCACCTGTGGCCTTGGGGTACCAGTCCCTAGGGCATGGTAGTGGGTATTCGTTCCCCAAGATACTCCAAGGCCATAGGTGGAACAGATGCCTGCTACACTGGGGGGGGGGGTCATGGGAGAGGTTTTGAAATTCCATTGATGGCATGTGACTGTCAACACCAATGAGAATCAGTGTTCTGTTCTCTGAAGGATTGTCTATGTTGGCTCTTCAGGTTTGTGCTTCTGACCAATAACAAACTGTAAGACATCTGCTTGAATTAAACACAGAAGGATCACAAGGACACTGAGTTCAACCATAGGAAGGGGATGAAAGAAGACACAGAGTTAACAAAAGACACTTCACGTCTTTCCAGAAACCAGAACAACAGTTTTACAAAGGTGTAAGCACCAATGTGCTGCAGTGAGTGACTGACTGAGCTGCTTACATTCTGAGTTTCTAAATTTATGTGTAGAACCTGAGAAACATGTCCAGGGACAGTGTCCTAATTTCATCTGCTTGAAGAACCAAGGCCCCTCCATCTTGTATACCTCTTCATTTTTGCAACAGGCCCTAGGTTTCGAGTTCTCAGTATTGCTGACATAAATTCCAGGAACCAGAAAGTACAAAGTCAGGACAGGAACAGCCATCTGCCCATCTTATGACAACTGATTAACCACAGAATGTCCCAATATGGAGATAACTCAGGCAAAGGGCTTAACAAATGACCAGGGTTAAACTGGACATGAGATAACAACAGAATTCTGCAAAGTCCCCAAGCAGGAGCCAATAAGGATTGTACCTGTACTAAAACCCCTTGATATGGTAACTTTGTGGTTTTTGCCTTTAAAAACTGTGCATCCTCAGGAAAGGGCACCTCCTCTAGCCTCCACTGCATCAGTGTGCTTGACGAGGTCCCTGTCCCAATAAACCTTGCTTTTGCATTTTGGTGAGTTTGTGTCTCTGGTGGTCTCTTCGGAGGTCTCTCGACTTGGGCTTAACACTGCTCACAATCCATGGGCATGTGACATACTAGGTACTGAGGAAACAAAACTGAAGAGAACAAAGATGACCCCTGTAGCTAGAGTTTTCCTGCCTGGCCCACAGTCAGGACAAATCTCTCTCACCTGCCAGTCCCAAGCCGCTCAAACCTGATCAAGTAAACACAGAGACTTATATTGGTTACAAACTGTATGGCCGTGGCAGGCTTCTTGCTAACTGTTCTTACAGCTTAAATTAATCCATTTCTATTAATCTATACCTTGCCACGTGGCTTGTGGCTTACCGGTACTTTACATCTTCCTTATCCTGATGGCGGCTGGCAGTGTCTCCCTCACCCAGCTTCCTGTTCTCTCAATTTTCCTCTCTGTTAGTCCCGCCTATACTTCCTGCCTGGCCACTGCCAATCAGTGATTTATTCATTGACCAATCAGCAACACATTTGACATACAGACCATCCCACAGCAGACCCCCATTTTCATGGAACTCACGTTCCATACTGGGAGTGGTAATTCAGAAGACAGAAAAGTAAATAGCAGTAGCGACTAGAAATGATGTCTCACCCAGTGATTGCTCTAGAAGAAAATTATATGGAAGATGGTTACCAAACAAAAAGCAAGGAAAATCATAGTAGAGATGTCTGATGCATTTGTTTTAAATTTGTGGTTGGCTACACTTGGATAAATTCAAAGCCAATACACTTACATTTTATAGTTCATAACAGTTATGAAGAAGGACAGGGGGGAGACAACAAGTGAGAGGTATGTCAAACCTTAGGATATTCTAGAAATTTCTAGTCATACCTGGAGTTGAGAAACTTCTGGGTGTAACACAGATAAGCAGAAAATAGAAACATGCACAAGAAAACCCTGCTGTGTCAAAAGAATTGACTCTGCAAATGGTTCCTTTAGCACAGTGTTATGACTTACATATGTAATGTCTCTCCCACAGACTCCAGTTGGTGACACTGTTTTAGGAGACCATAGGACATTTAGGAGGTGATGTCTTACTGGAGGAACTCTGTCTCAGAGGCTAGAGCTTGGCACTGGTTGCTTGTTGCCTGAGTCATCCCTGCTTCTAGATCCCTGAAGATAAAATAACAGAAGCAGTGTCTCCATGCTGTGACCTCCACGGAGTGCCAACATTCAATGCCTTTGCCATCCGCAATGAACCTTGAATTCTCTCAGACTCTGGGCCAAACGAAAACCTCCTCCCTGAAGCTGTTTCATGTCAGGTGTTTGGCCACTACAAGGAAGCTTTCCCAAATGCTCTCCTGTGCTCCAGGTAGCCAGTGAAGAGGAACTTGGTGCCACACCCCTCTCCCATACTGCACCTGCTGACTTTGAGCTGAGGCAACTTTCAATTCTACAATCCACCCCATTCCCCCAGGTTGCCTGTCTTGATCCATAAATATTTTCTTTGACGCTTCAAATTCTGACTCAATATGCTCCCTTGGAGTTTAGAGCTTGCAAGCCCGTATGGATATTTCAATGTGTTGTTTGGAATTTATGATGTCTTAGGCCTTTAATCATAGGGCAGTCTCCACCCAGGCCTTCTGGGATGACTTAACCAAGGGCAGTAAATTCCTGTTCTAAAATGTAAAGTCCCTGGATCCTGATGACAGGACTCAGAGCTTCTTCAGGAAGCCTGGGGGGAAGGTAGAATAAACTTCTAGTTGGTGTGATTTACAGCCACATCTATGTAGAAAAATACAACACAGTGTCAGCAATACAGCAGAGACTTCATTTTTTTTTTAAAAATGTTATTTTTCAAAGCACATCCCCGGTACTTTCCCTTAACTCAGGTTGAGTCAGAAGCATTCCTAAACAAAGATACACTTGGAGGTCATTGACTTTTATCTTGCTAGGTTGGCTGCCATCATTTATTTTGACGTACTGGATTTATTCTCTAACCGTCAGAATACCTTTCTATTATTGGTATTGCCCAGTAAAGGGCCATCTTGATACAGTGGCTATTCATCTGAACTTCTTCAGGATTATACCAGGTAACAAACAGCCACAGGACTAGAAAGAGCAAGGGCGCAATTGCTTAACTGAATCTTGAGGAATTATTTAGAAATGATCACCATAGATTCACTTCAAGCAAAACAGAAACCTGATCAGTACACACGGCAATTTTGATTCTGAATGAACCTTTTATCTCCCATCTCTCACCTCGAGTTATGCCTTTGGATCACCCTGCATTTATTTCCCATGTGTTCTTTTTTTTTTTTTAACCTTCCTTCTTCTCTTTGAGATGATCTGAGCATTGCTGTCTTCTTTTCTTCTCATTTCTTCTCAATGGCTGGTCCTATACATACAAGGGACATGCAGGCAAGGAAGTCAGCAAAACGCACATGTAGATTGTCTCATTGTTTCACAGAAAATGAAAAGCACAATGGAGAACAGAAACAAAAGGAAGAGAGGGAAAGAAAGGAGAGCAAAAAGGAAGAGACGATTGAGCTGGAAGAGAGGAAGAGATGTGGAGAAAGAAAAAAGAAATACTGAGCACATCATCTAAAGGGGTAAATTGCCTTCATTTTAATACTCTCCTTATTTTGTACATTAACTTTCTCTTTCACTCTCAAACTTTTTGAAAGTTAGGTGTGTTACAACCAACTCTTTTTTTTGTGTTGAGAAATGACAGATAATGAACTTGATTGAATAAGTTCCAAGAGTTAGTATATTAGTTTGGGTTCTTAAAATAATAGATGCTAAGTAGATATTCAAGACATTTTGGGGGGAATAGGGATGATTGTGGAGGATAAGGATGGTAAGGTGGTGGAGGGCAGTGTCCTTCAGAGCAGTGTTCTTGAAAAGACACAGCAGAAGAAAGTGAAAGAAAAATGTGCAGCTATTGAGGAAGTCTTAGACAGGTTGGTGTCACCTTGCACCAAAACTGTCTTTGAGGGTATTGATATCAAGAGGAATGGGTGGGGACCAATGTCTGTGCCATTTTCAGACATTGTTGTGGTTCAGTTTAGGAGAAACAGGACACTCACTAATTGTCCTGGAAGATCCAAATTGGTGTTCATCAAGAAAATCATGGGCACACCTACCAACACTAAAATCTGAAAGTAAAATCTATGGCCATAATTCTTTGCAATTTGCTTCCAAAACATTACTTCTCTTTATGATTAAAATAATATTACCATGGCATGAGTGAGCTTCCATTTAGAGAGAGTATTTTATATTTATAAAACAAGGGCGGAGATTCTCAGAGCTTTGGAAACAAACTATTTCATGACAGTGTGTGTGGCCGTTAACTGAGTGCTCTTATGAAACAAAACTAGATGGGTAGTGGCAATCAGACCCATAGCTATCTTACCCTGTGGAGGGATTTAGATTGTCTTTGGTTTTTCTTTGTTACCTTCACAACACCTGCTTTTTTAGGAAATAGAGGAATACTTTGATGAATTTAAGAGCCTACAGAAAAATGCCGCCCAGAGACAGTTCCTTTAAAAAAAAAATTCACTGAGAGAAGAGAGATGGAGTGAGTCTCTAAATATACATATTTCCTAGAATGATCCAAAGGAATCCAACTCTTGGATTTTGCTTCTCTCGTTTTAAAACTCAAAGTAGTTGAGTGTAGATTCCTGTATAAAAATATGGAGACTGCCTTTTCCCTGTTCTTGGGACTCCGCTCCCCCAACTGCCAAGACCATAGGCCTAGAAGTTTCAAATGTACACCCTGAATAAAAGTTTTCCCCTAAACTCCTTAATTTTACCTTCTCTCTCTAGTCTATCTGTCCCTGCAGATTTCAAATCAACTGCAAACTGTTCCAACAACTTTTCAGATCCAGGTGTTCCCTCAAAATCTGCATCCCAGACAGTTTCAAAGTGGCTAGCCCCAAGTGGTCCAGCCTCACAAAAGGCTCCAAAACTGCCTGTATTTTCCTAGCCCCAGAAGGTCCACAGAGCCTGGACAGTGAGTGAGGCAGCCTGAACTTGACCAGCACTCCAGCTTTCCTATCCTGCCCCTTAACAACAAGGAAGCCTCAATGTCAGCAGGAAGAAGTCATAGAGAAGATTGTGTTCTCCATATCATTTGTCTATTATCAACAAAAAGGTTGGGATGTTAGTTTTCAAACCCTGGGACAAAGGGGTAAAGTACCTATTTAACATATCAAAGCAGATGCTGGTCACCAGGTTCTCCCAGCATCCCTCAGTCCCTACCTATCACAGGGCTTTCCTGGCTAGCATACTATGCCCTTTACCCTAAACTTCTCCAGCCCACAGGCTGTGCTACCCTTCCCTATAATCTAACCCTTTTTTTTGCCTGCCCTTTTGTCTACTTTCTTTTGGGCCTCCTGGCTGATGCACCTGGTTCTTCTCTCTCCCATCTCAATTTCCCTACCCCCACTTCTTACATGGCTAAGGGTCATGTCCATTATGGACTCTCCCAAATGTCTCTGCCTCTGGCTATGCTCTCCCACATATCTATAACTATAATAAACTTTCTCCTCCACCACACACGCGCGCGCGCGCGCACACACACGTATATGGCAACTGAATATCTAAGGAAATGCAAGAACTAAGACTTCAAAGAAATAGAAAATGAATGATTTTGTAAAATATTGTGAGCAATCCCACTGCTGGAAGAAATATTCACTATATTTTTGTGATTCTATAGAATTTAGGGTCAAGAAAGACTTAACAGGGGGAGCATATTTCAGATACGGCTGTGAAGTCAGGATCATTTTAACTATCATGCAGACCATGTCACTACAATAAAGTGATTTATCTAAAAGGTTCACTGTCTAATTCTATAACAAAATTTCAAAACGGTGGAGGAACACAGAAGAAAACAAAAGCTTTTTACCTGGGCAAAAGGAACACTATAAGAGATAGATGGAGCCCTGGGGAAGCCCTGGAGAAAGTCTAATGATTGACAGAATCACTAGGTTAGACTATGTTTTTCCAAAAAAGAAAAAAGCGCTATTTTATTTACCACTTACAGGGAGACAATTGCATTACATAGAGATTGCCTCCTTCCAGGTAGATGAATGTGATTTTTATCAAAATAAAAGTCACGGTAAATTTTTAATCCTAAATACCTTCACGGTCACAGGTTCTACCATGTGTTGAACTGGTACAGACTGATCCAAACCTAGACTTATTCTGTTCATGCTTAGCTGTGTCTCCATTCCTTTACTTTTTATTTTCCTCAGATAAATTGGCTGTGTCCACCGTTCAGAGCAACATTGCTACACATTAAGTTATCTGTCAGGTTGTAAAAGCAAAGTATTGTGGGAAAAATAGCTTCAGGAATTATACTGAGATTGAATGGAGCAGAAGTAATGAATGGGATTATGACTTAACACGCCCTGTTCATTTTCTAGGAATACACAGACAGGTAAAAAGTGAAGGAACAAACTGAGGGGGATTTAATGGTACCAGAAGAACACCCTTAACTGTATACAAAGCCTACAGTTACTGAAGAGAATCAACTATTCAACCAGATGCCACAGCCTAGGAACATGAGAGAAAACAGAGAGAAGACAAACTTTTCTCATTTTACCATTTCCATCTTTTTTTCTTTTTTACTATTTCTATCACTAAACGATCTAAGAAGATTCATATTGCAAAAATTTAGTGTATAATTTTATATTATAAATCATATATCATAAAATGGTTATTAATCATACGTAAAATGCATAATGCATAAGAGATATATTATGCATAGTTATTAAGAATGTATGTGGTAAGAAAAGACAGATCTAGGTTGAAATCAAAGATTCAACACTTTCCTTTCAGACTTCTGAATTGGTGCCTTAAAGTTCTCAAGTTTTAATTTTCTCATCTTTAACACTGAAATAATAAAACAGCATGCCTTAGAGTTTGATGAGTAGAATATTCTTGTTTTAAAATGTACTTAGCTGGTCATGCTATCCAGATGTTTCCTCAAATACTATTTTAGACATCTTTGTGTGTGTGCCAGTTAGTCATTAGTCATTGTCAACTTGACACAAACCTGGACACATCTGGGAAGAGAAAATACCTCCTGAGGAGTTGTCACCATCAGACTGGCCCATAGGACACAGTCTTGAATCGTAATTGATGTAGGATGGCTCAGCTCACTAGGGGCAGTGCCATTCTTCGATAGATGAGCAAATGATACTGAAGAAAGGTAGCTGAACACTACCCTGAGAGAAAGGCAGTAGGCAGCATTCCTCCATGACCTCAGCTTCAAACACCTCTCTCAAGTTCTTACCTGGGCTTCCTTTAAAGATTGGCTATAACCGATAACCTAAAATAAACTCTTTTACTCCCCAAGTGGATTTTGATCAGTGTTTTGTCCCAGCAACAGAGAAGCAAACCGGGACCTTGTTGACTAGGCACCTTCTGTCTTTCTCATCTCTCCATCTTTCTGTCTCTTCTACACATAAACACCACATACATACTACAGGTCCTTTAAACAGTATTTATTTTTATTTACATTTTAATTCATGTGTTTGGTTTGTGTATCTGTGTATGTCATGTGTTTGCTAGTACCTATGGAGGACAAAAGTGGTTTGGGATCTGCTGGAGCTGGAGTTCCAGGCATTTGTAAGCCACACAGTATGAGTGCTGGAGACCAAACTCGAGTGTCCTCTGGCCATCTCTCTGGCTCCTACAATGGGTTATTTTTTCTCTGATGAAGTCTGAAAAATAAGCATCATTATAGTTTGAGTGTAATAAAGTGCTTCACAAAAATTAACACACAAGAAGTGATTGATGAGCAATAAATAGTACAAGTCCCTGTAGCCATGATTAATAGTTACTCTTTACTGCTTTTTGCTACGAATGTAAAAGTGTCGTTGGTATGTTGGTCTGGTGACAGGGATGAGTGTGAAGAACCTTTGTAAGATGACGAATGGTCACTTGATTATGGGTTTGCCATCCTTTCACTAGCTCTCACGCAGAGGAAGCTGAGGTTCACAAAGGACATGCATCAGAGTCAACACTGCCACTTGCGCATAAATCTAAGCTACTGAGTTAAGTCAATGCAACCCCGAGTTTTACACCCAGTAACCTGGCTTTCTTCAAAACAAGATGTATTTGAATATAATTAAACTCAAAACCAGAAACAGATTAATTTCCTCTTTACTGTGTAATGTGACTTGGGGGTCAGCTTCATAAAAACTCTGGAATGATTTACAAAAAGCCCAAGAAGCTGAAATTGGCACCCTACAGCTTTCATCACAGAGAGGGCATGCTGGTGCTGCCTAGAAGGTGAAGTCAGGCTTCTCTGGTTCCCTCACGGTGGACTGCACATCGCCTCTGAGTCTGCATCGGCTCGTAGGAGCTAGAAATCCTGTCCATTATTGGTACCTTGAGATAAAAGCCTCATCTTGTTTTTTTTTTTTTTTTCTTTTCTGCGGGAAAATTAAGGGAAGTAAATCTTACTCTTATTTTAGGGGAAAGAGTATAAAAAAAGGTTACTGTCAACTGTGAAGTTCCCCCACAAGTCTGCCACAAGTCTGGCAGCTGTGAATCCACTCTTTTCAGCCATTTAATCCCAACACTCGGGAGGCAGAGGCAGGCAAATCTCAGTGAGTTCAAGGCCAGCCTGGTCTACAAACTGAGTTTCAGGACAGCCAGGACTGTTACACAGAGAAACCCTGTCTCAAAAAAACCAAAAATAAAAAAAATTAAGAATTAATGGAAGCCACAAAAATCACAAAAAGCATCTAAACTAGTAGTATGGACATTTATAATACATGTATATAATGAAAGTGTCAGCACAAACCAACAGACAGTGTCTGTAATAGAATAATGACAAAAGAAAAACAATTTACAAATGCCAAAATATAATTAATAAAATAAACACAATTGTAAGTAACAACATTTTGTGGTTTTGCTTCAAAACCAGACTAATTTTAGAATTTATTTATGCTATGATTTAATAAGGAGAGCCACTCTCTGAGTATCAGCAACTTTTGTAGTTAGATTACAAAGCAAATTTGTTTTTTAGCCTCTGTCTTCACTTGACCCCCATACCCTGAAGAAGACAAACACAGGATATAGTCATGTGACAATTCACCATTCATAGAGTATTCATACAGCACTTGGATACTTGGAATTTAATTTCATGTCAGGCAACCTAATGTATTAGTGAATCAGACAAATAATGCTCATATTTATCAGACGAAACCATAAAGATAGTTTGTTAATATGTCAACTCTTAAAATATGCAATGTAACATTTTTCTAGATTCATCTTTGAAATCATCTGTCTTATAGTACAAGATTTCAAAGTAAAGTAAAGCATTTTATCCAATCGACTATTACAGAATCTATCCATGACCTTCATATGCAAACACACACACACACACACACACACACACACACACACACACACACACATACACACACACACACACGTCTGTATAAATGTGCACATATATGTGTGTGAATTATTAGAAAACAATGGGGAAATAATGTGATAACTCTTTTTTCCCTCCCCTGGTTGGCTTTTCAGTTAAATATTAATAAGCAAAACTGTAGACAGAACTTTCTGTCCTACCAGCATCTCCCAAATACCCAACAACCGCTTTCCAAACAATTGACTTGGAGGCTTAATATTACTTATAAATGTTTGACCAGTAGCTTAGGCTTATTACTAACCAGCTCTTTTACTTAAATCAACCCATAATTCTTATCTATGTTTAGACACCACATGGCTTGGTGGGCCTCTTAGGTTAGCTTTTGTGGCCTGGGAGATGTGGGTTTGGTGTAGATGTGCCCATCATTATAGTGTGAAGAGTCTGAAGCAGGACTCTCAAGAGTTCAAAGACAGACAGACTGCATTAGATACTGAGACTGTCTCAGAATAAAACAATGACAGACTGCTTCCAGTATTCACAAAGCCCTGGGTGGTAGCTGAAGTTTTTCTGTGTCCTGCCTGGCCCGCAGTCAGGACAAATCTCTCTCACCCGCCAGTCCCACAGCTGCTTGGACCCAAGTAAACATACAGAGGCTTATATTAATTAAAACTGCTCAGCCATTAGCTCAGGCCTACCGCTGACTAGCTCTTACACTTAAACTCAGCCCATTTCTGTTCATTTATATGCTGCCACGTGTTCCATGGCTTTACCTGTGTGCCATTACATGCTGCTCCCTGGACAGTGGGCTGGCATCTACTGACTCAGCCTTCCACTTCCCAAAATTCTCCTTGTCTGTTTATCCTACCTATACTTCCTGCCTGGCTACTGACCAATCAGCATTTTATTTATCAACCAATCAGAGCAACCCATTCACAGCATACTGAACATCCCACAGCACTGGGTTGTAAGCGGATTTTTCTGCCCCTACTGCCAACTCCCAAATCATGACATGGAGATTTATTATTAATTATGAAAGCTAGTACTAGATAAAGATCACATTAAATATTGAAAAGTCAAATAAAGCTGTTTTCTGATGAGGTATTTAAAATTTTTCCTACTATGCTTCCTCCCCACCCACCCCCCAGTTTCTTCTCTCAATTATTGAAAATTAACCAATGGACAAATAGGTAAGGGCCATTTGCCACAGGCTTGGTGTAGCTAGAGTTTTCCTGCCTGGCTCACAGTCAGGATAAATCTCTCTCACCTGTGAGTCCCACAGCCGCTCAGACCCAACCAAGTAAACACAGAGACTTATATTGCTTACAGACTTTATGGCCATGGCAGGCTTCTTGCTAGCTGCTCTCATAGCTTAAATTAATCCATTTCTATAAATCTATACCTTGCCATGTGGCTCATGGCTTACCGGCATCTTCACATGCTGTTTGTCATCATGGCGGCTGGCAGTGTCTCTGACTCAGCCTTCCACTTCCCAGCTTTATTCTCCTCATTGTCCCGCCTATACTTCCTGCCTGGCCACTGGCCAATCAGTGATTTATTTATTGACCAATCAGCAACACACTTGACATACAGACCATCCCACAGCAGCATTGTGCTGGTGTTGAGGACCTTCATCCTGGAATGCAGTAATGGATGTCTCATCTGAGACATGCACAGAAAGCCAGGATGGGATGCACTGACAATGCAGAGGCAGCTATAGCAAAGCCCACAAGAAAAAGGTTTCTACCCAAAACATCAAACTAAACTACGGAGTTTGTCAATGGATGAAGCCAGCGTGGGTTGGCTGGCTGGCTGAGAAATGATAGCCTACGTGGTTACAGTTATGTTTAATTGGAGGGCTTTTATGCTTTCTATCACTGAATGACACAGCCAATTGATTTTTTTTTCATTGAACTGAAGAGCTGTGCACAATTTTCTTAAATTGAATGGTAATTCAACCTGTGCCTACATCACACTAAAATAACAGATCAGTCCAGAGGGGAAGAGAAGAGCAATCAAGCAGACTGGGTTCATACCAACCCTGATAAACTAATTCTTCACCTTCTAACACACCTTCTCTGTGTCAGACACAAACAGCTTGTGCTTAGCAATAATTCTGTCAATTCCCCAAACCTGCACACAGAATCGGAACAACCGACTGGTCCTGGATTTGAGCCTCTGGGGAAACTGATATTTTCATTTATTCTCTCCGTGATAAGCAGGAGCTTTGGAATATTGTAAGAGAGTGTGCTTTGGGCATGCTCAAAACCCCTAACTAAGGGCTTTGCACTTTTTCACAAAATATCTAACAGCCTATTTCAACATTCTGTGGAAAACATGTCAGTTTATCACAGGAGCTGACACAGACCCATCCTTCCCAAGGCTCCTCAGTGCTTCAATGTAGCTACTTTACTGATTTTCATTCATCTCTATTTTAGGCAAGTTCTTCTCCTATTTCCAAGGCAGACCTGGAAGTGGCTGCGCAGAACACACCCTTACACTCAGCTTTCCAAGTGCTGAGATTGCAGGGGTGTGGCATCATGGCTACCTCACCGGTAGCTTTTGATAACGGAACACACTAAGTGAGTGTCAGAAAAGATAAGCACTGTTAATGGTTTGGCATCTATGTAACTGTCATACTTCAGCTCAAAGCTTGAGGCTTGGGCTCAAGATCCTGAGTCGACTGAGTGGTCCGGGGACTCTCAGGACCCTCTGAAGTAGAACAGGGCTCAGGATCTGGGGAGGATACGCTCATTCAGTGCGGCTAAGACCACAGCCTCAAGCCGCGGCTGTCTTACAGGCTGAACAATCTGCTGTTTTCTTTTAATAAATTGCAGGTGCAACTGTGTGAGGTAATTCTTTTATTTTCAACGCTGAGCAACCAAACCCAGCGTCTTGCATGCACAAGGCAAGCACCATACTGCTCAGATGCCTTACGTGCCTGGTAACTGCTGTGCGACGGTCTGTGTGTTAAAGTGCTCTGATTGGTCAGTAAATAAAATACTGATTGGCCAGTGGCCAGGCAGGAAGTATAGGCGGGACTAACAGAGAGGAGAGCTGAGGGAACAGGAAGGTGGGAGGGAGACACTGCCAGCTGCCGCCATGACAAGCAGCATGTGAAGACGCTGGTCAGCCACGAGCCACGTGGCAAGGTATAGATTTATAGAAATGGATTAATTTAAGATGTAAGAACTAGATAGCGAGAAGCCTGAGCCATTGGGCCAAACAGTTTAAATAATATAAGCGTCTGTGTGTTTATTTTATATGTGGGCTGTCGGATTGCCAGGGCTTGGTGGGACCTGGAGAGAAGCTCTCCAGCTACAGGTAACCCTTGCTTCAATTAACTAGAGTTAACCTTCTTCCAAACACCACGTCCAACATGGTGGTACACACTTACACCTGTACTTTTAGCAGTGGGGAGCTGAGACAGGGGGATCATGAGTTCAATGACGCAGAGAGACCCTGTCTCAGCATCCCCACATAAACACCCAAATAAATACCTCTTATTGTATATGACGCATGCAATGTCACTCTCAAATTTAAAACATAAGTAAAAAATATTACAAATGTCATCCAAGAATAGGTTCCTGCAGCTTCTTGGGTGTAAGTGGTTCATGTCTGCTATTTTTGACTCAGTAATTCTGACTCAGAATCTCTCAACATCTGGGCTAGATCCCAAATTGATTGTTTTTTAAACTGACATAGGTAAGCTTGAGGCTGACTGACTTTCTTGCTTTTGTCTTTTTGAAACTAGATTCTGGCTACTAGATAATTACTCCTAAGCTTGAAAATACTGAGAAAGGCTACAGATATCAGTCACAGAAGTCCACATAATATATGGTTCAATTTATCAAACATTCACAGATAATCACCCAAGTTTCTGGAGCAGGGAGGGAGTGGAGCCTGGGGATAGGCTAGAAAATCCTAAAATTTATGGGAATTTGTTCTAACATGATGAAAATATCCCCAAATTGATTACGGTATTATATTGTGAATATGCTAAAAAGCCACTGGTTTTTGCACTTTAAAGATTTAATTATTTTTTTAAAACTTTGTGTGTGTGTGTGTGTGTGTGTGTGTGTGTGTGTGTGTGTGTGTGTGTACCTGTGGAGCTCAGAAAAAAACAGTGTGGGTGCTGGTACTAAATATGGGTCCTGTGCAAGAGTAGTATACTCTAGACTGCTGTCTGGCACATTTTAGTAAGTAAATTAAGTGGTTTGCTTAGTAAACCTCAGTAAAGCTGTTATGCAAAACGTATAGGCCAGGCAATGAAATGTTTCTCTCCACAGACCCAGAAGAAAAATACATCATTGTGTGCCACTCTCTGGCTCTAAAGACTTGCATAGGTTCAGTAGCCAAAATGCTTTCAAGTTTGAATTACAGGGTGTACTTTTCTTGTAACATTCACCACTGAAGAATCTGTGGTGGAAACTCCATGGAGAATCCACCCGATAGTTAAAATAAAGACATAGCAATATCTTCAGGAAAGCTTGAGATCAAGGCCTCAAAGCTTGTGAAAAGAACCTCCTGAAGGGGGCAGTGTTGAAAACCCATAGAGGGGCCACATGCTCAGTTTTCTGCATGTGGTAGTTAAGAGAAAAAAAAGTGTCTGTCCTCCAAACTCTCCAAAGTTTAACACATGTCTTTGTTATAAAAAGCCAATACCAAACCCAACAGCCTGGAGAAAGGCAGCATTCTGAGAAGGTGGATTTTAAGCTTTTGTTGTCCATAGTCAAAGCTGATTCAGCCTTGCCTGAAGCAACTGATGGGCCAGGGTAAAAAGACATCATCCTCCATGCCCCCCACCCCGCTGAGTATGTTTAAAGAATAAAAGAATATCTTTTTTTTTAATGGTATTATTTTATTTTGAGTGTGTGTGTGTGTGTGTGTGTGTGTGTGTGTGTGTGTGTGTGTGTATGTGTGTGTGTTAATATAAACATGAGTACAGGTACTGGAAGAGGCCAAAGGGCATATCAGATCCCTTGGATCTAGAATTGTAGGTGGTTGTGAACTGCCTGATTTGGGTGCTGGAAGCTGAAATCTGATCCTCTGCAAGAACAGTAACCACTGAGCAATCTCTCAAGCCTCTACAAAAAGATTTAATAAATGTTTTTGAATGAATAAATAAATAAGATAAAACAGGGTAACACTTTTAGTTTGGCAGCTACTATTTTTTAAAATTAAGGAAGGTCATTGTAAAAGCTTAATCTGAAGCCTTACTAATGTTTTTTGATGTACATATTCTTGAAACAGATGACACAAGATAATAGCTAGGTGAATAAATAAATAGCCATTGTAATGTATATGAATAAGATGTGTATATTTGCTGAGACTTGAGATTGCATGTATACACAACAAATCATGACAAATAAAAAGAGGTCTGAAAACTTTTAAATCAACGCCAGGCTTCCCTTACAAAGCTTAATTTTTATACACTTAGTTTCTTTTGGGAAAAAAAATTTAACTCTCATTTCCTGGATAAAAACTTAGGGGCACCCGCACTCGCATGTGCATATATGCACCTCTGCACCTGTACACACATATGTACCCCCCCCCCACACACACACCACAAAGAAATAGAAAATGAAGATCGAGATGTGAATTGATGATGTATCATGTGGTTAGTTAGTGGCAATTCTGGGAACAATACAGGGGGTTCTTGTATAGAAACTCTGCCTACAGATATGATCTAATTGGATGTTGCTGTCAAGTCAGGATTACATCCATCTTAAAACCCAAATCAAAACCCAAGGAAAAGGGATGTCACTACCAAAATGTCATGAAATTATTGGGCCCGGTGAGCCAAAGCCAAATGTGACAGTGCTCCTCTGAAATCATACCGGGCATAAAGAGTAAAAACAGCCTTCCTGAAGCTTCTGTAGCCCTAAAATTTCTCTTCTTTTACTTTGTAAAACCTCCATTTGCTCTTGAGTAATGTGTCAGGTATGTTCTTTGACTTGTAATGTATTGTATACATGGTCAACTGTTCTATTTAAATGGCGCATTAAAAATAAGCCCACAGCTGGCATACCGATGCTCATTGTTAATCCCATCACTCAGGAGGCAGAGGCAGGTGGACCTCTGTGAGTTTGAGGCCACAGAGAATACAAAGAGAATTCCAAGCTAGCTAGAACTACACACACACACACACACACACACACACACAAATATGAAGTGTTTTAAGTCCCACCCTTTCCTAAGGGACTCTTTACAGCTAGCAGTTGTTGAGGCCAGGATAAGAGGGAGTTTCCTTTCCTTCAGTGGTATACCCACTGGTAAGATGCTCTTGCCTCAGTATAGTTTTTTTTTTTTTTAACTCTTTGAGGGTTACTACCCAGCTCCCAAATAAATACACAGAGACTTATTCTTGCTTATGAATGCCTGGCCTTAGCTTGGATTGTTTCTAGTCAACTTTTCTTAAATTAGCCCTTATACCTTTTGCCTCTGGCTTTTACATTTCTCTACTCTATATACCTTTCTTTACTTCTTACTCTGTTGCTGACTGTGAGGTTGGGTGGCTGACCCCAGCATCCTTCTCCTTCTCCTTCTCCTTTTCTCGCTCCTCCTCCTTCATTCTTCTTCTCTAGCTTAGATTTCTCCTTCTATTTATCCTCTATGCCTGGCGGCCCCAACTATCTCTCTCCTGCATCGCTATTAGCTGTTCAGCTCTTTATTAGACCAGTCAGGTGTTTTGACAGACAAAGTAACACTGTTTTACGGAGTTAAATAAATGCAACATAAAAGAATGCACCACATCTTTGCACCATTAAGCAAATGTTCCACAGCAAAAATGAATGTAACACATCTTAAGCTAATATTCCACAATACTCCGGTACATAGGCAGGAAATACAAGTAAATGCAGTGGGTTACACATGAAGGAAGACACAGGGGAAGAAGCACTTCAGCCAGAGAAGGAAGATGAGAGAGGGGAAAGGGAGAGTGACAAGGACTAAAATTCAATCTATGAGTGTATGATTAAATAGTTAAGGAAAGAAGAAAATCAATATAAAGGTATGCATGTGAAGTAATTTGTCCATATTTTCCCTTAAATATTCCCTTTGTAATATTTTCTTCTTCTGAGCACTGATGCAGTTAATATCAGTGAGTAACCCAGGACGTAGTGTATTGAATTTTTGCTAACCTTCTGTAAATACTGCATAAAATAGGATGTATTGTTAGTAGGAAATTTTGCGTTTCTTTTGACCAAAAGGAATTGTATACACTTCATACCTAGCTAATATTTAATTTTTTTTTTACAAACACATACACATTTACCTATGTGCATACATGCACATGTGTAAAGGAAGATAGTAGTTATTTATAGTCAAATAGAATTTGATCCTGACATGACACATCCTGCCTAGCACAAGTGTTGATTGTCATGGCAAGATGTTTTTCAACAATAAAAGCTTTAATCAGTTTCTGGAAATATTTATTTTCGACGTGGGTAGCAGGAAGAAAACATTAGCTGGAAAAGAATATGCAGTACCTCCTGCAAAGATACGATTTAGCCTCATGATGGGATGTTATAACTGCTTTTTATGAGCAGGAATCTCTGATTTGGCCCCTTTGGGTCAATGTTGAAGTGTAATTTCAAACATTTGGAAATCACATTCTTTCACCAACTGCAAAACTGTTACTTCCTTGCACCAGAAATCGATTCCTTTGAGTGTTTCCATTTTAGAACAGATAATGTATCACTAGATGCTTTTATGAGACAGCAGGAAATATGTTTACCTTGTCAATACCCTCTTAATAACAAAAAAAAATTGGACTGGAAGCTACAAGGAACATATAGTCACATCAGGAGGGAGGGAAATTTGTCTAACTCGTTATTTTTGTAGAAAGGAGTTAATGTAGGCTATTTTCTCAGTAAGTTCTGATATTTGTCATATTTCTCTCCCTAAAAAGAATGCCAGTATATTACTGAAGTGGCAGGTAGAGTTAGCTTTTTTTGTGCTCTCTGAAGGAGTGGTGTAGAAGTTATACGAAGTAAAGGGGGATACTGGAGCTCCATAAATTCAGAGAACTGGACTGTGATCAATGCCGGCGAGTCCATATTGACAGAACTCAGCTGACAAGTTATTGAAGGAGTATTCATCCCCCATCTTCACCCATCACTAATGACTTCCCATTCTGTATTATGGAAGTCTTTTGCACTACTTTTTAAAACATGAGAAATGTGTGCCACAAGATTTTAAGAATATGATTTATGGAAGGTGGATCTTGAAGTTAACCTTTCTGCTCGTAACATTGTTACATTCATGAAGGAGTAAGTACTAGGGGGTTAGGAGCTAAATCAGTAAAGCATCATTAACTGAAGCAGAAACTGGAGTATATGTATTAGGAAAGTTTACAGGTTGAAAAAAGCCTGCCAAAAAACATGCAGAAACCTTAATTCCCAGAAACTGATGTCGTATTTTCATAGGGGTCTCTGTATATACAGTTAGAGAGATCAACCCACACAAGTCTTATTAAGGCCCATGTCCAATGTGAATGTCAGACATAAAGAGAGAAGAGATACACAGGAAGAAGAAGATAAGTTATGGGAGATAAAGACAGAGACTTGAGCTATGCAGCTCAAGCCAAGATTTCTAGAGTTGTCATAAACCAGAACCAGCCAGAAACAATTCTTCTCTGGAGGCTTTGGCAAGAGTAAGCTCTGACCACATCTTCATTCCGTATTTCTGGCATACAGAATTCTGAGAATATATGCTTCAGCCTTATTAAGACAGTGAATGGGTGGTGGTTTGGACAGCTGCTCTGGAAAATTAATATGAGATAGGCCATCTCTGAGAGTGAGATGCAACTCATGAGAGAAGTTGAAGGAGCAACCAATACAGAGCTTTTCCCAGGAAAACTCAATTCTGCCTTCAAGGACATAGATGAAGTCAGGTCTAGCTGTAATATCTAAGACAAACCAATTTATCCAAAGTCAACCTATCATAATATTAAATCATATTTGCAAAGTTCTTTCCAAGCACACCTGGGTTCATGATTGGCTGAATAACTGAAGGCTGCAGTCTCACCATGTCCTCGTGTAAAGTGACTATCACAGATGATAGATGACTTGCTTAGTATCACTTATTTAGTAACAATGTTTGGAATTTTAATCCAACAAAATATTCTGGTAGCTCTTAGAACAGCCCATTATCATGGGGCAAAAAAAAAAAAAAAAAAAAAAAAGAATGGTTACCATCTAATACTTATTGTATCCAAGGTGACAAAGAAAATGTAGAGGAACCTGCTGAGTCTTTGTCACCAAGAGCAGAAGAAACTCAGCAACCTTGTCTGCAGATGAACAAAAGGGACACATCTTTGTACACGAGCAGGTGGCAAGTACCTACAACTCGCTAAAGGCTCTAACACCTATGGAATGGATTATTCATTTAAGTAATGAATAATGAATCACCCAGGACAACAAAGGGAGTCTTCTTGTTTTGTTCAGTGTGATTCCTTGTCCTTACATTATAACAAAAAAAACAGCTTTCATTCCTATGAGAAAAATAAAATTAGTCCTCACTGTGCTTTGTATCAAGCTGAGTCCAAAGTCAAGAAGAGGGCAAGGACACAGTGTCCCATGGGGAAATCTCTCAGGATTGATGGCAGAATGGTTCTAACTTCTGGTCTGCTCAGGTTGAATAAACCCCAGACGCGTTTTTGTTCCTTTTCTTTTGTAACTATAGACCCCTTGTTTTTTGTCTTGTTTGTTTATTTTGTTTTTTGAACACTTACTTTAGGAAACTTAAAATCATAACCTCCTTCTCTTCTGATCCTTTGGTGAAAGCCTACCAGCCATTTTGACAGCTTTAAGACCCCAGGATTGTATTTCCCAAGGACCTGGGATCCGCATCTTTGCAATTTGTGAACCAGGATCCTAACTTTTATATACATCATGGACAGGGTTGTTAGTTCATTTTCTTGTTTTTGTGACCAACTACCTGACAAGATGCAACTCAGGGAAAGGAAAGGTTCATTTTGGCTCACAGTTTGAGGATATAAGCCATCCTGGCAGGATGGAATGGTGGTAGGACTGGAGGCCACTGGTCACACTGTATATAGTAGGAGTCAGAGAGGGGTGGATGCTGATTCTCACTTCCCTTTCTCCTTTGCCCCCTTTGATGTTTTTCTTAGGCCCTAGTCTATAGGATGGTACAATGTTCTTTAAGGATGGGTTCTCTCTCCTCAATTAAATCATTCTTGAAATAGCCTCAAGATGCATGAAGGGTTTATCTCCCAGCTGATTCTAAATTCCATCAAGCTAACACGCAAAACCAACAATCACAATGGTCTAATCTTACTGAACAAACATCTTTCAGTACTTTTCATTGAGCTCAGCTGGACGATGTAAAACCCTCTTACCTTTTGCTTTAATAGAGTATTCTTTTCTCACTATAATAGCCTTGAATATTCTTCCTTTTCTGTTCAGTTCTGCCTATGTGATTATTTTGACACCTCGAATAATGAGTTTCCTGCTCATATATGAAGGCATGAAGCTTAATGCCTATGACTTGCTGATACACTGAAATATTGATAATTTTGTCATCCAAAGAGCTAGGTGGAGTCAATGCATACACAATCATAGTTTGTGATCTCTGGGTACATGGATCCTCTTAAATCCAGCCCATATTAATTTACCTCAATATAATTCTTTGAATTCTTGTGTGAGAGAGATGAGACATAATTTCATAGATGACGCAGAAAAGATTCAACTCCATATTTAATATAAACTTCAAAATCACCTCCAGAAGTGAATGTTACCTTCAAAAATAAAGAGATAGACCTGGGAATACCAATGTTTACTCATGCCCAACACTTGAGAAACCAAAGCAGAGGTCAGACTACCTACATAGTGAGATGATCCCCAAAGATATGGTACCCAAAAAGATCATGAGGGAAATGAGAAGAAAATCGCTAAAGTATCAAATGAGATGCTTTGAAGAATGTAAGAACAAATTATGTCATAGCAGAAAGATTAAAAAAATGTAAATCAAGAGTTATCATTGAAAAGAATGCCAGATAAAGAAAAAACAGCATTGCAAAAAAAAAAAAAAAATGAGGATAATACCCAATAAAGAAGAATTGAGTTAGCTGTGGACTATAATATTTTGGAAAAGCTTCCAAATCTGATTGTGTCCCAGGGTTAAAAATAAAAGCAGCATGCAAGCCAAAATTTCATTTGAACCTTGAAAAGCAAGTTGGGAAGGACAGAGTGTGCTTCCCAATGATCCAGAAGAGAAACTTTGTGGCCCTCACTTGCTTCATCATTGGCCAGGATAGGACCGACTGAAAGACCTGCTCCTGTGCCAAGTGGTGCTTCCTGACAGCCCATCCCTGAAAGTCTCCTGGAAAGAAGGTTCCACGTGCTTCTCATTTCCTTCACTTCCATCTGTGAGAAACTAAGGCTAAACTATGCTCCCTATTTTTTCCCATTGTTATACATCTCTTCTGAAGACTAATTACCTCAACCTCATTTTTATGGTAATAAAACAACTAATCCTTTCACCCATTCAGTAGCAATTCCTTTGGAGATAAATTCCCCTTTGGAGCACTATTTTTACAATTAGTCAAATTCTTTTTCTTTTTTTTTCAGTTTTTCGAGACAGGGTTTCTCTGTGTAGCTTTGCGTCTTTCCTGGAACTCACTTAGTAGTCCAGGCTGGCCTCGAACTCATAGAGATCCGCCTGGCTTTGCCTCCCGAGTACTGGGATTAAAGGCGTGCACCACCACTGCCCGGCTGGCTCACAATTAGTCAAATTCTTAAAGCCAGTTTCTTAAAGCCAGGACCACACAAAGCCCACAGAGACACTGTGATCTGGCACAGTCTACCTATATGGAAATTATTATTTCACTTCTGCTAATTTGTTCCAGAGCTTCATGAATGGAAATCATATGTGACCTTGTCATGGTGTCAAGCCCATGGCACAATCATGGTACAGCTCTATTCTTGGAGTCAGTAAATAGACCAACAATAAACACATAGCAGAAGTCTCAGCTGGATGGAAAACAAAAGGGACAACCTGTTATGTGGATCTGAGAAGGTTTTTTGGAAGTGATATGTCAGCAACTGAGACTTGAAGGATGAGCAAGCATAGTCCAGTTGACTGACTTATACCCTCATATGTCTGAACTTCTATTTCTAGGCTCCAGATGACACTTCAATCCATCCAGCGTGGCATCCTAGATGGCCTTTCCAAATTGTCCCCAGCCTAGCTACTCACCATGAGAAAATACATCCTTGGCTCACAACGTCCTAGGATGTTTGTAAATAGTGACAGCTCTCCCATCATCCAAGATCAGCATTCTGACTCCACAGTAATATGCTGTGTAAAAATGGAGATTGTGTATACCCTCAGGATAGTTCATGCTTGTCTCACTGTCTTATGAGGAAAAAAAAAAAAGAGCAGAATAGCACTGTCCTTGGAAAAATTAAAAAGACAAAGTATTAACTTGATTTGAGTCATCAAATCTATTCCTTTTTCTTCTTCATTTCATCGTCATAGCACTGTCAGCAGCAGCATCAAAGCTAATATACATTATTTGCTAATTGGGAGAGTGTGGGTAGAGACACTGCATTTATATTTAATTGCTGTGTCTGCCTGACAATCCTGGTATTATTATTATGTCCAGGCTTACCTTTGAAAAAGTGAGGTAAGACGAGATGGAATTTCCTAAAGAAGGACAAGAACAGTTGTGGCTTTGAGCAAAGCGCAGCTGGCCTCCTTCTTCTCCCCAAATGTCTGGTCCTGGATTCTGCTTTATTATTATTATTATTATGATGATGATGATGATGATGATGATGATGTTGTTGTTGTTTTCTGTGCTGAAAGCAGGCTAGCCTATCCTTTTTCTCAGAGCACCTCACAGAGATATCTTTCCCACACTGCAATCATAGACAATTTCAAGGTACATCCTGAACCAACAATCCCACAGAGTCAGGGAATGTGACTGTACCCCACTCTACCCACTCATTGCTGGGAAGAAAATTAAGTTGAGTGAAAAGAGGAGCGAGGGAAATGAAAAGCTCCTGCCAGAAGTGCTGGACTCCCTGTGAAACAACAACATCAGCCCCAATTTGCAGACAGCAGCGTGCGCATCCATCAAGCCCGGTGAATCATTGCCTCTATCGAAATATCTGGATTAGTTTCCCAGAAGCAAATCTAGGAATTATGATGCTATCAGAGAGCCCAGCATCTCCTCTTAGCCTGTGATGTTCTGGCTGGTGATTATCACCACCGATGTGCAAGATAAGGGTGAGTTGCTTGCTTGTTTTCTCAGTTAAAACTTACAGGAGCTCTTCTTCAGAATAGACAGAAATTGAGAATCCCAGATAGTAAAATCTCAAGGCACTCGCAAGAAACCCATTTTCGAAAGAAGGCTGAATGTGTTTCCACTCAGGAGCACACCTAAGGGTGTTCTATAGTTGGTAGTGTAATCTCAGGAGAAGTAAGACTGTGGAACAAGAAAGAGGATGCAAGAACCAAACCCATTCATCCAGACAAAGCATTCCCTTGAGGAGCTATGTATTCACTGAATAGCTCTGGCATCTATCCTGCAGGATGCAGCTGAGTGACTGAGAAGTCTTAAGATGACTAACCCCCCATGATGATGGTATTTAGACTATAAGCAATAGATGCCAATGCATGGAGTCTGGACTAACCCTCCTCGCAGGATTATTTCTTATGAACTGAACACTTCTGTTGCCTGATGGTTTCTGCTCCTTCCCAGATCTTAATCAATAAGTGAAGTGGTCAGGAAACAGGGTAGTAGGACATACCCAGGGACCACTTTGTGTGGTGTGCCGTTGTGGCCAAGCACTTAACTGTATTGGACAAAAAGACAGCTAGGAACATTGGGTATTTGAAGAGTGGGATAACATGGGCTTTTGTTCAGTAGGCACATGTAACTGTGAGTCAGGAAGAGGGGTGCCCTCTGTTGGCTCTCAGCACTTCTCTGTAAACTTCGGTAATCTTGTCATTTGTTCTGAGTTATTCTTGTTATGCTTTATTACTTGGACTCAGCAATGTGTTAATTCCTTGGATGTCATTTGGGGTGAAAGTACTTTGCACCATAACTAGAACAAAACATGTCTTAAGCTCATATTGGTACTTAGATGTGCAGAGCTCGAAAGACTTAGTACATGGTTGGTACTTTTAAAAAGTTGTCCCTCGCGCCGGGCGGTGGTGGCACACGCCTTTAATCCCAGCACTCGGGAGGCAGAGCCAGGCGGATCTCTGTGAGTTCGAGGCCAGCCTGGGCTACCAAGTGAGTTCCAGGAGAGGCGCAAAGCTACACAGAGAAACCCTGTCTCGAAAAACCAAAAAAAAAAAAAAAAAAAAGTTGTCCCTCACTTAACAACTATGACCTCATCTTGATTAAACTCAGAAGACGGAGTAGCAACATTGTGATACCCAGAGCTCGGGGAGTATTACAGTGAAACAGTGTCTTCTGGACATGTCAGGAAGTTGCACTCACAGCAGCTGTGGTTGGCTGCACAAGATCAAGCCAGTTGACCTTCCAGTATGGAAGGTGGAGATCCTACTGGCTACCACCCCTAGCTGATGAGTTATTATTGACCGCTGATGGGTGCTGGGAGATGGAGGGTCAGAGTTCTTTAAAGATGGGACCCCTGGTAAGTTGATCATGTTTCAGTGGATGGCTCCCACACTTGGGAATCTATGGGCAAAACAAACAGGACTCTGTGGGTTATTGTAAAAGAAAGAAGACATACATTTGGGAAGGGGTTAGGAGGCAGAGGTAGATAAGGGAAGAGTTAGGGGCAGAGTGAATATGATCAAAATGTGATACATGAGATCCTCAAAGATCTAAGAAAATACACTTGAAACATTCAGTTAATCATCTAACCTGTTTTTCAATTGAATTTTGTCGGTTTGCAGAAATCATATTATCTTTGATAAATAAAATCTATCACTTACAGATACAGCATGAAAACCACAAGTCTAAAGTTAATTTCGGGACAGCTGGTCTCAAACATAGTGTTCAATGGAAAAACGATTTGTCGGGGGGCTCTGAAGGCAGCAGGCATCGTGGCGATGATGTCTAGCACATCCATGTGAAAGTAGTGAGCAATCCGATGATCAATCTTGCCTGAGGTTGAGCCAAATATATCTGAAGCAACTCCTCTTCTCAGGATGCCCCCCTGGGCTCTGTAAATTAACACCTTGTACACTACCAAAGTCCTTGGGCTGTGCCAAACATCAACATAAACAATACATTACAACCTTTATGAATGGTGAGTAAATAAGAGGAGTGTTCCCTGGAGATTGTTTTGGTTTAAATGACACACACAAGCAGGTTCTATTTTGGAGAGAAGGTAGAATGGGGGGAACAGTGTTTCAAGCAAAGAGATGAGGGCTAGGCGTGAGGCTCAGCGGTGGATCCCCAGCCTACAGTCTGAGGAGACTGACTTTCCCTGTGCTCTCTGCAAAGACAATAACAAAAGAGTGGAGGTCAAGCAGTATTGAGCCTCAGGTCTGCCTGCCTGCCTGCCTGCCTGTCTGTCTGTCTGTCTGTCTGGATCCAGAAATACCAGTGGTGTTGTCATCTGCTTTCATTTCTCTGGGCTTCCTTGGCTCACGGCACCCTCTCTTTGTGAATACGACCAGATCTGCCGTGTTCTCCTGCTAGTTCTGAGTGAAGCCCAGATTCTCACACTAGTGGTTTAGAAATTATAGAGGAAAGAGCACCTTTCTTCCAAAGGTTTTCATGGAAGGCCCCAAATCTGAGCCCTTATTCTGACATAGACTATATGAGCATTCTTTATGCCAGAAGAGGGCATCAGCTCTCACTTTAGATGGTTGCTGGGAATTTAACTCAAGACCTCTGGAAGAGCAGCCAGTGCTCTTAACCTTTGAGCTATCTCTCCAGCCTGTTGTATGAACATTCTTAAGTCACCCCTCCCAGAATATTGATCAGGCAGCTCTGCCTTGGGTTTTCTCAATTTTAGAAAATATTGAAACTCAAAAATCAAACTAGTTTTTTGATGTTTTTGGTAGATTAGCAAAGTTCCCATTCCTCCATTCTCAAGGAGTTCTACATGGTGAAAAAAAAAAAAAACCTGTCTTCAAAGAACCATCAAATCTGAGAACGGTAACATAGTGGTGGTGGAATTTTGTTCTGTGGTTCAGCATTTTAAATCTTCTGTGCAATGTCCTAGATAGAAACCAGCTGTGTCCATAACTACCTAAGAGGGAAACTGAGAAAATAATGATCTTACTCTAGCATAAGCAACAGAGTTCAAGAAACACAGTCTGACCTATTGCCATGATAATAATAATAAACAGAATGAAAATGTAGTGCCAATCCGCTGAGATGCTTTTCAGATCAAAGGAATCACATTTACCAAATCATTTTTTAAAAAATCTTAAGACTCTTTTAGACCAAGATAACACTCTTGTATTTAACACTCACATGCATTTCTGCTGGAAACAGGTCACCGTAACGCTAAGCGGAGACTCTGCTCAGAGAATAGAACCATTTTTCCCCCAAATGGTTTGTACACCTGGCTGATCCACTGGGGCACATAAGTACTGTCTTTTGTAGTATCGTGTCATAGCGAGTACCTTCCTAAAGCTTTTAAAACTTCCTTCATGCTGATAGAGAGCAACAGGGCAATGTAACTTCAAATTCAGAAGTAGACTGAAAATGGCTCTGTCATTATTAAATGAAATAGCCTACTATGGATTGTTTTCAGCTCTCTGGAACATCTCAAAGGGGCCCAAATTGTCATTCTCATTACATTATACAAAGGGCTACTGGCCACCCTGAGGATCTACATGAATGGATTTTAACCTTAATTACTCAACTGCTGCTATCTATCAGATTTTTCTACTGTAACATTTTCCCTCCATGTCCTCTGTCCTTAAAAGTACAAGAGGCACCCCACCAAAATCGGTATTTGATATCCAGACTCATAGATAATACAACAGATTCAGACCAAAGTAGTTGATAATTTTTATCAGATAATTGAGTTTCTGAAGAGAACAGAGAAATTCAATCACCAGGATCAGAATGTCTTGAGAAAAAAAAAATAGTAAAGGAGACTTGCTGGCCTTTTATTGTTGTCTGTAAACAGAGCAAGATGAGAGGTTCGTTCATACGAAGGGACTATGTGTGAACACTCTCTGCCCCTGAAGAGGATGTTCTAGGCTTACTTAGGACTTCTAAAGACATGGCATAAAAGAACAAGAGGGAAAATAAGAGACTAAGAGACATAAACCTTTTGCACAGAGAGAAGCTGTGGTTGCCCACACAAGACCTGCATCAGATCAAGCCAGTCAAGATTTCAACGTGAAGTGTGCATGGGCTTCAGAGGCCTCACTCCTATCTGAGGAATTTATAGCAGTTGACAACTACTAGGGGAGAGAGAGGCAGTTTTCTGTGGGGTGTGACCACTGATAGGCTTCTCATGTCCTAGTGAATGACCTCATGTCCATGTGCCACTACTAATTGAATTCAAGGGACCATTAATAACAATATTTTTTTAAAAAGATATTAAGTCAGAAGGGAGATGGTTGGTGGCTCATTCAGGAAGTGAAGTGAATAAGCTCAAATCATATTGTATACATCAATGAAAAATTCTCAAAGAATAAGCAGAGAATACTATATTTTTAGGTCAATAATTAAAAACAAAAAAGTGGCACACTCACCATTTCTATGCTAATATATTTTAGGGGAAGTCATTGTGCACAGTTTACATTTAAGATGTAAATAATCTTATTTTTTTAGGGTAGCTATCTACATAAATTATCTCAGTTTCTTTGCACAAAGCTGTCTACTTATCAAACAGTTACTTTTATCAGCCCTTGTTCCTAGATACTTCTCTGTGAGTCATGGGGTCTTCCCCCCGACTTCTCTTTTGATTATAATACATCACTGGCACTGTTGTTAAATTTGTCCCAACTTTGATCATTAATAGTTTTTTAGGTTTTTTTGTTTTTGTTTTTGTTTTCCCCACTGATTTTACATCATCTCCCTAAGGCACCCAACTCTTTTTTTCCCCTGTTGCCCAATAACAAAGCTCTAGCATGCATTTCCCATCCAGCCGCAGAGAAAACCATTCTTCACAGAGCTCTTGCATTGACACATGGAAGCATTTCCATGATTCTTTATTTATTTTTAAACTTAATTTACTGAGATTGGAAACAAGCTTACAGGGCTTCATCAACAGTGAACGGAGACCTTGGTGTTGAAGAGGGCAGCATTATTAACCCAAATGCTGACAGTCAAAAGGATTCACAGGAAATGAAGACAGCAGATTTCTCTTGGTGTCAGGGACATGTGACTCCTTGCTCATTAGGTTGAACTTTAAAATCATAATTGATAATGAGTTGTAAAACCACTCAACAGGCAGTGTTTGTAGACACACTGGCCTATCAAACCAGGAAAGCCCTTAAAACCTAAGTGTAATTTGTGAGAAAAGCAAACAAATTAGTTCAAAGCAAAGAAATCTGTGAAAGGAAAAGTAATGAGTCAAAAGGAAAGTAGGGCAGATGTTTAATATATCAGAGATAAAGAACAATGGCTTGAAGGCCTTTCATTAAGAAAAAAACTATACCACAGCTGCTTAATTCTAAAGGAAAGACTATTTCAAATGCATTCACTTGTGGATTTTTGGATGAACCATGACAAAGATTGATCAAGCTGGTTTTAGACTACCACATTAGCCTCTTATTCATAGAAGATGAATACACAGAACAGAGTCAGAAATCATCATGGCAACTTGATGAAAACACAGATATTGTTAATATGGAAATGTATTCAGTGTAAGTTTTATTTTTAACGTGGTGGTGATATGAAAACATTATCTTGTGCAGATTAATTACCAACAAATCAACAAGCTCCGGAATGTGTTAAGTCTCAGAGGACTGTAACATGGACAAATGCCATTAAGAGAAAAAGGGTGGGGGAGTGTGGGTTTTGACCTTGTAACTGCAGGGACAGGAAAGATGCTGGAGCATCATCCCAAGTATCCCTATGTACAAGAATAAAAACTGTCAACCTCTTTATCATGTAGGGGGGAAATGGTCTTTATATTGTGAGTTGTATTAGCAGTAATTTATACAGGGTGTTAGACAGGAATAAGATTTCTACTTTATCAGAAACTGTAGCAAAATTCGCATTGAGGTTTTTCAAAATCAATGCTTCTTTTAAATAATTATGGGTATGTGGGTGAGGGTATGCGCGTGTAAGTGCAGTTACCTACAGAGACCAGGAGAGGGTGTTGGATTCAGTTGTGATCCTAGCTGTAAGTGAGGCCTGCAACATGAATGCTTGGAACCAAACTCGGGCCTTCTGCAAGAGCAGTTTCCACTCATAACCACTGAGCCATCTCTCCAGATCGTCAGCACATCTTTGTTCCCAATGTTTAAAGCACAGGCTACTCCTGTCACATGGTCTTTTAGCAAGTTTGGGCAATCTCCTTTCTTGTGAAAACTTTGTGATGAAGCTCCTCCTGTCTTGGGACTGTGTGTGAATTCCTTGCTTCCCTCTGCTTCCTAGGAGATTATTCTCTCTTATAGTCTTGAGTTTGGAGAGTCCCATCAGCCAAAGACTTCCAGTCTGAGGTTCCCTCTATCAAAACATTCTTAATCTTTTAATAAGTAAAGTATAGATAATCAAGACCCATTTTGTAATCATTCAAAGACTCAAAGAATTTTTAAATAATGTAGTTTTCATTCTTAATTTTTCTCATAATTATTTTAAAAAGCTCAGACACACAGTATTGAATGTATATTATACATATTTAATATTTATCTTATTTGAAACTTTTTGAGTTTTTTAATAGATCAAATTATTCCACATGGAAATATTTTACAGAATTAAATTTTGTCTGAATGTGGATTTAATTCTTCTATCAGCAAGACTGATGTATTAAGATTAAAGTACTCCCTGAGAGAATGTTCACTTCTGAGCACAGGAGTTGGCACTTATATTTTTTCTAATGCCCAAATCAACTCACCTTTTCCCTCAGATCCTTTATAAAATGATCCCCAAACCCTCTGTTGTATTTTACAGCCATTCAACAGGAATTCAAGCAAGAATTTATTTTAGGTTGCTATCAATTTTCTTTCTATGGACTCAAGTGCAGCTCAGGAAAAGTAATATGAGTAATATCTGTGGTAAGAACAACACCCCTGTATTGTCAAGTGAGAGTGAAACTGGGTATTGTTGGCTTTTCTTTCTCTGTCTCCATCTAAGGCATGCTCCATAGACAAGGACTTTTGTATTATAAGAACCTAGCCTAATTCTTCTGTGTTGAAATATATTATTTCATTCTGAGCGTAATTCAAATAATTCCATGGGGGTTTGGGGGAGAGTCTGCAAATGCTCTGATTTAGACATACCTTTATCTTCTCAAAATCAATGTCACCGGTCTGAAGTCACCAGTTCAGGATGGAGAATGGGACACTGTGTGTAGGAAGTCATTTATTCCACTTAACCAGTGGCTTCTGAACACTAATCCAAGTTACTTAAAATGAGAGTGTCTGTTTTCTCCAGGGATTAGGAAATGGATCACTCAGTGAGAGGAACAGCTGACTTGTGAATTTTTAATTCCAGAAGATTCTGCCAAGATGGTTTGTTAATCTTGACAAAATTAGAATGTGATAGCTACCACAGTTTTAGTGTCTCCATCCCCGGAAAAGTGTTTGTTTGGAACTTAATCCCCAGTGTACCAGGAAGAGAAAATGAGCCCAATGAGAAGGGTGGGGTCCTGGGGCCAGAGCTAATGGCTTAATTCCCTTAAGATCCAGGCTGGTTCATTAGGAAGACAAGTTCAGCTTCTATTCACGCTAGTTCAGCCCCTTCTATCACTTCATGGAAAGACAGATAATACATCAAGAAGGTCTTGTGGAAATAGAACTTGATCATGCTCGGCCTAACCTCTGGATGAAGTTATGCTGTATTTTTGATTATCATAAACCACCCCACCTATGGCATTTGTTGTAGCAACACAATGCAGACTACAGCTATAATCAAACTTCAGTTCACAAATATTAACCAACAGTGTATTTAGTGTGGGTAGTTCAACGTAAGTTATCTCTGAGTAACTATTTTTAAGTGACTATATTGGCATAGAGAAAAAGAAATTATGCAGGATGACATACATCATGGAAGGTACAATTTAGAGGACTCTACATATTTTTCCGGAAACTTTTTTTTAAATTAATACTTCATAAAATGCCGATTTTGCAAAAGATCACGGAATGCAAAACTAAACAGCATCAGCTCCTGCATTTTAGAAGCGTGATGGGTCCTTCAATATTAGATTGCTACTCCAGATAAAATGTGAACACAAAAATAAGTCATCCTTTGATAGCTTTAAACACCAAGAGTTTTATCCTTTATATTTAGTCAATTACTATGAAACACACAAAGAAAACAGTAGGGAGGGTTTACTTAGATAAAAATTTCCCAAGATCATTTGATACCAACCAATTTGGACAAAATCTTTCAGCAATTGTGATAGATGACTTCAGTGGCCTTTCAATTTTGATTTAGTTCATGATTAAAAAGAAAAATGTATTTTAAAGCTTTCAGAGAAATTACATAATGTAAAATATATTTTAATAGAACACTATCTTATCAGTTTTGATAAATATTACAGTTATTTTGTATTTCTACACACACATACACACACACACACACACACACACACACACACACACACACACGCACACAACCCTAGGACAGTTTTCAAGTGGTTCCATTTAGTATACTTATTGATTGAGTGAATATGAGGTTTATGTGTATTGCTACAAAAACTGAATATCAGGAAAATGAAAATTGGAAGCATAATGCAATGTCATTATACCCTTCCCATTTTAACAGCCATATTGGAAATGAGGAAAATAGCAAGTTTGAACAGTGATGATGAATTGACTGAATCTTCATACATTTGTCACTTGCCTCTGAATTAGTATAACCATTTCAGAATATTATTCTCTGGTACTGCCATGACCCAGTAATTCTAACTATGTACTAATATGTCTACTATGTTACTATATTCAACAACAACAACAAAAAACATATTCCAGTTTACTAACATCAACCCCAAGTATGAAGGAAAATAAATATGTACACAATAGGTAATGAAAATTTGAAATATTCATAACATCTATTTCCATACCCCAGTAAGAACAAGCAACTACACCCCAGTGCACTGATGTCTAATGCCCCATGAAGTTGCTAACCATGTCAGAGACACTGGCAATGGGATAAGCACACAATCTGTTATTCATAGTAAGATGTCATTAGAAACAGATTGCATCACTCCTGGAGTGTGTTGCCCGAAGATGATGTTAAGTCTAATCATGTCTAGTCCCGGCCACTGGGTTATAAGGACAGTAAGGGCACAACAGCTGTGGCAAGGAATTTACTCATTGGCCATATGTAGACTAGGTGAATTTCTACACGATTCAATTTCATGATAAATCAGTGCCCTGACAGGAGGAAAGAGAGACGGTTACAGGACCCTCTGTGTGGCATTGGGCCAGCTCGACTCACCATTCTCACTCTTGCTTATGCTTCTCAAGGATAACTGCAGAATGTGTTCACAGTGGGTGAGGTCTAAAGCAGCCCTGACTTTCAGTGTATCCAGAGCAGAGAGTGTTTCTTTGCCCTACACAGAGCTGGTTGTGTAAAGATCACCCAAAGTGTTGAATGTTGATCTGATGCTGCCATTTACACTTGGGACATTAGCCTTTCCCTGCCAAAAGAAAAAATTCTCAGCACGCTGTATCAGCTACTGCTATTTCATTACAATAATTTTCTCATTTTCTGGCTTCTGTGACTAGAGAGAACTCAGCAGTCTAAACTGTGTCTGTGCTAACTCTGAGCATGCCAGTATAAGCAGGCAAAGATCACAAAGTACATAAAGGGAGTCGCGGCTCAAGGAATAAAGATTGAGCCAAACAAATGATTCCTTCTGCCAAGAATTTTAAAGAAGGTAATTTGGTTATTTTTTTTTTAATAAATAAAGCAGTCGGGGCCAATTGTTAGGAAATAATGAGGTCTCAAAAGTCAATGTCAGCCTGGATTCAGCACTCACAAAGTCAAAAGCTTTAAGATAAGACATTAGATTTCAAAACACACCTGAGTTAGTACTTTCTACACAAAACTTCAGTGAATTGGACTTAACTACAGAGATTGACCTAACCCCCTGTGTGAATGAAGCTAGGTTAATACAAAGTCAGGCACACAGGGAAGGAAGTTTCACTCTGTGTATTTGAAGTCCCTTTCATGGAATCACCACAATGTCACATGAATCCTCTCAGTGTCCTGAGAATATATTTGCTAGTCTAGTCACTCAAAGGTGCAATGACTGAAGACAAGAACTTATTCCATTTCAGGCTCTTATTCTTTTCTTTTTCCTCTTTTCTTTTCTTTTCTTTTCTTTTCTTTTCTTTTCTTTTCTTTTCTTTTCTTTTCTTTTCCAGACAGGAATTCTCTCCATGTAGCCTTAGCTGACCTGGAACTCTCCCTGCAGGTCAGGTTGGCCTGGAACTCATAGAGATCATTGCCTCTGCCTCTAGAATGCTGGCATTCAAGACAAGGGCCATACTGAAAGGTTAGCAAGAACAGACGTGTAACAACAGTAAATGTTACAGGAAGGAAGATAAGCCATTCCACCAAATTTTACAACTTGTGCACTGGCTATGACAAAATACACAAATAGGTAAATAATGTAGCGTGTACAATACGTTTTAGATGTAGAGAACATCTTCCAAATGCAGAGAATTTAAGAGAGGGAATGAGTTAAGGTTTTTTTTTTCCTTACATAAACTATTTTTGAAAGATACATATAATCAAAACTGATAAATATTTTGACACAGGGAAATGGTATGCAACCCACAAAGGCCACTAGACCCTGCAAAGTTAGGTATGAGATATCCAGAACTCCACATCATGCCTCTAGTTTTCACAACACACACACACACACACACACACTTTCTTTCCGCAATGAGTAAGTAACCCATAAAGCCACTGTGTGATCTCTTTATTATTAAATAACAGGAGGCTGCCCTTCACAGCCCATACGTTACATTCTGTTGGAAGACCTTGCTGGGTAAGGTTGCAGTTTGCCATGTCCGAATAGCTCTCTGAGCTCAGTGTACGATGGAGGACTTCCTTTGCAGCAGGACTCCCTCTATACCCTATTTGGATAGTGTCTGACCTTATTTGGAAGCTGGGTGACCTTCAACACAGTTCCCTGCAAATGCTTCCCCCACCCTGCCATTCACATAATAACTAGGTGTTGTGCTCCAGCTGTATGACAGGATTGTGCTGCCCCATTCTATATATTGCCCTCACCCTGAAATAAATTTGAGCTGTCTCACTTAAGCTGACTCTGGGAAGGCTGTTTCCACCATCCACACAGCCATCTAAACGCACTGCTCTCGGCTTCTGCTCCTTCCTCCCTCGTGGGCCCATGGCCAATGATCAGTGAGGAGGAAGGACACCCACAGTGTTCCGTGAATTTCTACCTAACGGCACACAGCTTAGTGCTCAAAAATTTCAGACGAAGTTCTCATATCTGCTGTTCAAGAGTTAAATCACCAAGGGGGCATTACAAGGAAGTCTGAATTCTACTTGAACATTCTCTGAGGGAAGCCAAACTCTATGTTTTCTTATTTCTCCAACCTGGCAAGTAAAGACATGGATTTGAAAAACATCTTCCGTCCTTTTCCCCCTGCTAAGGTCACTCTGAAACATGATTTTTTTTTTTTTCAGAATGAGAAAACAAGCGAATTTGAAAAGCTCTTTGACCGTACGCAAACGTGCAGTACTGCGGAATGAAAGCTCTGGGCCCCTAATTGCTGCACCAATGCTATGATCGGAGATAAGACCGCTCCACATGGAATTCCCAAACACCATACGGCATTTATTTTATGAATTTTGTGTGGTTCTGCCACTTGAAGAAAATGACACTAAGACACCTGATGAAACATAGATTAAGTTTCGTACTAATATAATTTTTATTTCTCATTTAGTAAAAATATAAATCCAAAACAAATATAGTGACATTGCTTGGGAAAGGATCTCTGTTTCTCTTAATTAAAAATAATATTTTGATAGGCATAGTGGTACACACCTTTAAATTAAGCATCCAGGTAGCTGAGGCAGGTAGATCTTTGTGAGTTCGATAGATCTACATAGGAAGTGTGAGGTCAGCCAGGTCTACAGAGTGAGACTCTGTATCAAATAATAATAATAATAATAATAATAATAATAATAATAATAATAATAAAAAAAATAAAAATTATCCCCCAAATATAAATATCCTCCTAAAAGACCTAGAAACAAAAGTATAAAGGACTTGGAAAAGAGAAAATTCAAATTACATTTAACTAGATGTCAGGTTGCCAATGCCAACAGTACATGCTACATCCATATTTATTTAAGTACACAGTGTAAAGCCAAGCATTTGATTCACATATATAGATATATGATTACAGATGTGTATATATATGTATATATGTGTGTGTGTGTGTGTGTGTGTGTGATTACAGATGTATATAATTTGTTTTTCAAAAGCATGGGAGTAAATATCAAATAAGTTGAATGGTAGTTTAAATATTCGATCATGTATATACTTAAATAAACACATATAATCATATTTAACTAGTTTATTTTCTTACTAAAACTCAAAAGATTGAAGAAAAAAATCAAAATTTATAATAAGAAAATTTAAAATAACCTTTATATACTCCTTAAAGCGTGTCAGTTTTATTGTTAGAAAAAAAACTATGCATTGTTAAAAATATACTTTAACTCTATAGTTATGACTTGTCTGCCTGGACCCACAATTCTTGTCTCACTCTCAGCTTATCCTATGATTTATATCACAGACTCCTACTAACAAACACATTATTGAATGTTCCTCAATAACAAAAAATAGGCAGTCAAAGATGGATTTAAGTACCAGTGATTTTGCTGAAGAAGCCACCATAGAATAGTAAATATCCTAAAATTACATACTATTTTGTGGTGATAATAAGAGATAACCTCTAATGGAGAAGAAAAACACTGGGAAATGTTGGACAGGGAAGCTTGGGATATGTGTGTGTGTGTGGTGTGTGTGTGTGTGTGTGTGTGTGTGTGTGTGTGTGTGTGTGTGTTCATCAGCCTGTGTGCCCGGTTCACACACCTACCACAGAGCTCAAACAACACACTTTGAAAATCTGCAAAAAAAAAAAAAGAAAAATTCTACGTAAATTCAACATCAGTAAGTAAAATTAAACAAATTCTGGAGAAGAAAGGAACACAGAAGAGCAATTACGCAAAGTATTGTTAATTTGAAGTTACTGATTAAACCAGGATCTGAACTGGAATATAACTTCTTAAATTTAGAGCTGGGAAATGGCTGACTCAGAAAAGGCACCTGCTGCTAAGTCTTACCTTGTGAAGGAAGGAGAAAGCTGACTCTTAAAAATTGTACACGACTTCCACATGTGGGCCATGGCAGACATGGCCCATGTAAACATGCAATAAGTAAATGTAATAAAGAAAAAAGAAGCTAAGAGGAGAGCAATGTTATTTGGAGGTAAAAGCATGCTTTATCATAAAGATAGCCAAACACAGGAACACTAAATAAGTACACAGCCCATTGTTAATCCCTCAGGTTTAAAAATGAGTAACAATGTGGACAAAACTGTTACTAGCTTTCACTCTAAGGAGCAAATTCACCTCTTCAGTACTACTCTGTGCAGCAGAAAGCTTGGGGGAAAAATTTCAAAAGCTGGTGCTATTGGTCGGTTCATCCTTGAGCACTATAAAACAAAATTTTGATGTATTACAAACTGAGTTTTAAATACAAACAGTGAATGTGATTAGTTAAATTGAATGCATGTTTTAAAAAGCAAACTAAATGACTTAAACCTGCATAGACACTCTATGAAGTATAAAAGGTAGAGACTCTTTTGGTACCTAATGACAACTTTTTAATGTGGGCTTTATAACTTGAAAATTAATTAATTAATTATTTTTAATCTCTGTAGGGTTTGGTGCATCTATATCATCTATGGGAAGATGTCATTTATAAACAGAAGACGTCATTTCGACTCTTTCCTTTAAAATTTACGTATCTTTGTTTCCTATCCTTACTGTCTTGCTTGGGCTCAATGTTCTAGAATCATGTGGAATAGAAATTCAAACTCACAGAAGCAGAAAATGCAATGCTGATTGATTGGACATGGGGAGGAATCTGAGAAGTTGAAGTTCAAGGTGTAGAAATTAAATTAATGGATTAATTTTGTCAATATCTGCCACAGACGCAGATAAGAATTAGTAACTATAGTTTGAATCTTTATTTATAAAGATTTGTTTCATTTTTATTTATATGTGTGTCTATGTGTGTGTACTTGTGTGCAGTACTCACAGATGCCAGAAGAGGGGCACCAGATGCACTGGAGCTGGAATTTACAGTAGGTTGTGAGTTGCCTGGTTTGATTTCTAGGAACCAAACTCGGATCCTCTGGAAAAGTCATTAGTGCTCTTAACTGGTAAACCATCTCTTCATCCTCTCATTGGACATTTGCATGTCTTCTTCCCACCTTCTAAAGATATTTGAATTAAAAACTTGGTTGCTAGTTTGGGAGATTAGAGAAACCTTAAGTCTGGGAGCATATGGTGCTACCAAAAGTCCAAAGCAATGATCCAACTCAGTTTCATACTTAAATCTCTGAAACCTTGAGGCAAAATAGCCTTTTACTCTCTAAAAATCTATTATCTCAACTATCCTTTATTCTAATCAAAAGCTCACCAACGCAATAATATTTTGTACTTAAATATTGCTAGTAGAATGTGTCTCTTATTAAGCAATTTATGAGAAAACCCAAGAAACACAAGAGAACTTTTGAAGGAATGGGATATGTTTCTTTCCAAAACAGTGGGAAAAAAGTATGACAGCTTTATAAATTCATCCAAATGCACCCACCCATTGTACACATTCAACTGATGCTGTTTGCATGGTATCAGTTATACTGCAATGAAGGTGTAAAATAGATTAATGATTAAATGTTATGTCTTAAACTCATTTTTGTTTTTTTTGTTTTTTTTTTTTTTTTTTTTTTTTGGTTTTTCGAGACAGGGTTTCTCTGTGTAGCTTTGCGCCTTTCCTGGATCTCGCGCTGTAGCCCAGGCTGGCCTCGAACTCACAGAGATCCGCCTGCCTCTGCCTCCCGAGTGCTGGGATTAAAGGCATGCGCCACCACCGCCCGGCTGTCTTAAACTCATTTAACTAGGAGTGTTAGAGAGTATATATATATATACATATGTTTGGGGTCTGCCGTGACATTGACGACTGACTACATTTTGTTCCTGGGAGGACAGCCATGCTTGAGATGATGTGTGTGTGTGTGTGTGTGTGTGTGTGTGTGTGTGTGTGTGAGAGAGAGAGAGAGAGAGAGAGAGAGAGAGAGAGAGAGAGAGAAACTTATTGATCTCACTTTTCCATCATGATTTTTACATATCACAAAGTGTTTTAAGTTCTCTAAAGTAAAGATTTAGACAATTGCAGGCAGCAAGAACATCCCACATGGACCCCATGCTTTAAACATGGTGACAAATAATATGTGAAAACCTCATACATGACAGCCCTTCACAAATAAGGATCACTATGCACCAGAAACAGAAGAGAAATGCAAGGTAGTAAGCTATCATGGGAATGGGCTACAGAGTGAGTGGATGATGAGTGTCTGTAATGCCAGCGCTTGAAGGTGGAGGCAGGAGGATCAAGAAGAGTTCAAAGTCAACCTTAGCTACATAGTGAGTTTGGTGTTAACCTGGCTACACTGGACAATTTTGCCTCATGCCTTCCTGCTGAGGCCAGTTGAAGGGAGAAGGTGCGGCCTGGGAGGGTCCTGTGTGGTTGATATATTGTGCACCCCAATAAACTTACCTGGGGGTCAGAGAACAGAACAGCCAATATATTAAACATAGGTTTAGGCAGTGGTAGCACACTCCTTTAATCCTAGCATTTAGGAGGCAGAGATCTGTCTGGATCTCTGTGAGTTCAAAGCCACACTTTAATCCCAGGAAGTGATGGCAGGAAGCAGAAAGGTATATAAGGCATGAGGTCCAGGAACTAAAGCCTTTTTAAGCTTTTAGCTTTTAGTAGCAGTTCAGCTGAGATCCATTTGGGCGAGGATTCAGAGGCTTTCAGTCTGAGGAAACAAGATCAGTTGAGGAATTGGCAAGGTGAAGTTAGCTGTGGCTTGTTCTGTTTCTCTGATCATTCAATGTTCACCACAATACCTAGCTCCGGGTTTGTTTTTTATTAATAGGACCTTAGAAATTCATCTTACAGTCCTGGAGCCTCCCTTGAATGCAACCTACTCCACTCCCCCTGTGAACTACTCCTTGTGGTTTTTGACCATTGGAATTTACTTACTTTCCCCTTTCTATTACAGATACTAATTACATTTTTATTTTTGTAAACTTTTATACTGATAATAGATTGTAATTTAATTTTATATATTTTGCTAAATAAATTTTTCATAACCAAAGGGTTTCTTATGAGATTTATAGTACTTATTCTATATTTAGAGACATTTGTGACATAGTATACAGCATTGTGCCTAATTTTTATAATACTTTATAACATCCAAATATCTAAATGAAATTTAACTATTGCATGTAAACTGTTTTACACTGTAATAATCTACTTTTAATAGCATATATGTTATATACATTATACACACACACACACACACACACACACACACACACATACACACATTACATTTCCTTTCTCTCATTCCTGGTGCACTCAGATGTGAGCAGCCAGCCTTACATCCCTGCTGACACACACTCTAGCCACCATCTTCCCAGTCATGATGGACTGTACCACCTCACACTGTGAGCTTAAACAAGCTGCTTCTTGTATGGTCTGTGGCTGGAGCAAGAGAAAAGTCACTGACATGGGTAACTTTTATTGTGAGAGAACTTGAACCGATATCTGCAGGACTCTCAAACCGTTATGGGTGTGCCAGGGAGAAAGGGGCAATAGGATAATTCTCAATTTTTAAACTTTGCTACAATAAGCATGATAGCATAGTAGGCTACACATGCATAGATAGTAAATGAGTAGGCAAGGAATATCCCATTGTCACCTTGCAGCAACACACATCTGTGAACAATGACTTATAGGTAGGTAGCCCCTTGATGAATAGATGACTGAGTCTCCCTTCCCATCCCCAAACCACTATCTCAAGTTACATTAATTTTTTTCCTGATAACTTTTTTCTCCTCACCTTATCTATTCACTGTCAATAAACCCTGAAGAAGTCAGTTATGTATTTGTTTTTGCACAAGGATCGGCATCATAGTAGAGGACAAACTGCTTTGAAGAAATTAGACCCGGTGTTGAATCTTCCTTTGGTCCTTGAAGAAACCATCTTTCAGAAGGAAGGTCCTTGTATGACACCATGGAAATTTCCAGTGTGCTTAGTACAACAAATAAGACTCTTCTAACAAAATTATTTAATCAACCCAGGTAAATAATGCGACACAGCTATTATAACGTGATGATGCTTATTCATGACGTGATGGCTGAAAACCTTGAAATTACTTTCATTTATCTCAAGAGCAGTAAGCAGCCTCTAAGAGCGAATGAATAATTCATTAATTAATTCAACACAATTATTAAGTGCCTAACAAGTTCTACTACATCTCAGTCTGTAGCTGGTACAAATATAAATAAACAGTTGCTTCTTCCATTTAGTAGGAAGGCAGTCAAGGAAATAATTGCGAACAATCTGATCAGTGTCATGGTGTGACCGCGCTTTGTGTGATATTAGAGTGAGATGGGGAAAGGGCTGAGAATGTGTGATTGAAATTATGATGGTGCAGCAATGTAGACTGTAACTAGGTTATGGGGATCTTTTATGCATTTTGTAAAACATTGAATATTGAATCCTGTCATAAATCCCATGACATAATCATATCTCTCACTTTGCACTGAGTTATTTGGGGTCAATGTCTGATATGTGTCAATGGGGAAACCACAGATGTTTTTGCATGCCAATATAAGACAAGGATTGGAGCACAAAGAAAATAACAAATGCTATACAGAGATTTGAGTATTGGTGTGGTGATACTGTGTTCCCCAAAGTACTGTGCACCCTAATAAACTTATCTGGGGTCAGGAAACAGAACAGCCACTAGATATAGAGGCCAGAAAATGGTGGCACACACACCTTTAATCTTATCACTTGGGAGGCAGAGATCCATCCTGATCTTTGTGAGTTTAAAGCCACACTGGAAACAGCCAGGTATGGTGACTCATGCCTTTAATTTCAGGAAGTGCTGGCAGATAGCAGAAAGGTATATAAGGCATGAAGACCAGGAACTAGAAGCATTTGGCTGGTTAAGCTTTCAGGCTTTCGAGCAGCAGTTCAGCTGAGAGTCATTCTGGATGAGGACTCAGAGGCATCCAGTCTGAGGAAACAGGATCAGCTGAGGAATTGTTAAAGGTGAGGTAGCTGTGGCTAGTTCTGCTTCTCTGGTCTTCCAGCATTTACCCCAATACCTGGCTCCTGAGTTTGTTTTTATTAATAAGACATTTTAAGATTCATGCTACAGATTGGGCTTCCTGAAAGAAACATCTGAAAAAAATATTAGAAGGATCCAGAGAATTTAAAAATTATCATATAACGATCAAATAACTGCAAGAGCCAAGGCTGAGGCCTGGAATGTTCTGCCTTAAAGGGCAGAAATGGGAGAAAGACAAGGTAGACCACTCTCAAAATAGAAGAGTGTTGTACCTACATCCTTGTCAGGGGTCTCCTACATAGACATGCAGAATGAGGGTAAATGTGCACACTCCATCATATATCTAAGAGAGGGTGGGTTCCTTTCCTAATATGTAATATAATTATATCTAAATTATATGTAAAATGAATGTGCTTTGATCACCTCAGTTCTCTGTTGTCAGGAGTGGAGATAGTTCACCTTTAATCTTCACAGTCAAGGTAACTGGAGCCAGAGTTATGGGTTCCAGAGATGTTTAAATGAGGAAGGAAGACTCATCCCACATCGATGCCATGGAATGGAGACCAAGCCTGAATAAAAAGGTTAATGGAGGAGGCCAACTAAGAATCCACATTATGCTTCCTCAACACCCTGATGTACTCAGTTGTGAGCAGGCAGCGTCAGGTGCCTGACACCAGGTCTTCCCACCATGGTGGACTGTATGCCCTCAGACCCTGAGGCAAAAAAAAAAAAAAAAAAAAAACCAAAAAAAAAACCTCTTCCCTCATTCAAACAGCTTCCTGTCGAGTATCCACTCACAGTGGCAAGAGAGGTAAAGACAATGGACGGCATGTTGTATTCAGTGCTGGTGGATATTAGAGTTGCATTTCTTTCCTCATGTGAACTGATGCTCAGAGGCTGATTTTGCTTCTTCCTTTGCTAGTTAACTCCATGAGGGCTTACCATCTCCAGAGTCAATTCTATGGGCTGGAGAAAGCTCCTGTTGTAGCATACATTGGAACTCACTGCTCATAACAGAGCCCAAAATGCCCCAACACCAGTAAAGCAGTGACAAATACAGTCCTTGTGCCCCTGAAGAGGTGACAATGTGATAAAAATATATAATAGACTGTCATATGAGGAATAATCTGAACTAGGTACAAGGTGACCCTTGGTTTTAAACTATTCATCTCTTTTTTTTTTAAAGATTTATTTGTTTATTTATGTATACAGTGTTCTGTCTGCACGTATGCCTGCAGGCCAGAAGAGGGCGCCAGATCTCATTACAGATGGCTGTGAGCCACCATGTGGTTGCTGGGAATTGAACTCAGGACCTCTGGGAGAGCAGTCGGTGCTCTTAACCTTCTCTTTTTAAACTATTCATCTCACCTAAAATTTTTAATGAAGCTTTGCATCCACCATGTTTATACTGATGCTCATATCATTGGGTTCTGTTGATATAGACCAGGTAGAACCCTTATTGAATCATTCAGACTGTTGTCTCTTCGACATTTGATTTAAATTCTATAACATCATTTATTTTCTTACATCCAAGTTCCAGAGTATAAAAATGACCTCATAGATCTTGCCTATGCCACAAAGTTTAAAAATTCCAAACAAAAAAAAACATAAGGTTTTCCCTAAGCCTTTTGTTACTTTCACTGGTTTTTATTCTTTAAAAAAGTTACATCTCCCATGGGGAGTCAGCAGAGCCTGGTACATTCAGTAGAGGTAGGTCCAAGCCCCAGGGGAGGCCTTGTCTTGTTGGAGGAGGGAATGGGGGATGAGTTAGGAGGGGGAAGGGGAAGGGAAGGAAGGAGGGAAGAGAGGGGGATCTGTGGTTAGTATGTAAAATGAATAAAAAAAATCCTTAATAAAAAAAGTTACCTCTCACTAGACACTAGATGAATCCAAAGCAGCAAATTCTCCCTTACATTACATCATATATGTGTGCACATATGAATTTACTACATGTGTATATTCACTATGCTTGTTCTAGTTTGCATCATAACTGCATTATCCATACCTCAAAATCTCTCTGATAGCCTAAAATTTCCTGAGTGTTGTGCCCAGATTGTGACCCCCAGAGAGACCACCAAAGATGAGCATGCTGGAATGCAAAAGCAAGGTTTAATTCAGGATATCCAAAAGCAATACAAGCCTAGGCACGGACTTCGTTCAACAGGTCCAACACAGTAGAGACTGGAGGAAGTGCCCACCTCTCTGCAAGCTCAGTTTTTAAAGGCAAAAACCACAAGGTTACATCATTTAGGGGTGCTGGTACGGGTACAATTCTGATTGGCTCGCTTCTAGGGACTTTCTAGAAATCACGGCTTAATCTTATTTCTAAGGAGGTGGTTGCCTGTCACCATTTCTCATTGGCTGCCCCCAGGCGGGGATATCTGGTGATTACACAGTCACTATGGAGACTAGGGTTGGGACATTCTGTGGTCAAACAGTTACCTAGGGAACCAGGGAGAGGACATTCCATAGTCTTGCAGTCATTACCTCATGACTACCTTGTGACTCTGTACTTTTGCACTTCCTGGCTTCTGGAATCCGGACTGACTGGTTTCAGTAACTCATGGCCTATTCCAGTAACTCATAGCTATGAGACCAAAATAAGCCATCTTAGAAAGAAGACCAAAATATTTTCACCCAAAAACTAAGGCCTAAGATTTCTCCTTCTAGGAATAGGCCAATAGTTACTGAAACAAGTCAGTCCAGATTCCAGAAACCAGGAAATGTAAAAGTACGGAGTCACAAGGTAGTCACGAGGTAATGCCTGCCGCACTATGGAATGTCCTTTCCCTGGTTTCCAGGGTAACCGACCATAAAAATGCCCCCACCTGAGGGCAGCCAATGAGAAGTGGTGGCGGGCAACCACTCCCTTAGAAGTAAGATTAAGCCATGATTTCTAGAAAGCCTCTAGAAGCGAGCCAATCAGAATTGTACCCGTACCAGCACCCCTAAATGATGTAACCTTGTGGTTTTCCCTTTAAAAACTGAGCTTGCAGATAGATGGGCACTTCCTGCAGCCTCCACTGCGTTGGATGTATTGGACGAAGTCCCTGCCTAGGCTTGTATTGCTTTTGGATATCCAGAATTAAACCTTGCTTTTGCATTCCAGCATGCTCATCTTTGGTGGTCTCTCTGGGGGTCACGATCTGGGCACAACAATAGCCTGTACCTAAAAGGAGAAATCTTAGGCCTTAGTTTTAGGGTGAAAGCATTTTGGTCTTATTTTGGTTCCACAAGAGTTTCCTAACCATTGGACATTGACTTCACTAAGTCAAAACTGCCAGTCAAAAGAAGATGGTTATGGATTGGTTGTTATGACACAGATAGATGGTTTGGATTCTTCACATTATACAAAGAATTCAGAATTGTGTGAATGGTACACCTCAGTTGCTGTGTGGTTTTTGTCTTTTGGGGGAAGAAATCTGGTTTACTAGAAATGGCTAAAAGGAGTAAGTTGTGGAAGATAGAATGAAAGGTAGATAGCAACCTATAATGAACAGATAGAAAGAGGTGTAACCCCTGTGGTAGTAAGAGCAAAGGATCCTCATCCCCTGAGACAGGAAGGAAGGAAAGGATTTACAAGACAAATGTTACAAAAACAGGCCATGATCAATCAGAACATAATAGGCTTTCTTGAATAGTATTAGCATATGAAATATAGGTTAGGAAATAGTCCAGGCACTAGTTGCCAAAGGGGGAGGGGAGAAATACTGTTAATGATATTAAGGGTTTTGTTTATTCTGTAGGGTTTGGGATATGGCTAAACAAAGTGGTGTCATGGCAAAATGGCTACATTTATGTCAAGCAGGAGCATCTACAGCTCATCATTATCATTATTATTGCTAACATTAGGGTAAATATTTTGGAAATACCTTCTTTTAAGAGATACATTTTTTTTCTGAATGAGTAGAGCTTTATTCATTAAGGTGGTTGGATTCTTTGGCTAAAAGAAGTCTAATCTTGGCATTCTAAATACTTAATTGTGTGAAGGGGCCTTCAGTTCTAAATGTACAACAAATAATTCTCTTTACAAACTGTTCTTCCCAAGATATCTAGATTAATTGCAATATCTTTAGCAGACTTCAAATTTCTAAACTCCCTGTTTTATCTAAACTTCTTATTGCTTATTTTTCCTCCCTTTAATCTTTGATATTAGTTTCACTTCTGCTTAACACCTTGGCTCAAGTGATTTGCTTCACTGTGGTGTCTTGTTAATTCCAAGTGCCCTCTCCTGTCTCTAAATCCCCAATATAGATAGACACATTTTTTTCAGAGTGCCACATTCTAAACATTTCCTAGTTATCCCTGAGCAATATGATTGGTACCTTCACTGTTGACCTCTGTGATTTTTAAAATTGTCTGACATTCTTTAAGCAGCATTTTGCATAGAATAGTTTTCTGGAATTGGTTTTTGAATAAATAAAACAATTGACTAAAAAAGCTATCAGTATGAGGCAGAAGTAAGCAGTTAAGAACTAAGAACTCATACTACTTTAGCAGAGGATCCAAGTTTGGTTCCCAGCACCCAACAGACAGCTTACAGCCACCAGTAGTTCCGCTTCCAGGGGAGGCATCTTCTGGCTTCCACTGCTCCTGCACATACATGATGCACATAAATTTATTCATCCACAAATACATATAATAAAAATAATAAATACATATTTTTAAATAGCTATATTTAAACATTTTCTTTAGGTTGTTATAGTGCTCCAGTATAAAAATATGTTTCTTTTTGTACCTATACATATACATTCATGAGGGGAAGTGTGTGTGCACATATGTGTGAATACATGTGGAAGTCTGTGGTGGTATTTTACTTGTACTGAAATGTGATTTTAATTGTATGTTAATAAATAAAGTTGTCTGGGGGTCAGAGCTATTAGAGTCATAGCAAGTGCATGGCGTCGGTGGCGCACGCCTTTAAGGACTTGGAGGACGGTACATTCAGGCAGTGACGAGGCAGTCACATGTTTGGGTTTACAACCAATGACAAGGCAGAACAGGAAGACTTTAAGGACAGACACACAGGAAGTAGGTCCTTTTCGGAGAGCTCTCTTGGCTGGAGAGGATCCCTGAATCAGGAAGGGTGAGGCTCTTAGCTCTGACCTCTTGGCTGTCTTCTCTGAATTGGCTCTGTGTTTCTTATTTTATAAGACCTTTGGTTACATCTACATTTGGCGCCCAATGTGACAAGAATCCATTAAAAACCGCTTAACTTGGCTTGGCGGCAGGTCCGGTTTCCTGCCAGGGCGGCCGGCAGGTCCGGTCTCCCACCAGGGCGGCCGGCAGGTCCCGTTTTCCACCAGGGCGGCCGGCTCCCTAGCCCGGGCCCAGGTTGGCTTGGCCTCAGGCCGGACTAACTTTGAGCTACTTGCTTAAAGCCGGTGCTACAGACAATTCAGGCCTGCCCTGCCGAACAGGGCCCCTGCCTGTAAAGCCAACGCACGTGGTTGGGGCTTAAGGTAGCCAGAGCCAAGGCTTGACTAGGCTCAAGCGGGAACACGTGGCTGGATTCAAGTTCTTAGGCAGAACTTGTGGCTACGGTTCTTGCGTGTTCTCTCTCTCTCTCTCTCTCTCTCTCTCTCTCTCTCTCTCTCTCTCTCTCTGGATTCACACCTCGGACACTAGGAGGCTGTTTTGAAATTCCCTTGGATTGGTACTGTTCTACGAGGACTTGGTAAGTCACTTAACATATCGAATATTTTACAGGAAACTATTTAAAAGAGAATTTTTTTCCACATTTAAAAAAAATGGGTTTTCTGTGTTCATTGGAAGAAAATTGGGCTTTGTTTGCAATTTTAGACAGTCTGACAATGGAACAGCTATATGAGAAGATTAATGTTGACCGAATTATGCTTTTTATTACTATGCTTATTCTCATTTTACAATTTAAAAAGATAATCAATTTAAGTGCCAGGATGACAGCTTTAGAAAAACTTGATAAACCTGTAAAAACTCAGACAGAAGAAACTAACAGTGAAGTTGCTTCAAGATTGGATCATAGGGTTACAGAAAGAAAGCCTGTGTTCACACAGTCACCCTTAGTTTATCCAGTAACCATACAGCAGTTGCCTGATCAAATGACTACACAAAATATTTGGGCTCCAATTGAAATGTTAGATTTACGAAGGTTTAAGGAGGCAATAGTATCTTATGGCATGCATTCCCCGTATGTAAAGCAAATGTTAAACTCTTGGTCAACATATAATAGGATTGTACCACAGGATTGGCGGGAGCTGGCACAAGCTGTTCTTGAACCCAGTCAAAGGCTTCAGTGGCTAACTTGGTTCAAGGATGAAGCTAAAAACATAGAAAAACAGTGGAGGGATAAAGGAATACAAGTCTGCCAGGATCAGCTCATTGGAGAAGGTCAATATGCTTCAGCACAAGCACAATGTTTATATGATGTCCAAACCCTAATTTTATGTCGAACAGCAGCCTTGAATGCATGGGACAGAGTTGAGGAACCAGGAAAAAAAACTGAGTCATTTACAAAGGTTGTACAAGGCCCAAAAGAATCTTTCACAGATTTTTTACAAAGACTGGCTTCAGCAGTAAAGAGAATGGTCCCGGATTCAGAAGCTAGTAAGATAATAATTGAAACTTTGGCCTTTGAGAATGCGAATGCAGCATGCAAAACAATAATCAGGCCATTAAAGGCAAGATCTGCACCTTTGGAAGATTGGATTAGAGACACGGTTAATGTTGAAGCTCATGAGCATGATGATACGTGGGTAGGAGAAGCAATTTCAAGAGGTTTGAGGAATGTTAGATGTTTTGGATGTGGAAAGCAAGGACATTTGAAAAGGGACTGTAAACAGGTCATTCCTAGAAACAATGTTTCTTCAAGGAACAATGGCAACAGACTGCCCCTTCCTTCTGGAGTATGCAGAAGGTGTGGTAAGGGAAAACACTGGACCAATGAGTGTAGATCAACAAGGGACAGACAGGGTAATCCTTTGCCTCAGTCTTCGGGAAACTCCCAGAGGGGCCTCATGCAGGCCCCAATAACAAATCCAGTTCAAACCTTTCCTGCAGTCGTAGAGGAAACTCCTACTCAGAGCAATTAAATAACCAAATGCCTATTGGAATAAGTCATGCTGGTCAGGATGATGAAACAGAGAGAATAGAAAATTCAGGAGAAAACATAAAGAAAATTTTTTGGCAAACTTCTATTAATGAACAAAGACCAAAATTATCGATAAAAATAAATGGTGTTTTGTTGTCTGGTCTGGTAGACACAGGTGCGGACGTTACCATAATTGCACCAGAATTTTGGCATCCAACTTGGCCTCTTCAGGAGGTAAACATTCAACTGTTAGGAATTGGGACATTATCTCAGGTGAAACAAAGTGCAAGATGGCTCGAATGTATAGGTCCAGAAGGACAGAGAGCAAAATTAAAACCATATGTGGCTAACATAGCTATGAACCTGTGGGGTCGAGACTTGTTACAACAATGGAACACTCAGATTAACATCCCTCCAATCTCAGAAACAAATCATAAACTAGCACATGTTTCTGAGAGAAATATTAGAAGGCAATATTCTGAATGGTCACCAGGCATCCATATTATACAAGAACAGGGCACAACAACTGATGATCTTCCAAAGACATCAACAGCTCTACCTTTAAAATGTTTAACAGACAAGCCTGTATGGGTCCAGCAATGGCCTTTAACAACAGAGAAACTCCAGGCTTTAGAAGAGCTGGTAGAAGAACAGTTAAATGCTCAGCATATTGAAGAATCAACCAGCCCTTGGAATTCTCCTGTATTTGTTATTAAGAAGAAATCTGGTAAATGGAGAATGGTAACAGACCTTAGAGCAATTAACAAAGTAATTCAGCCAATGGGCTCTCTACAATCTGGAATTCCTTTGCCTACTCTGTTACCAAAAGGATGGCCTCTCATAGTCATTGATTTAAAAGACTGTTTCTTTTCAATACCCTTACAAGAAAAAGACAGAGAAAGATTTGCTTTCACAGTACCTACTTACAATAATTCTCAACCGGTTAAAAGATTTCAATGGAGAGTCCTCCCACAAGGAATGTTGAATAGCCCAACTCTGTGCCAATATTTTGTACAACAGCCATTGGAAGTGATACGTAAAAAATTTCCTAAATCTATAATTTATCATTATATGGATGATATTTTACTAGCTGACTCAAATGCAGATACTTTAGAAAGAATGTTTGAAGAAGTAAAGAAAATTTTGCCTTGCTGGGGATTACAAATTGCTCCTGAAAAGATACAAAGAGGAGATTCTATTAATTACTTAGGATATAAAATAGAGCTACAAAAAATTAGACCCCAAAAGGTGCAAATTAGGAGAGATCGACTACAGACTCTTAATGACTTTCAAAGATTATTTGGAGATATTTCTCATCTAAGAACTATTGTTGGGGTAAAAAATGATGAACTGCATAATTTGTTCAAAACCTTAGAAGGTGACAAGGACTTAAATAGTCCAAGAGAATTATCACCTGAAGCTGAGAAAGAATTGACCTTGGTAGAAAAGAAAGTACATGAAGGACACGTGGATCGTATTGATCCAAAGCTGGATTGCATTTTGGTTATTTTACCTTCTAGACATTCTCCTACAGGAATATTAATGCAGAGGGAAGATATTATATTAGAATGGATATTTTTACCAAATAAGCCAAATAAAAAATTAAAAACTTATGTGGAAAAAATCTCTGACTTGATTTGGAAAGGAAAATTGAGACTTCGTCAATTAGCAGGAATAGACCCAGCAGAAATTGTCGTACTTTTAACTAAGGAGGATATTGAAAAATTATGGACAGAAAGTGAACCTTGGCAAAGAGCTTGCAGTAATTTTTTGGGAGAAATTAACAGCAAATATCCCAAAAGCGATAGAATTGATCTTATAAAGAGAGCTGATTGGATCTTGCCTCGAATTGTACGGGAAAAACCCATATCTGGAGTTCGTACATTTTATACAGATGCCAACAAACAAGGAAAGGCAGGTTACAAATCAGAAAATTTAAGTAAAGTGGTTCAAAGTCCTTATAATTCAGTTCAAAAATCAGAATTGTATGCTATTCTGTTGGTATTAATGGATTTTTCAGAACCTCTCAACATAGTAACTGACTCTCAGTATGCTGAAAGAGTAGTATTACATATTGAAACTGCAGAATTTATCCCTGATGCTTCAGAATTAACTTCACTATTTATTCAATTACAAGATACAATCAGGAAAAGGAGTCATCCTTTATATATAACTCACATTCGATCCCATACTGGTCTGCCAGGCCCTCTAGCACAAGGAAATGATGAGATTGATAAATTATTGATAGGAAATGTGCTGGAGGCCTCAGAATTTCATAAAAAACATCATGTCAATAGTAAAGGTTTAAAAAAGGATTTTTCCATAACCTGGCAACAAGCCAAAGAAATAGTAAAGAAATGTCCTACTTGTTCCTTCTACAATCAAACGCCATTACCAGCTGGATGTAACCCAAAAGGTACTCAAAGGAATGAAATCTGGCAGATGGACATGTTTCACTTTTCAGAATTTGGAAAACTGAAATATGTACACCACACTATCGATACTTATTCAGGATTTCAGTGGGCAACTGCTTTGAGTTCTGAAAAAGCTGATTCTGTAATCACTCATTTGCTTGAAGTTATGGCCATCATGGGTATACCTGCACAAATCAAAACTGATAATGCTCCATCATATGTCTCTGTTAAAATGAAACAGTTTTTTGCTTATTACAATATAAAGCATATTACAGGCATACCACATAATCCTACAGGTCAAGCAATTGTAGAAAGATCAAACAGAACTCTAAAGGATATGCTAAATAAACAAAAAGGGGTAACAAAAACCCCCAGAAACAGACTGCATAATGCTCTATTAACTTTGAATTTTCTTAATGCCAATGAGAAAGGAACAACAGCTGCAGAGAGACATTGGATAATAGAAAAAACTACAGAATTAAATCAGCCTATATACTTTAAGGATGTGCTGACCTCAGAATGGAAACCAGGGTATGTGTTACGTTGGGGACGAGGTTTTGCTTTTGTTTCTACAGGAGAAGATAAACTGTGGGTACCATCAAAATTGATAAAGGTTCGATTTGAACAAGAGAAACCTCTTAATTAGAGGAGGTGATAGTTCTTCAACAAGCATGAACATCCAATTTAAACTAACTTATACCAGTAACACATGTCTTTTCATTTAATCAGATAATAACTTGCCAAAAAGGAACATCCCCAAAATTAGTCTTGGGGAAAGGTTTTTGTTTTTGTCTTTTAGGAGAATGAAGGTTAAGGAATCTGAAGAACACCGGACAAATGAGACAACTGAGAAAAGGGACAAATCATCTATCCCAGGAAACGTAGTGAAACGGCGCATGGGTATATATTATCTAAAAAATTTTATGTCTTCCTAAATGTTTGTTTCTGCTTTTCTCTAAAAATTTAACACTATTGGTCTTCTAATAGTCCCAGTTCAATTAAAATTTAAAGCTGACTTTGGAGTTGGAGAATGGCTCTCTCCTTCTTTAAACTCAAGCATGTTGTTAAAAGGAAAATGCAAACCCCCTGTATCATGCCAGAATAAAAGAGCCATCTTCTGCTATGGGACAGGAGAAAAGCCAAATTAACTAAGGGACTATTCTATTACTAATCTCAACTCTTTGATTCTATTCTGATTCTTTAAAACTTTTCTTAAAGTATAAATTTTATATCAAAATTTACAAGATTAATATATAGATATATAGATATATATACATTTTAACCTTTGTTAAGATATGAATGGTCATATAGAGTATTAATTAATTCTAGAAAAAAGACTTCAATTAGCTGCATATATATGTCTTTGTGTTCGAGTCTCTTATCAGTTTTCTGCAGGAAATCATGGCCAGGCCTAACATCAACTGAAGTCTCCAGGAAGAAGTTGGGGCCCCACAACAACAACAATTCCACGTGGACAATAATAACATCATTAAGCTGACAAACATCATCTACAGATCAGCTTTGAACTACAAGGTGCTCAGAGCAATTTTGAGATGACTAGCTGAGATGATCCAGTCTCAAAGACTACTTGAATAAAGACTTGAGATAAACCCTGAACTTTGGCATTATACACAGACTGGATAATGAAGGATATGGTTACCTTTCCTAGAATTTGACAATTAACCTAAAATTTTTCTTTCAGGATAAAGATAACTTCGCCCATACCCAGCAGGAAACAATTTTAAGAATACGACGCCCACATTCCCAAAGAGGTGGTGTGGGGTGGGTGGTTTTTTGGTCTTTTTAATGGGTTTTGGGTCTGGGATAATTTTCATTGTTTAGGGGAGTTGGTTACAAGTTGTTGTCAAGGGTTAGGAAAAAGGCTAAGCAAAGGAGATTAGATTTAAGGTTCTTGTTTAAAAAAAAAAGAGAAAGAAAGAAGAAAAGACAATTACTAGTTTTAAATACTTTACATTGGATTGGATTGTTTTATATTGTATACAAATTATATATATTGAAATTGATATTGTTAGAAAATGCTATATGTATATTTCTAATTGTACTTATACCATTCATTTAACAATGCAATTTTCTGATCCTTGAATGTTATTATTACCAACTATTAGGATATAAAGAAATGAAAGTTAGTAGTTAGACATTACAATAGAAGTTGTAGTCATATTAGATATGTTTTAAAAATTGAGCAGATATATTTTAGACAGGTCATCTTCAAACCCTTCAGAGATCTACAGAATATGGCATTTAAAATGTTTTAATAACTTAGAAAATTTTTCTTTTTTGTTATGATTATGAGACATGTCGGCTCCTGGCAGTACCAATCTACTTCAGAGAAAATATGGGCATTGAAGAAACTGCATATGGAGTTAACTTTCATTGTGGCAAAAGTTAGCCACTGGACAACAAAGTATCCTTGAATCAACTGCTGACAAAATGGACAGACAGGACATGAAACAAAGGACTACTGATTCTTGCCAAAACGAGTGTGGTTATGGCTTTATCAAAAGGCATCTTCTGAGGCCAGGACAATATGGCACCATCCCTGAAGTTGCCTTTGCAATTCGGAAAAGGTACAGTGCCCTTTTCTTCGAAGGCAGCTGAATAGGCAGTGGGCCGATGGCTTCTGATGTGCAATGGAACAGCAGCTGAAACAGTTATTCTTGAAGAGTAACTAAGCTCACGCCTCGCAATAGTAAACTGGCATTTGACAGAGGGATGTGGAGAAGAACGGGATGCTAAGATGAAGCCATATATACACAGCCAAGAAGAATGGACAGCTGAATTAAAAAATCAACAACAATTTCCAGAATTTAAAATCCTGAATCATGGCATGACACTAATGGAATTCAGGTGTTTCTGGTACATGGACTGCTCTCACCCAATGTGAGGTTGAACTGTTGACCTTGTGTACATCCTACTTCACAAATGAGTCTGTCAGATATGCTAAGTCTATAGGCTGAAGATGATGCCCCAACACTGTGGAGAAACCTCAGGTGACTATCCAGGCAGCTGGCTGTTTCTGTCAACTCACAAATTTTTTGGAAGTTGCTTGCATGCACTTTCTGTTTTTATTTTTGTTAGCTAATATTATTTCCTTCTTGGGTCTCTGAGGGAGTTGAAGATTAGGTAGTTATAGTTGAAGGTTAGTTAGTTATAGTTGAAGATTAATTAGGATAGAAAGTGAATTAGATACATTTTGGACTTAACAAAATAGGATAGATAATGAAATTATTTTCTCTGAATTTGTCAAATACAAATGGACTAGACATTGTTTAGACATTTATTACTTGTATATATTGTGTAGAGTCATTGTATTTTTGTATATAGTTTTTCTTTTGTTAGTTATAACCTTTTTCTTTTTTTTTCCTTTTTATTAAAATAGAAAAGGGGAAATGTGGTGGTATTTTACTTGTACTGAAATGTGATTTTAATTGTATGTTAATAAATAAAGTTGTCTGGGGGTCAGAGCTATTAGAGTCATAGCAAGTGCATGGCGTCGGTGGCGCACGCCTTTAAGGACCTGGAGGACGGTACATTCAGGCAGTGACGAGGCAGTCACATGTTTGGGTTTACAACCAATGACAAGGCAGAACAGGAAGACTTTAAGGACAGACACACAGGAAGTAGGTCCTTTTCGGAGAGCTCTCTTGGCTGGAGAGGATCCCTGAATCAGGAAGGGTGAGGCTCTTAGCTCTGACCTCTTGGCTGTCTTCTCTGAATTGGCTCTGTGTTTCTTATTTTATAAGACCTTTGGTTACATCTACAGAAGTCAAAGACCAATATCAGATGACTTCCTTAATTACTCTTTACCTTATTTTTTGAGATGGGTTCTCTTACTGAAGCTAGAACTGACCAATTTGACTAGCTAGGCTAGTTAATAAGTCCTAGATCCTGTGTCTCCTCCTCTCTAGCATTTGGATTTTAAGTGTGATAGTCCACATATCTTGGGTGCTGTGGAACTGAACTCACACCCCCATGTTTTCGGTTAATCATTTACTGACTGAGCCATATCTACAGTCTCAGTAGTAAATATTTTTACCTTGTAATTTTTTTTATCATTACATTAAACATTTGATGACTTCCCTGGTGCTTTGGAGTTCTCCTTCTCTTCCATGCTTGCTCTTGCAACCATGGTACTTGCTTCCTTGCCCTTGTTGGAAATGGCAGACATGAGTTTATTCCTGGCAGAATGAGAGAGGATTCTGACAGGAAATCCATGAAGTTTCTGGTGGCATGATCATGTTTACTTTGCTCTGGAGACAAATATTTTGTCTTCTTTTATTATTTTATTAAAAAAGTAAAGCACAGGAGTCAGATATTAGGGTAAAAAACCTGATAGATCCATGGAGCAATTGAGAAATGATCACCTGACCCCCTTCTCCATATTCCCAGATCAAAAGGGCATGTGAATCTTTCTAAGCCCCTCCTTATTTCTCTATGAGTCCATTTTCCTCTGAGTCAGCCAGGAAAATCTAGGGTTCACTCTGGCAAGCTAAGCATGGACTCTACTCTCTGAATTAAGGCTTAGCTATTAGTGGTCTCAGAGAGACAATAGAAATAAATCTCCTGCAACAGACAAATATCACATTTGAGTATACATTGCTTCTAGATTACAAGGAGAAAGCACTCTAGAAGATTTGCACCAAAGAAACAAAGGGGATGCGTCAGTGGACCCTACTTGTAATTACCTTATTGAAAGGTTTGCTTTTTGATGACTTCTCATGATCCTCTTTATTCAGAAGTTGTTATCTGGCCAACATATATTTAACACTGTGCAACAAATGAAGAAATCAAATCTGACAGCCGAAAAATATTTCCTCTATTATTTATGAGCTTTTCCACATGACAATGACCTCTGTAGACTCAAAATAACTATCTTCCATTTCAATGACAATGAGCTGTCTAAAGTAAGTACATTTGTTATAAATTTTTGAGCTCTCAATAGGAAACCAAGACCCAAATTTACAGAAGTTTTTGTTTGATGGGATAATTGGGTTTGAAAATAGGTATGCATGTTAGGAAGAATATAATTTATCTAAAATACTTGTACTAGCACATCATTTGCAATATTTCACTTAAAAAAGAAGAGACTCAATAAACTTCACACAGTATCTTCTATAACTCTATAATTCTTAATGATTGAGTATTCATAGTAACCATTTAATATTTAATTCACCTTAACAAGCAGAGGTGGAAAGAAAAATGAAAATCTGTCATTCATTCCTTTTCATGACACCCCACTAGTTGGCAACATTTGGGGGGAATGGAAGATGTGGTGTATATAGTGTAGGTTTAAATTCTGAGTGACCACTTGAGGAAATAACTTGTGTATCACTGGGTCTCCTTGATCTAAAGGAAACAGAAACATAGCTAAAAAGATAAACATACTTGCATAATAGAACAGAAAGAATGTTTAAATAAAAATGACATCATGATTGTCCTGTGGCTAACTGGGCTTTTGTAATATTATTCCAAGAGATGGAGATATTTTAATGATTCAGTTGAAAAAATAATTTCTCTATAGGAATATTTGTTTCTCATTTTTGATATCCAGTAAACTTGTCTCTCTTGCTGCTGTGAGGCAGCTCTGTTTATGTCATTCTTAATTTGTAGGAAAACACAACTGTTGTAGGAATCACAACTGTTTATTATAATTTGATGGTACCTCATTACCTGTCCTAGTTACCTTTAGCTGTCAACCTGGCACAGCCTAGGGTAATCTGAGAGAACCTCAGTTGAGGAATTGCCTAGATAAGATTGGCCTGTGAGCATGTCTGTGAGGCATTTTTATTGATTGCTAATTTATTTGTGAGGTCCCAGCCCACCATGGGGGGTACAACTCCTTAGGAAGGTGATCTTGTATGTACAAGAAAACTAGCTGAGCATGATCCCACAAATGAGCCAATTAATAGCATTTTCTCATGGTTTCTGCTTCAGTTCCTGCACAAGTTCTCTCCCTGAATTCCTCCAATAATAGATTTTGATGCAGACCGATAAGTTAAATCAATGCTTACCTTCCTAGTTTACTTTTAGTCGTAACACGTTAGCCTAGAAAAAGTAATAAGAAACCAAAGACATTGCCTAACATAAAGTCCAGATGAGCAACTCAGATGGACATCAACAGTGGACATCAAAGTGACTGCATTAGAGGGACAAGATGACCTTTCATCATTTTCTTTAATAGAGATTCTTATAAATTAAATTTTTAATGTGTGTGTGTGTGTGTGTGTGTGTGTGTGTGTGTGTGTGTATTTACAAGTATGTAAGCCATGGTGTATGTGTGGAGGTCAGAGGCCAATCCTGAGGGTCTCAGTTCAAATCCCAGGCTCCACTTGTCGGAAGGTGACAGCTGACTTTAGAAATTTTTCTGCTGGCTTTGACATACATGTACCTAATGGCATTAACATGTTCACACATGTATATACAGATACACACATTAAATAAAGAAATGAGTAAATGTTAAACAAAACCTAAAGAAGAGTTGTTTTTTCAAATTTTGGTTATCTTTTAGGGCATAGTCTAAACATTTAAGTTCCTTACATAGGAGACCAGAAACTTGGCCTGTTGTACTTAGTGTTAAGAACATTAAGAACATAGTTCTTGTTCCAAGAAGAAGCACTACATGGTCTAGGTTTTATAACTGATTTTATTCTCCTTATGATTCATTTTTTTCTTAGTCTTCTCAGGTTGAAACTTTGGAGACACAGAAATGCTTTCTTGGTGGGGAAGATGAATATCGAATATTATATTGTCATTCTCACATGAACCTATACAAAAATCAATTCTAACATACAGGGCTTAAACAGAGGATCACCTATGAAGTAACCTGTGATGGGGTAGTGGCACTGAATACACTTTCAGATCAATGGATTTGTCTCAGGAGGGAACCAGCTTCACACTTGTTGTAGCATCTTGTTCTGGAAACTGTTCTTGCAAAGTTATTTTGGCTGAAATTACCTGGAGTCCATTATGTGAACAGATCTAATCTCAAGGGTATACTGAGCTTCTCTGAGCAAGTTCAACAAACAAGACTTCTGTTCTATGAAAAAACAATTATTACACTTGTTTCCCTCAGATAAAACTTCCCTACAATTAACCTTCTGATCGACCTCCTCTCATAAGCACCACAATACTTCTGCTTTTAATTGTGGGAAACTTATTTTTTTAAAATCTCTAAACTGTAATTCTTGTGGAGAGAGTCCAGTGACTCAACGCTTAGAGGCTGACCAGGCTGCCAGTATAAAATATAGTGAGGAGTTCAAAGCATGTAAATCATATAAAAGTCACTTTAAGATTTACTCTTTCCAGCTAACTAGAAATCTTACATAGGAACATTTTAACAAAATTTGTAGGATGCAATCAGCTGAGCTATCACATCTCATTTTTCAAGGATTTATTTTATTTTTAAGAGTGTGTGTGTGTGCGTGTGTGTGCACACGTGTGCATGTGTGTGTGTGTGTGTGTGTGTGTGTGTGTGTGTGTGTGTGTGTGTGTGTTTGTACATGGGTATGTGCATGTGAGTGAAGTGCCCTTAGAGGTCAGCCGAGGACATTGGATACCCTGGAGCTGGAGTTAGAGGCATTCTGTGAGCTGCCTGATGTGGGAGCTGAGAACCAAACACCTGAGCTGCCTGATATGGGAGCTGAGAACCAAACACCGGTTCTCGACAAGAGCAGCAAGTGAAGTGCACTTAGCTGCTGAGGCACCTCTCTAGTCCCCATAATCCTATATGCTATAGTAAACATGAAAGTATAAGAAATACATGTATTTACATTTGCATTTTGTTTATCATAAAACTTCATAAACTCATAATGCACAAGAATATTAATCTTAAAAATAGATGCATTGTTATGTTGAAATATTACTGTAAAAAATCAAAAGTACATTAAAGATTCTTTTTTCCTTCACGGTGTTAAATATACATCTCTCAGAGAAGGAATGTGATCACACTTGTTTAAGCCTTCATTAATTGCCTAGCACAGAAGTCATAATTACCAGGTATAATTATCTAAAAATACTTCACTTTGGACATTTTAAATTCATGTAATCTTGAAAGTGATTATAATTTAATTCATGCTAATCTGACATTTTAAGAAATAATCTAATTTTAATAAAAATGTGATTGTGATAATTGTACAGCCCTGAGCAGATGCAAAATAACAGTGCAGAAAGACCTTGTGTCCCCTTGACCATTTCCCCAGCAGTGACCTCTGTCAAACTAGCAGCACAGATAAATTGTTAGAGCTGACCCCGTGCCCTATTCCTCTCAGAGCTTCCTGGCTTCCTTTGCACTGGCCTCATGCACAGAAGCATCTTAGTTCCATGGAATATTATTACTTCTGCAGGCACACTGCCACCAAGATATACAGTCCCATCTGTGGTGATATATTGTGTACCCTAATAAACTTGCCTGCAGATCAGAGGACAGGGCCAGCCGCTAGATTAGACATAGAGGTCAGGCAATGGTGACCTTTAATCCCAGCACTTAAGATCTCATGCCTTTGCTCAGGCAGCACACACGCCTTTAATCTCAGGAAGTAATACTGTAGGGCAGAGAAAGGTATATAAGGCGTGAGGAAACAGGAACTCACTTTCTTTAGGCTGAGGATTTTGTAGAGGTAAGAACTGGTGGCTGGCTGTTCTGCTTCTCAGATCCTCAGGCAAGTTTATTAGGGTACACAATGTATCACCACCCTCACCCCTATATAATGTCACTATTGATCTTTAGTGACAGCAATCCATCTGCCTACTCGTTCTTTGCATCTCTACATTTGTTTCTAATCTGTTCTTATTTTTTAGATTTTTCTCTATATAATCTAACTTTAAGAACCATGTTTTTAATATAGACTTCTTATACATAATCACATATATTTCTCCATGCATATTAAATAGAATACAAATATAATTTTAAGTGACTATTCAATATTCCAATCTAAAGTCCCATTTTTGTCTCTCTTTATACCATATTTATTGGAAGGGGCATTTTAAGGCTCTCACAGGCTGGATAAGCATTCTTCTGCTGGGATACAACCTTACCCATACCTTCACCTTGGGTTTAAACGAGTTTGTTCTGCATTCTTGCTTCAGGACTCAGTCAGAAGGGATGGGAGATAACCTGCCACAGCAAATCCATCTCTATCAAAGGAGTCCCAGCTGCCATCTTGGTTTAAGGTCAGCTGTAGTTTTTGTTAGTTAGATTTAATATCTTTCTTCACCTGGCCACACTTAACACAAAACAGTTAACTGACTCTGTAGTAACATCCATTTTAAATAAGCCAATACTTTCCTCCATTAAAAAAAAGGTTTATAAATTAAAGACAAAACTCCCAGATGTCATTTAAAAGTGTGTTAAATGTACCATCATTACATGTAACCTGCAAGGTTTAATGATAACAGCACAGAAAATGTATTTTAGTTAAATTTGAATAAGCACCTCCTAAAATTATCCTGAAGCTTTTCAAAGACTTGGAAGTTTTCTTTTGATAAAATAGTAAGACAATCATTTTACCATTAAAATATTAGTTCACTATAACTTAATTTTTTTAGAATATTCTCTGAGCTATGAGTTTCTAAATTCCATTTGATTTTTTTCTATTCTGGATACCATAGAGGATCTATCTATTTCTTGCAAATAAAGAAGAAATTTCGAGGGCTTCTTTTAGGTTAACAATAATAATGAGTTCTACAAACAGTTCAACAAAACCCAAATATTCCTGTCTCATATTTAGATGTAGGGTACACATGAGAGGGAGAGTGATGAGTCAGAAAAACAGATGGCTAAGAACACAGCACTGAGGCAGCCACACTGCTCTTGTCCACAAAGAAGAATTAGCTCTTTGCCTTTACCCCAATTGATCTTTGACTTACTGGAGCAGTAGGATCCCTGAGAGGAGGAATTCAAATCCTAGATCCAATAAGATAGTAACTAACTCTGAACTTCCTGGATCTGCTAAGATGGGGACAGTGATTCTCTAGTACAGTGGTCCCACTGATTCTCTAACTTGATTGACAGAAATAGATTGCCTCTCTTTGACAAAGTCAGATTTACTGAGAGACAGTGCTGGCTAGTTTTGTGTTAATTTGACACAAGCTGGAGTTATCTGAAAGGAGGGAACTTCAATAGAGAAAACACCTCCACAACATTTGGCCTTAAGGGTATTTTCTTAATTAGTAATTGACACCGGAGGGCCCAGACCCTTATAGGTGGTACCATTGCCAGACTTGTGGTCTTGGATGCCACAAGAAAGCAGGAGGAGAAAGCCATGTGGAGTAAGCCAGTAAGCAGCACCCCTTATGGTCTCTGTGTCAGTTCCTGCCTCCAGGTTCCTGCCCTACTTAAGTTCCTGTCCTGACATCCTTTGTTAATGAATAGTGATATGGAAGTGTAAGCCAAATAAACCCTTCCATCCACAACTTGCTCTTGGCCATGGTGCTGCATCACAGCAATAGTAACCCTAACTAAGACAGAGGCCAATTTCTTTTAAAGTGCTGATTTAGAATGTACAGATTTTCTGTTTCTTCTCATATTAATTCCTATTTTTTAGCCTCTAGAGATTTATCTTCTGTTTCTTCAATGCTCATTGAACCATTCTTTTCTTTGAAAATGGTGATGTAAGTCAAGGGTAAACAAAACTGATTCTGAGAAGGTCACTGAGAAAGAGCCTCTTCATTTACACATCTGGGTCATGATGAAATATGTCATTAATTAAAGGAACATTTCTTAATATATTCCAGTTTCCCCACTGGCTTTTATTATATTTGAAATTAAGTATGAATTTTAAATATGACCATAAAACATATCGATACTTAGATATGAATGCATTTACATGTATATTTTCTTTCCACCCCCAATGGTAGTTCAATTGTGCTCCTTGATATTCTCCAATTGTGAAGTAATATTTAAATCTGTACGACAAAGAAAAGTCTGTGTGTAGCTTCTGTAGTTGAATATTTATTCAGAAAAATTAAATTGATTCCTATTACAGATTGAATTATGTGGGCTCCATGAAAATCATTTGAAATCCAGACCCTAATACCCAAGAAAGGACATTTTGGAAATGGATAGTTACAAGTATAAAAGGAAGGCACATCAAAGGAAAGGTCCCTAATCCAATGTGACTGGTTTCCATATACAAAAGAGGCTTGTGAAGATACTGACATAAGAACAAGTTATGAAGATGGAGGCAGATTGAATCGGCACACCTACAAAGGACAGAAAGTCAACAGTTTCACCTGTCACCATAGAGAGGTATGAGACAGACTCTACCTCAGAACTCTAAGGAGGAACCTTCCTTACCACCTCCTTAGCTTCAGATTTCTATTTTCCAAAGCAGTATTTTATGGTTTTAAGCCACATTGGGGACGGGGGGGGGGGGGGGGGGGGGCGGGTATGTTTGACAGCCTAGGAAACTTGTCATGTAAATGTAAAAATTCATCTTTCTCTATTACTTTTCGGTAGTGCTGGAACATGTAGCTCACTTGATAGGGTGTTTGCTTAACATGCTCACAGACCTGGATTCCAGGCTCGGTACCACATAAACAAAACACAGCCCACCATGGATATAGAAGCAGACAGATCAGAAGTTCAAGGTCATACTCAACAATATGGCAATGTCAGAGCCATTCTAAATTACATGGGACTTCACCTGAAAATAAAAAAATTCCTCTGGAATTTTTAACATGGAGAAAATGAAAATAAAACACTGGAAACATGAACATGTAAAGAAATTACAGATGAAATATAGATCCAAATAGGCAAGAGGGTGTTCATTTTCATTGTTACTTTTGATTGTTTTGGAAGGGTAGTCTACTTGAGGATAGCAGAGGCAAAGAAGTATTCCAGAGTTTTACATTCCCCTGACAGTACCAGTGTGTGTAGGGTCAGGATAGTCTTTTCAATTAGATCCAGTGTACAGACAAAAATTGATACTTCATTTGAATGTGACAATGGCTTTAATGTTTGATGATATAACTAAGCCCATAGGCATTTACTTTAAACCTAGGGTCTTAATCACTGTTTTATTGCTGTGAAGAAACACCATGACCAAGGCAACCCTTATGAAAGAAAGCATTTAGTTGGGGGCTTGCTAAATAGTTTCAGATGTTTAGTCCATTATCATCATGGCAGGGACCATGAGGGCATACAGGTAGGATTTGGAACAGAAGCTGAGAGCTACATTATGATCTGTAGGGAGGGGGTGAGGGGAGAGAGAGAGGGAAGAAGGGAGGGATTTTGAAACTTCAGAACCCACCCCAGTGACCCACCTACTCCAACAAGGCCACACCTACTCCAATAAGGCCACACCTACTCCAATAAGGCCACACCTACTCCAATAAGGCCACACCTACTCCAACAAGGCCACACCTACTCCAATAAGGCCATACCTACTCCAACAAGGCCACACCTACTCCAATAAGGCCACACCTCCTGATCCTTTTAATCCCCTCAAGTAATCTCACTTCCTGGTGACTCAGTATTCAAATACATGAGCCTTGGGGTCATTCTCATTCCAACCACCACACATAGGTTGGGTCTTTTGTATTAAAACATTTTCTTCCTTTTTCCTCAGAGGTAATTTGTATGTGAGTTACAGGCACAACACTATTCTTGAAATCTCTCTACACCACCCTTTAAGATTAAGGATGTTATCTTGTAGTGATGCTTTGAATCTGATATGCTCCCTGAAGGCTCATATGTTGAAGAACTGATAGCAGCAGATGGAATTGGGGAACTGACTGGATCATGAGTGCTCTGACTTCATTAGTGGATTAACCTTTTGATGTATTCATAAGTTTATAATATTATTAGAAAAGAAGTAGGAGATGGGAACTAGTTACAAAAATGAGGCTATAAAATTGTTTGCACAGGAAGGGATTTTGACTCAGTACTCTTCATTTATGCTGTGCTTCCTGGTTGTCCTGAAGTGAGCAATTTTGCTAGGCCATGACCTCCTTGACATGACATGATGTTCTGATTCTACATACACCTCACCTGCAAGGATAAGGCCTGGATTCTTCTTGCTGGGCAGTTTATTTCTGCTTCCATCACATAACTTGTTATCAGTCTATTTAGGGTGTCTGTATTATTTTGGTAGGTCATATGTGTCTGGAAATTTATCCATCCCCCGCTAGATTTTATCTAATTTTTTTGGAATGTAGGTTTGTAAAGCATGCACTAATAGGCATATGGATTTCTTGACATCTGTTTGAAGATCCCCCTTTTCATCTCTCATTTTATTAGCTTGTGTCTTCTTTCTCTTTCTTTTGGTTTGCTTGTCTCTATTTACGCAAGTTGTTTTATGTTTTCAATGAACTGCCTCTTTGTTTCATTGATTCTTTGCATTGTTCTTTTCTTTCAATCTCATTGATTTCTGCCTTGCTGCTTATGATTTATTTTTACGTGCTGATTTAGAGTCTGGCTTCTTCCTGTTCAACTAAGACCTTGAGGTTTTCATGTAACTGTTTATTTGGAGCATCTTGGGGAACGTCAGAATTTATTGAAGTAAAGTTCTCTCTTCCTAGATTTTTCATTGTATCTCTCAGGTTGTGATGTGTTTTCATTTTCATTCAGTTCTAGTGATCTTAACGTTGTTGGGTGACCCATTCACTGTGCAGTAGGGTATGGTTCACCTTCCTGAGCTGCATTTTTTTGTAGGTCTCCTGAAGCTGATTTCTAATTTTACTTCATTGTGATTAAATAGAATACATGTAGTTATTTTAATATTTTTACATTTGCCAAGATTTGCTTCATGCAATGAAATACGGTTTATTGTGGAGAAAATTCCATGGGCTGTTGAGAGCAATTTGTATATTCTGAGTTTGTTAGTGGATATCATGGCTGAGACCCTTTCTTCTGCACAGATTACGTATTTCATCTACTTGTCCTTTTGTTTTATATTTTTGCTCCTTGGGAACAGACAACACTCCTATTAAATATTCTTTTATTTTAATCTTCCCTTTCCTTCTCCTTTGGAAAAAAATTACTTTTATTCTATGTGGTTACATTGTTACTATTATTTTCATTCTGAGAGTTATGGTTTTTATTTATAAGTATATTTATTTCCTAATTGGTCTTTGTATGACATCATATTCTTGTATTAAAGATACCTTTTTTTCTGTTTCCCCCAGAGATTTATAATAATACAAAGCAGCTTTTTTTTTTCCTTTTAGGATTTCTACAGGTTAACAAGGAAGTGTTGCATAAGGGGTGTCAGTTGGAATATATAGTTTTACTTATGTTTCTTTTTCTCAGCCCAGAATCTTGCAACCTGATGCTTCTGAGTTCTGAGGTTAGCCACTGATAGCCTTGGGTAAACATGGATGCACTTCAAGCTCTTTGAAAAGTTTGCATACATGCTGCGGGATAATGCTTTTGTACACTGGTTTAGTAAAACACTGAAAAAGCTAGGCAGGAAGTGTAGGCAGGATAAACAGACAAGGAGAATTCTGGGAAAGGAAGGCTGAGTCAGGAGATGCCAGCCTGCCGTCTAGGGAGCAGCATGTAATGGCACACAGGTAAAGCCACGGAACACGTGGCAACATATAGATTAACAAAAATGGGTTGAGTTTCAATGTAAGAACTAATAAGTGGTAGGCCTGAGCTAATGGCTAAGCAGTTTTAAATAATATAAGCCTCTGTGTGATTACTTGCGTCTGAGCAACTGCAGACTGGGTGGAACACAGGAAAACTTCTAACTACACATACATCTCAGTAAATGGAGTTTAATTGGTACCTAAGACAATTCATGGTTGAAGGAATCAGGTTTTGTGGAGCAGCATTCATAGCTATGTCCTCCTTGTGGTCTACGAATAAATTTTCACAAGTGGAGTCATACCATCCCACCATTTCAATTCTACTGATACCTTGCACAACAACGAGAAGGATGAAAAGACTGAGGAGGGAGGAGATGGGTGACTAAAGCTCGTTGGTTTTACTCTGTTTCATCAAGGAAATGACATAAATCACACCTGCTTATAGGAATCTCTTTTGTGAGCTCTTAGAAACTTCGTGTATATTCAACTACGGCTCCTGAGTTCCTTAGCTTACATGATGGAGAAGACATCGCCACACTTGATTTATTTTCTCACCACCCCTCATTTTTACCATGGGTCTTATTGCTATCATCTCATCTGTAATGGACTTTTCTCTAATGGAATTTGACAGAGACTTACAAGATATTTGACAAGACAACCAACTATGGTATTAAAAAAATAAGTATATTTAATAATATTTTAACTATGCTTCTGATATTGCACCTGATTTCATTTGTGCTCTTTTCCTCTCAAACTCCTCTCTTTCTGAAACTGGATAGTTGTTTTGAGAACCACTAGTATTAGTGTATGTCTGTCTCCCACTTTGTCCCTTGTCTTGTGTGTTGCAACAACATGATATTTTGATTTTCAAATTATCCCAGCCTTTCTGTAATACTTTTGTGGCTCTGATTAAGTCAAATCAGCTTTCTAGTCAGCCAGCTAAAGGATAAGATTCTAGACCAGGGCCGCTCAGATTTGTATAATGTCAGTTGTATAAATGCAGGGACCCTGGGCTTTAAACAGTACTCCTGTATTTGTGCACGATTCTTTCAGAACATTGTAAATCATTAGGCCGTTGTTAGAGAGTTTCAGCAAATTTAATCTTCAATAATCTCACACTTTAGCCATGGAAATAAAAGCAATTACAGTCAGACATTTGTAATCACTGAAGCTTTCAAGATTCATTTGTGGTGAACTGAAACTCATTACTTTCCCTAATCACCATGCCAACTTAACTGCCTTAAATACTACCTGCAAAACTAAGGAGATATAATACATCATGTCGAAAGTGCTACACCAAATTTAATAAATACACCATTACGGGAATATTTATTAATCCCAAATTAGAGAATAATGGGAGATTCTTAGGCATAGAGAATAATAATTGAAAGTAGTTTCATACACTGTAGCTGTGTATAAGAGGTTAAATGAGATAATACTTTTGTTCTTCATTTTTCTGCAGAAAGGTGAAGTGTGGTGCCCAGTACTTCCTAGGTAGCTATGTATTCAGTGCATTTTCTGCTCATTTTTCATTAATTCTCCAATCACAGTCCCCATATATTTTTGAATATTTTACTTATGTTCTTTGGGATTAGTCCAATGAATTCCTGTAAGCATGAAATGTGCAGCCAAGCACTATTTCAGATTGTACAAATGGAGAGAGAGACATTGGTTTGAGTGAAATTAAACAAAACAATACCCCCCCAAAAAAAAACCTTCTGAGCAGAACACATCCACAACTTTGTCTCCTCTGCTCTAGTCCTTGTTCTTTTGAAGGGAGAAAGATCTGAGATCCCACTGTCCAAAAAGTATCCATCCAACTCCTCTCATTCCCCTGGGGCTCTTGTGGGGCTCAGCTGGATATATGTGAGTATTATAAAGGCTGAAAGGAGGTATTGCTGCATGGCTCATTCTTTTATCCAGTGACTGCTGCATCAGGTTTGTGTACTGGTGAGCTGATGGGTAGTTAGAGAAATCTGTGGGGGGTTTTTGTGTTTTATTTCAATAAGTAGTAAACAGACTATACTATTTCCCTATTAGATATTTTCAATACAGGGTTTTACCATTTAGCCAAGGCTTACATGGAACCCATGACTCACATGCCCCAACTCTTGGTAGGACTATGATTTCAGTGTTCCCCTTAACTGGACTTATGTGCAAATTTTACTCACCATAGACATGTTCAAGACATTGCATATTCAGCCATTTTTACAGTAACAGGAAGAAAATAGATACAGCAATACAGATACCACTAAGATTAGATTAGATATCAATTTAATATACAAATATATGCAAAATAAGGCCAACGAAATACCACTCTCCACATTCCAGAGCCTGTATCTATTGGGTTGAATCTAAAACTATCCATAAGCTATGGTTGTTTTCTCTTACTGCACAGTGTTTGGATAGTAATGGGTGGAGAGTTTGTGGTTTCTACATCTTTGGCCATGTAATATGCCTGAATACTTTTTGGTTAACAATTCCAGACTAATTGAAAAGGACTGTTCTAGACTGTCCTTCATATGTTAGTAACAGATCAATTAGACATTTACAATCATTGTAAATATCTGTTGGTTTATGTGCCTTTTTGCATGAGATTAAGGAATTAAATAATCAAATAACTGCAACTAAAGTTTCTCATTTGATTAAAGATAATTGTCTACAGCTTCTTTATCCCATGGATGTCTCAAATATGGCTTTACATTCACATGAGGTGTAAGGAAACACGCATGGTAGCAACATGTTTTAAACATGAAGTCAAGGGATAAGCAGATATAATATGCACTTAAATTATTATGTTTATGCTGCCTTCCCTAAACCTCCCTAGTGTAGAAAGGCAGCCCTGTGGTGACTGGTGGACTTCACATCTTCTTTTCTCTCTCTTTTATTTATTTATGTTTTGGTTTTTCAAGACAGGGTTTCTCTGTGTAGCCCTGGCTGTCCTGGAACTAGCTCTATAGACTAGGCTGGCCTCATACTCGCAAAGACCTGCCTGCTTCTGCCTCCCGAGTGCTGGGATTAAAGGTGTGTGCCACCACTGCCTAACTAGCATCAAAGCTTACAGAACTCTTTTCTAGCAGGGCCTGCACCTTTCCAATGTCCTTCCATTGTCTCTCTGTCATCCTAAGTCTCATTCTAGTTTTTTGGATTTTCTAGTATGTGAAACCATCCTTATCCTCTTGGGAAGATGAATTTGTAAACATTGTACCATCTTGTGGTTATTCTAACCCTCTCAGTCTTCAATAGATAAATTCACAATTGTTATGTCAGTAAGAGGCATACAAAGACAGAGCATCAAGTGAACACATAGTAAGAATGCCTTGGGTGTCAGTCTCTCAGGAGGCAAGCTATTGGCTAAAAGTCCATCTTACCCATTTCCGTATTTCCTGCAATAGTTTTCAAAGGAGAATTTACCTCTATTTTCCCATGCCAAGATGTGTTATCATATTAGCTGTGTTTGTGCATCTATGAAAATGCATGAGTCATAGTAGTAAGTACAAAACCATGATCCTAAAGTCTCACTGACTGTATCAAACAGTGCTTACACTGTGCTGTGGTGATGAGAATACATGCATCCTGAGTGAGTAGACATATCAACTCATATTTCTAGATAACTTTGCAGTATTAGGTGCAAAAAAAAACAGAGAAAAGTGACCATGATGAGTCAAGAATGCTGTCATTGAGACCAACACCTTATTATTTAAGAGTTTTACAACTATTACCCTGGGAGTCATGCTGTGGTGTGTGAGAATGCATGTGTATGTGTACATGTGTTTAGAATAGAAGCCTCAGAAACAATTCCAATTTCAAGAAAAAAGAAGTAAAACAAATATCCTCATTAAAAATGATTGGTGCTACAACTCTAATTCTTCATGTTTCTAAACACTTATGGTAGAAAATTTAAAAAAATGATAACATTACCTCTTTAATGTACAATAAGATATAGTATGATTTGAAGTGGACACCCAGATGTTTCTCAGCTTTCTCTGCTTAGATATAGTTGAAGGACATGATGTGAGAGAGGAAGAACACAGGATAAGAAAGGAAATGGATAGCAGTGACATCTGCAAGTCAGTGTCTGAGGCCAGATCTTAACTTGCTCTTATTCTATGGTTCAGGGTCTCAGGATCAGTATCAGAAACACAGCTGAGATAATGACTCTTAGTTTTATTCCCAATAATAACATTCAACAAGAGACAATTATACCCACGGTGATGTAAAGGTCAACAGATGACCATCATTGGGTAGCACCACTTTGTGTTATGAAACCTGTATCTTCAAACGCTAGATTCCTCACCTCTATGTGCAAATCACATTGACTGCCACAAGTCATCTCATCTGGCATTACTGGACATTTACCTCCATTGCCGTGTTGTTTGAGTTGTATTATATATGTATAGAGGGGTGAATCAGAACTGACATCGTCTTATGTCTTGATATTTGGAATGTTTATATATAAATCAGAGTTTGAGAGCTGAAGCTATAGCTCAGTGGTAGACTGCTTTTGCCTTGTATGCCTCAGACCATGAATTCAAATCCCAGCCATGCTAAAAAACAAACAAACAAGAAACAAAAAAAAATCTGGCAAAGATTTGAGGTATAAAATTGATTTTTTTACCATTAATACTAGTATATTTCATGTGCTTTTTATTATATATTTTTTATATTAGAATGATTTAATATTGATGAAACCAAACTTATTGGCTGGAAGGATTTAGAGATGGAATAATGAATTGCAGAATAGAAAGAAAATGTGAGAAAGGACTAAGCTCATGTGACATCTCTGTTTGGAGTATCCTTGTCTTCATAAAGCCTTTCTGTCTCTCTTGACCTTGTTTCCACATCTTGAAATAAATGAACTCTAGGTTATATTGAGTCCTGTTCCTCTGCCTATTCACTGTAAAACCAAGCACAGATTGAGAAATTAGCAAAAACAAATTTCATTAAACTACAGTATATTCGAAACCCCATTCTAATAATAAAAATAGTTCTGAATTATTCTATGTCATTAGAGGTTTCTAAGACTTTATGATCAAAATCTTACACAATGACAAATTTGAGCAGTTGTTACATGTTGGGATTTTCAGTCTTTAATTTTCAATATAACAGATACATTTCTTTTTTTGAGACATAGAATTTACATCTTGGAGAATTATTTAAAATTATGCTGTAATTGATTACTAACTGGACAAGACAACATATGGAATATAAACACATAAACTAGGATGCTTAGTCCTTTCTTAAATTCTTGTACATTGAAACTATCCTTATGTTGAAAGGAAACAATTATTTGTATTTTATTTGTTTTAATTTTTTATTTATGTGTATGTGTATTGCCTATTTGTATATTCCACATGCATGCAGTGTCCAAAGTATCAATAAAATGGCTTGGAATCCCCTGAAGCTGGAGTTAGAGGCAGGTGTAAGCCACCAAGTGTATGCTTGGAACCAAATCCATGTCCTCCACAAAAACAACTAGTATCCTTAGCCACTGGATTTTCTCTCCAGCCACAATCTGCATCTTCAGTGATATTCAAAGGCAATGAGAGAGATAAGGTGGGAAACATAAGACCAGAAAGGCTCACATTTTACACAATTAAATAAATATATATGCGTTGTAGAATTATGTGTGCAGAACAGACTTTCATAAAAGGGTGAGATGTGGGAATGGTTCTTAAATGCTCATATTCTTTCATGAAGAAATGAAATTAAGTAATGAACTCATGTGTATTGCATCCTTTAACCAAATAACTGAAACAGCACAGGGGAATTACAGATCTTTATTAAAGAACACTTACATACTTTAGTTTTAGAAATAAATCTGTTTTTGTTATTTTCAGAGTTCTGTTTGGGCAAATTATTATAATGGCAATAAATGAATTATCAACATTCTAATGTAACTGCTTGGTTTGTAAAATTGCCTAATCATGCAAAGACTGTGAGTCATGTTGAGAATAAGTATGCCTAAATCATGTTAACATCAAAGTCATTTAAATCAAATCAGGAGAAGCAAGCACTTGGTAGTTCTAAATTTGATTATCAACCTCATTAGTTGAAGTTTCATTTTTATGAGGAATACTTTTTATTTTGTATAGAGAAAAAACATTTCTCCTGGCAATAAAAATAATATTTCCCCAAAATAGAATATAATAGGTGGGATACTGGTAAGTGATGAAGGTTAATTATGAAGAATTTGTTGGGAGATGCATTAGGATATCAGGTTAGTAATTACCCTCACAGGGTAATATAGTGGACTCCAGTTGAAAGTATGTGTGGGAACAATGATCCTACACTGAACCCATGCCTGAGCTCCAGGAGGGGCATCATCTCAGGTGCTGGAGGCTGAAGAGAAACGTCTGTTCATGCTCAATGCCCACAGAAATGTCTACCAGTGTCAATAGCCTTCCCTCTCCCTTCAGGGGTCTAGCCCTAGGAGGGAGCAAATGCTTAAGATGGTAGAAATGCTTAATGAACAGTTCAAAGTTAAGTAAGATCTTCACTGTAGAATTAATTGAAAGAGATGATTTTATTGCAGTTACAATTATGAACAGCATATGACTGCTACCAGTAAGCAAATAAAGAACATTCAATAAGCCAGCCTGTCCACAGAAAAGTTAATTGAATGCATGGAAAATAAAGTCTCAGTCTGAAATTACAAAGCTTAATTTTGGCGACCGTCTTTGACATGTTGATTGGGCACTTCAAATACAATGTTTAAATGTATAAACTCACACCATGTTTTTTTTCTCCACAGAATTTTAATATAATATTGTATTTTCTTAATGTTTAAAATCTTTATTCTTTATCCCAAGTCTCTAGCAAATACATGTTTGTTGAAACTTAATACTCTATGCTGTGCTTAATCTCTAAGATAAAATCCATTCTACTATTTAGGACAGCTTCCTTGAGCTTGCCACATGTATCGGCGATATAACACTAACAGTGTTGACCATCCCTTCGAAAGAAAATGAATGAGTTAAAAATGAAGGTGATTTTTAATTTTGTTGTCCAGATGACCTTAACTTACAGTTTGACCTGCAACTGCCTAACTTAGGGTCTATTATTATCATTTTAATTAATATATTCTTGATTGACACAAGAATAGCATACTGATTTTGAAATGTGATATTCAACTGATAAACAAACTAACGAATTATTGGAAATGTGTGTTGAAACAACAGTAAGTACCTTTACCACATTTGCAAAACAAATACATTGGCAAAAGAAAGATTTACCTACAAAGCACTACCACACCTAAGGTTCAGAGAACATTACAGAGCCAGAGGATCGTGGGCTTTACTGTGAGATTGTGTCTCCTGGTAATGCCAGAAGCTATGCCTGTAAAGCCTCACCAACATGACCACCCAAATTGCAGCCGAACAGGGATGAAACCAATGAACATGCCAGACTGGACAGGTAAAAGACCACAAGGCCTCAACACTACATCAAGAACTACAGGCAATGGAGTAAAGCTAGGGAGCAAGAGAGTTGGTTTTCCCTCAGGAAAGAACATAGCCATTGCTTGTCCAGTGCCAAATGGTCAGCCCTGAAAACATATACACAAGTAACATTATATGGATTGAACAGGTTAATTTAGGAATATGTAATATAATATACATCCCTAAATAGACATGTATGCAAGCAATAACAACCAATGAAAACAGACACCATGAATTTCAAGGAGAGATGAGTATATGGCAGTGTTTGGAGGTAGGGAAGGGAAGAAGAGCTGTAATTACAATAAAAATCTCAAAAACAAACCAACAAACAAAAGACCATCATTAGATAACTCCTTCTGTGTGCCAGACAGCTTCCTTGAGCTTGCCACATGTATCGGCGATATAACACTAACAGTGTTGACCATCCCTTCGAAAGAAAATGAATGAGTTAAAAATGAAGGTGATTTTTAATTTTGTTGTCCAGATGACCTTAACTTACAGTTTGACCTGCAACTGCCTAACTTAACAATGCTACAGAAACAATATTAATAAGTAACAATTAAACTTCATTTTTTTATCCTTTTGCAGGCTAACAGTATAACATGTGAAGTGCTCTCAAGATGTGCACTGTAGGCTGATGTAAACATTCTAAGCATATTTTACTTAGGGTAGTTTAAGTATTGAGGTAGGTTAGGTTAGCTATATTAAATGCAATATCAACTTAAATATATTTGAATTTAATCATCAAAACTTGAGTACAAAACACATGTAAGGTGTTGGTACTGTGTAGAAATAGACAACAGTTTAACAAATAACTGAGCTCAAGAAACCACAGGCAATGAAGTGTACCTATTGGTACCCTCCAGTCACCATACTATTCCCATGGTAACTGCATCCTAAGTCAACCTAATGGAATGATGAGGGTATTCATACCTGCTTTGTGTTTATTTCTTTGTTTGGTGGTTAAGATTGTGATTCCAACAATCAAATCCACAAAAGAAATTCATAAAATCCTTCAGCATTTTCCCTTTTAATACAAACTTGCATAATGTCTATAAATTGAGCTTTGCAAATAAATAAAGAAAAAAAATACACGAATGAAATTTTTTTTCTTTTTTTTTTTTTTTTTTTTTTTTTGGTTTTTCGAGATAGGGTTTCTCTGTGTAGCTTTGCGCCTTTTCCTGGAACTCACTTGGTAGCCCAGGCTGGCCTCGAACTCACAGAGATCCACCTGGCTCTGCCTCCCAAGTGCTGGGATTAAAGGCGTGCGCCACCACCGCCCGGCACAAATGAAATTCTTAAAGTTCCCTCAGCATTTATCCTTTTAATATAAGCTTGTATAATGTCTAAAAATCTAGCCTTGCAAATAAATAAGTAAAAGTTAGTGCAAGTCCTCTCAAAGGTAAGTGCCTTGGGTGATAGTTTTAAATTGAAGGTATCTAAAATATTAATAGATACTGTTTCTGTGTTATTAGAATGTGTCAGGAACCATGGTGAGTGCTTTATTATATACTGCTTACTATAATTCTCATGACAGACTTCTGAGATAAACATTATTACACCAAATTTTATATAAGGGAATTCAGGGTGGGAGACAATATATAGCTTCCTTACCATCGTGCATGTGTTACAAAGCAGAGCAGGGATTCAATTCAAACCTGACCACAGCTGGAATGGCTCAAGGCCTCTCCTCACTTGTCTCCATTCAGTGTTGATGCCATTCTATAAAAAGAAGATGGTGATTATGAGCAATGGCTCATTGCTCCTTCACAGGCTTAGTTAAAGCAGTAACAGGATTTTAGCAACAGTTAATCTTGCAAATGAAACAACTTCTCCATATTAGTAACAGCTGCATCTTCTGGAAGATATCATGTAGAGGCTCAGGCTGGGTTATTCTTTTGTACAAATGATGAGCTTTATTCTGCTGGCCAGTCTTGTCTATCCTTGTTGGAAGTTTCAATTCCAGCCTTGCAGCCACAGTCCTTGTACCTCCAGTGGATGCCTGTGGTGTTTCCTGTGCTCCTTGCCTCAAGTGTCAAGGAACCACTCATGGTGCTTGTAACCTAGGCTTAATCCAAGTTTCCTCTACAGAGCATCAGTGGAATCAGAGTACTATTTCTCTGTAACATAACTGTTTTGCTATCCCCAAACTCAGGCTTCTGTTTCTCTATCTAAAGAGATTATGTCTTTACTTTTCTACATCTCCATATTTGAAGAAAAGCTTTAGAGAAAACAACTGACACTATGAAGGTTATATGCTGTAAAATCCTCTATTCTAGTGCTCTGCTTTCCAAAGTTCAATATATATAGTGAATGTGAATATATAGAGAATATATAGAACACATATAGAATGCACACACACACACACACACACACACACACACACACACACACACACACACACACACACACACACACACACAATTTACTCCCTCTTGGATAAACTGAAAATCCTACACCTAATTTCAAAATCAAGTACTTTAGCCACACAAATATTTCATTCCATAAATTTAGTTCCTTGATGTTTTTGATTACTAAGAGGGCTTAGAGAGGTTGCTAGATATGTTTAGATAGATAGATGCAAACATCCTCATCATCTTGATGCATATGCCCCAATGTTCAAATCACCTGCCTTATATTTGTACAGGTGTTTGGATTTTTTTCTTTTAGCATGCCAATTATTTTTTTAACCAACAAAGCTTATAAAATTGAAAAGATCAGCTGAAGTTAGCAGTAATATACAAGAAAATAAGGAAGAGAGGGAGGGAGGGAGGAAAGGAGGAAGGGAGGAAGGGAGGAAGGAAAGAAAGATGGACAGAAGGAAGGAATGGGAGAATGAGAGGGAAGAAAGGAAGAAAGAATGATAACAAAATGAAAGAAACAAATTTTAAAGCTAAACTGAAAACTCTATCAGAGGCATTTTGACCATATCTCGACATCAGGAAGTAAAAATCTCTAAATCAGGCTGGCCTTCACCTCCTGCTCTCTGGCCACTTTTCCTTCCCTCTAGCTCTTCTGTACTCTCCTCCTCCTTTTCCCTTTTCTTTTCCTCCTCTTTCTCTTCGCTCTCCATCTCATTCTCCCCCTCCTTGTCTGTTGATAGCACCAGCCTTTCAAAAGTGTGTAGGTTTAAGTATTCTGTTTTCAGTTAGCTTATTCACATAAAATAAGTTAGAAGTGAGCAATTTGCATGAGAAAATATCCACACTGTACCAAGGGGTGAAATTTCACTTTTTCTTCTTCCCTCTGCCATTTTTTACCTCTTGTACTCGTGGCATCAAGATGTAACAACTCATGAAATAGAAAGGCAGCCTGGAAGGAGAAGTCTACACACCGTGACAGGTCTTAGTTGGGAAATATGAGCTAAGCTGAGCAGTGTCAAGTGAGAATAAACTCATGAGCATTTTTCTTTTTATAAAGCTTGAAAAAAAGTCAAGATATATTTCACATGATTTGTATAACCACTTATAGCTGAAAATTGTCGAGGAGACAGTTGAAAGTTTCTACAGACCCACTTCTATATTTCAATATATGCATCCCTTGCTCTATTACCGACAAAATTTATTAGCATTTTTCAGTAATTGTCTGACCAGGAAATCAACTCAAAATTAAAGTCTTTATCCATAATAGATTAAATTTAATTAAACTTAAATTAAAAGAATGATAATTTCTCACTCCTCCAGTACACTTCTAGGTGAACCCATAAACACCTTTTGCGTAGAGATGTGGTAATCCTTTACACACAAAGATGCTAACTCACATGCCACATTATATTCAATGCTAGAGTAATAACCATTACCAATTGTATTCCAAATAAGAGCTAAGATTGCAGTTTTCATACACTCAGAGTCTGCTTTTAGGCACCTTTGTGGGGCGGAAAACAAAACGAAATGGATGACCAAGACTCAGCTGGGCTAGACTACGTAGACTACATCCTTCACTTCAAAATCCCAGCTTCCTGCATGTTAGGCAAGCACTCTCCCAACTGAGCTATATCCCGAGTCCCTTAGTACAAGTTCTTCTCACTGGGATAATTGAAGGTAGAGGAAGCTGGGTACCACTTTTCCCTTCCTACAAGCCTCTACATATTCTGTTCAAGTTATCTCACACACTGTAGTCTTGATAGTCATTGTTTAAGCAACAGCTAATGTTGCCTAGGACAAATATATCCAGACATCCAGACACCTAAGCAAGAGCCTCTAGATGTCTTAACACCGAGCAGTGCAATGGATTCTGCAAAGGATCGCTGCCACCCCATTTATCAGTTTTAATTAATTCATGGTGTCAAAACAGAGGCAAATAAGGTAAATTATAAAATAATAAGATTATATTATTAGAATTTCTACTGGACAGTTCACACAGAGGTGGCACTGGCAGCAAGACCCACATGAATTTATTAAAGATTATTGCGTAGTTATTGATTTTTTATAGGAACGAAGAAACTGAAACCAAGGTGAAATAGTAAAGAAAAACAGCCAAATCATGTTTCAGGGCAGGTAGTAATTTTGCAGTTGCCAGCTAGAATCTATTGGCCGTTGATGGCTGCTGGGGGAGGGAGAGTCACTCTTCACTGGGGAGTTTGGCACTTGGTGGTGTCCATGTCCCAACTCATGGCCCCACACCCATGCACATATGGACAGCACTAATTGGACTCATGGTTACAAAATAAAGAAGAAAGACAAAAAGGTTTTGGGGGAAAGGTGTGTTGGGTAGGAGCCCAATGATATTTGGAGGAATGTGGAGTGTACATGTGGAAATGATACATTGTGTACATGCCTGAAATTTTCAATGAATAATAAAAAAGATTATTTTAAACCCCAAAGAACATTTAGTCTAATTGTCATAGCATTTAATAAACATTCTGTTTATGCAGCTGATTAACTGCCTTTAGTCATCATATTTGGGTCCTCATTGCAAGAAAGAGAAATAACAACAATTTAAACGAAAATGTCCCCACCGGCTCCAGGGTCTGAACGCTGCTCCCAGTCTTGTAGAAAGTTGTGGAATGATGGGGGGTGGAGTCTAACTGGAGGAAGAGGTCCCTGGAGAGGTGGGCTCTGATGTTCATGATTAAGCCCGCTTGTAGCTAGAGTTTTCCTGCCTGGCCCACAGTCAGGACAAATCTCTGTCACCCGCCAGTCCCACAGCAGCTCAGACCCGACCAAGTAAACAAAGAGACTTATATTGGCTACAAACTGTATGGTCGTGGCAGGCTTCTTGCTAACTGTTCTTATAGCTTAAATTAATCTTTTTCCATTAATCTATACCTTGCCACATGGCTCGTGGCTTACCGGAATCTTCACATGCTGTTTCTCATCGTGGCAGCTGTCAGTGTCTCTCTCAGCCTTCTGCTTCCCCGAATTCTCCTCCCTCCTTGCCCCACCTACTTCCTGCCTGGCCACTGGCCAATCAGTGTTTTATTTATTGACCAATTAGAGCAATTTGACATACAGACCATCCCACAGCACCCACTCCCTCTCCTTTCTCTGCTTTTTCATCTTTAGAAATGCAACAAGCTGTGCCCCAAGCTTCAGACAGTGGAATTCAAGCAGCCCTATGACTACACCCTGTAATTAGAGTTAAAGCATATTCTTCTTCTCCAGGTTGCCCTTTTTCTTTCTTCCCTTTTTTTTTTTTGGTTTGTTTGTTTAATTTGGATGTATTTATTTAAAACTTTATTGGCAAGACACAGAAATGAAAGACACTTTAAATAGATTTAATGCAGGGCACTGTAGCTGATCCTGTTAGATGGAGTAAGTCCCAATTTCACCTTCTGTCTAACTGTGCAGAGGTGGATCATACTGAATCTGCACACACTATTTACTTCATCAAGTACAGTGCTCATCTTGCATGGAAAGCTTCCAAGCAGCATCTTGATGGGTATTTGGTCACAACAATGAGAAAAGGAACTAATTCAGAAAGAATCTTGTGTTTGACTTGAGTTTCAGAGGTTTAGTCCATTATCATCATGGTGGGACGTGGTGGCATGCACAAAGACATAGTGCTGGAGAAGGAGCAAAGAGTTCTACATCTTGATCCATAGGTGACAGGAAGTGAACTGTGTCACTGGGTGTAGCTTAAGCATAGGAGACCTCAGAGCCCACCCCCACAGTGACAAACTTTCTCCGAAAAGTCCATACCTACTCTAACAAAGTCCCACTTCCTAATAATGCTACTCCCTGTGGGGCCCATGTTTCTTCAAACCACCACATTGTTTCATATGAGAGATACAAGCATCAATTGGTAAGTAAAAGCTGTTAGACATGAAGTTTTAGGCCTGAGCATGCTGAAAATTAATGTTGGTTTTATAATAAGTAATACAGGAAGAGTCAAATCTGGATGATAGATAGGCAGTTCGCTTTTCAGGGACCACACTGGAGATACCTGTTAGACCCAAACTAGAAATCAAGTCAACAGTTGCATATGGATGTCTCATATTTAATAAAGTGGTTTGTTTAGGCTATGAAGATTAAGCACAGAATGCTCTACCTTATTTTTTACAGTCATAGAATAGATCTAAAAATTGAGTTTGAGAAAACATAGTAGATTTCGAGACACATTGCAAATAAATAACCCATGATATAGGATGAGTACCATGCAGTTTAACAGACTTGAGTAGCTAACACACATTTTTTTAAACTTTGTTTGGAATGAGGATATTTAAAAAAAAAAACTTTGTGAGAAAGCATATACAACTGGATAATATATATATATATATATATATATATATATATATATATATATACATGTATATATTATACAAATGAAGAATGACTACAAAGTAAACAGAGTTCCCCTTGGAGTTGCACTGTATATAAGTTTCATAGATGTAACTACGTGAAAGCCATAAGAAGAAAGCATGTCAAAATTGAGGAGTATATTATATATTACCATGATTCCATTCACTGGAGTGCTGGATTTAGTGACATGGAATATGTTAGGAAGCTTAGCAATGCAGTTTGAATAACATGAGAGATACATTGTCAAATTTGGGCACTTTGACACAAACAGGTTTTCTTTTGTTTGTTTGCTTGTTTGTGTTCACCAGAGTCTTAGAAGGGGTAAAACATAATTGCTTTGAGTGTAGAATGTCCCACTCCAGACAAAATACCTGCATAATATCTCTGAGGTTGTACATAAGAAAAATAAGAGATCAGAAGAGATTTGAAATGTGCCATGACATGGGAAGATAAGGGAAAGAAAGCAGAGAAAAGCAACTGCTAGTGAAAAAAAAAAGCCTTCTAAAGAGCTAAATAGCCATACGCTTGCACAGAAATGGGGATACTTAAAAGAAAAAAGATGGTGTTGGGAAGAGAGTGTTAAGACAGTATCATGGAGCACTTGAGTGAGACTGGGCTCAAGAGCACACATGACATGTGGGATGGCTTGGAAGTTATGACATCAACTATCTGCAAGAGCAGTCAGGAAAGGAGAGTCAGGCTTGCAAGGCTGGTAGGGGCTAGATACTCTGATTATTGTGTACACGTTGTTTTCTGACAGCTGTAACTTTTTTCCAGTGGGCAGGCAGCAAGAATATCTAGTAAGTGACAATCACCAAATAGACAGTTGAGATTCGAGAATAAAAAGGAGAATGTAAAGATGATTATGCCAGAAAGTAAGAAGGAGTCAGTGAACCAGGTAAGTAACTGGAATGGAGATGTATCTCTAACCATGCTCAGCAGAGTGGTTACAGGATCTCAGCAGCTGGCATCTGGATATAACCAAGAACAAGGCACCTTCCAAAATGGCTGCTGTGTAGAATGGTGCAGTTTGTCAACATCTCAGGAACAAAGGTGTAACTATGCCTGAAGGGTCTGTAAACGTCTCAGTGAGAGGGAAGCAAGAAACATATGAAATTATGTAATTTGTAAAATATATTAATGTTAATACCATTGAGCAAAATAACAAAATGGAACTGAAGTATTTCAACTTGAAGTAGAGTATTCATCTGGACCAATATGTAGTATTTCTCTGTTTAGTATTTAAAACCATCAGACTAACCAGATCACAGCACAGTAGCCATAGGTGAAATGTCAAATTTGTTTCACACATGAAATATTAAAGGTAGTGTTTCTCATTAAGGTCTATAGTAGAAGCCTTAGCTTCACAAGCATAATGCAGCATTCTACACCATTCAGATGCAGGATTAGACAAGTAAATATTAAGTTTAAGACATAACAAAGGAGATTCATCCCTGATAGGTCACTTACCCAACAATAATGAGAGAGAGGAGACCTATATAGTTGATAAATTGCTGAAGAACAAAACTGGGCTGAATTATAGAAACAGGCTCTAGGGATCTTCAGGAAGGGCTATTGGCAGTTGGTGGCTGCTAAGGGAAAGAGATTCACTTTTCTTCAGACATTTGGCCTCTAGATTATTGATGATCCAGAGGGTGTACATATAAACAACACTAATTCAACTTGGGGATTAAAAAAAAAAGATTATTAAGTTGGAACAGGGATGTGGTGGAAGTGGATACAAAATGCAATTTTGTATGAAATTCTCAAATAATAAATAAATATAAATATATTTAGAAATAATAATGTATTATATGCTTGAGATTGACTAATAGAATGGACCACAATGTCCTCACACACTTGAAAGAAAGTACCCAGGTGAGGCAACTCATGTGTTTTAGTTTGATAGTAGTGAAGTTATGATAATATAATAATTATATAACTCTATCAAATCATCATCCAGGCTTTAAATACATGAAAATTTTATTAGCTGGTTATGTCTTAGTAAAACTAGAAAACTGGAGTATTTTGAGCATTTATTTTAATATTTGAGCATTCCGAAATTTTTCATTGCATTTAATTAAGGAAATAGTCTCCTTAGGCTCAAACTCAATATATAAGCAACTGCATTGGAAAACTTAAAAGCAAGAAAATAATTGAAGGCTAACCATTTTGAGCTTCAGAGATATTATTATAGAGATAAAGTATAAGGTCATAGACTGCGCAAATTTAGAAAAAAAAATCAATCTAATATATCAGATGACCTGAAAAACAGAGATAAATCCTCTGGTATTACAAAGGACCCTGTGAGTTTAGGAAATGCCAAAGTAATGAAAGTTAAATGAGATGACCCAGTTATTTCTCATCAAATTATACAAGAGTGATCATTTTAAGAGCACGGTTGTAAGCCACACGCTTCTCCTAAGTAACTTTATGAATTATCCGACATGAAAGAGGGTAAAATATACAGAGGATCACAGAATGGATTATGTCTTATCTTTCTTCAGTCTTCATAGACGTGTGTTCCTTTATGATAGTTAATGGTGAGGCTACTGGAATAATAACTTCTACCTTTCCCCCAGACTGTTAATTTTCACATAATCTAGGCTGTACTGATCAGCTGTAAATGGGCCCAGAGTTAGGAAACAGAGCTAGTGTATGGTAGCTGAAGCCCCTAGTGTCATGTTTAACCTGGGAATTGACAAGACGAGGAAATGCACACAGAGGGAAAATTGACATCAGAATGTTGTTTTTTTTTTTTTTTTTCTTGTATTGGTGTGTCTGTAATTCCAGTGTAGGTAGAGAAACACTGGGTTTATTTTCGCTTTTTCAATTTATGTTAAACTGCAAGGTTGAATATGTATGGAGAAAAATACTTACCTTGTGAGGCCTAAAATGGGCCAAATGTGAGGCAATTTAAACACCTAAACAAACATGGATTTCACAGTAATATCTAATCTCTTTTTTCTCTTTCTCTCTCTCATTCACTCTTCCCATCTGTATTTTAACATACTTGTTGTGCACACTCTGGATACTGCAATCTATATGTTCATACTACATGGGAATTGAGTATCTGTGATATACTTTGGGTCTTAATGGTATCCGACAAGCCCTTGTGGTAAAGGAATACTCAATACATCTTTAAGAAGTGGGCTAGTGGGGGTCTCTATGTCATTGGCATAATGAATATGAATATGAAGTTGACATAAAGGAATATCTAGGTAATTATATTTTACAATTTTAATGCCCAAACTGAAAATATCTAAATTGTTGCTAAGTTTGTTTATGAATCCCAGGTCAGTAGCATGCATTGATACGTAGATATAGGATGCTTCACCCCCACATACTATTAAGAGTCTGGCTTCTGAAGGTAGTGTCTCTCAATTCTAATTCCTGACTTATTGCTTTCTTTTGAGTGAATGACAATACTCCTGTCATTTCTGTAAATACCATATTTGCAAGAGCTGTGCATCAGTCCGGTTACAGCTGTGGCATCTAACTCAGTGTTTAAGTGACATACCTTTGGGGTAGGTTGCTGAGAGGATTCTCTCAATAGGACGATGAGTTCTATGTTTCATCCCTGCATGGCTGACTTTGTCCTCTCTTGCTTCTGATCAATCTTTATTTTTGACTATAAGAACACCCACTTCCAGTTCATATTACATTTTGTCTATTTTCTCTCTTTTTTTCTTTTGCCTTGTAGAGAATAGAGTGATGTGCTGGAACTGCTCAGGGTGTAGGGATTTGAAGAGATTCACCAGGTAGCAAGGTGACACACTGTGTTCTTGAATGAATCTTTTCAGAGTGAATGACAAGCTTCCCTACAAAATAACCATGTTAATTAGCTGCTTTAACTACTCCACCTTCTAGGCAGCTTTAATAAAGTTAGTCCGAACAACTTGGTGAGTTCATATCCCAAAATAAAAATAACAAAGGGCTGAGGATGTGGTTCAATGGCAGAGCACTTGACTAAACAGGTGCATGGCCCTGGATTCAGTCCCCAGTACTTTCAAGGAAAAACCTTTTAAAGAATTCATTCAAATCACAAAAGGTTCTAGTAGATAAAGATGGACATTCAACAATAACGTACACTTTATGAAAGCAAAACAAAAAAACCCCCATAAGCTAAATAAACATTTATGCACTTGATGTTATGCCATAAATATATATATGAAGCAAAACTGGTTGGATCTCAGAGGAGCAATCAATTGTCTACAAACATAGTAAGAATGTTTATTACCCCATTCACAACAATGAAGTGGAATAAACAGATAGAAGATATGTGAGGAGACAAAGACCTGGACACAATAAACAAGCTCATTGGAATACCCCGCCCACAAAGCACCATGTGCTTTTCAAATGCACAGTGTTTTGTTTTGTTTTGTTTTGTTTTTTAAAAAAAATTGATCAATCATGTGGGAATCTCACATCGTGTGTCCTTCCTGATTATACTCACCTCCCGGTCTTCTCATGTCCCTCCCCTCCCCCAAACCCCTCCCCCTCACAAAAGAAAAAAGTCCATTTTGTATTGTCCATATATTCCCTTGAGCATGGTCAAATTCCTAATGGTCAGCTCCCTAAGGGAAGATGTGTCCTGCTCTGCCTGTATCTGTGCAAGAAGCCATCAACTGAGGAGAGACATTGGTGGCAGAGGAGGGCAGGGCTAGCTCTCTTATGCCCATACCACCACCTGCACAGATGCATACAGAGTTTTAAAGACTAGAAGAAGCCTTAAGCAGCGATGGAGGTGTCAAGATTTAAAACCAACATTAAAAAGTCCTTCAGATTTCTACATACAATAAATGAATAATGTAAAAAGCTAATCATAAAAAGAGAATCCCATTTAACCAGCATCAAAATGACAGTAGCATTAAGAATTAAGCAAACTTAAACAATATGACTTCAGGAAGCCTCCTGGTTGGTGACAGGCATCACAGAGCTGGAAGGAAGTTACACCCCTGAGGACAAGAAGCTTCAAGCGACAAACCTCCCTAGATTAATCCTAGGATCCTTGTCAGGTACTGATTTGTGCCGCTTATAAAAACTGTAATCACAGGCCCAGCATTTCCTGAGTTCTTGTAGTTACTCTAAGAATCAGTGAATTGGGGGCGGGTGTGGATAGTGAGGACCTCTCAATTTGAAGCCATTTTTCAAAGTGGGGCTTGGGACAGGTGCTTGAGGGGGACAGGCATTCTCTCCTCACTGACTGCTCAATTCCCAGTCACTCAAGCAGGTATTGAACTGAACCTGCTGTGTGGAAGTCCTAAATGGAAGGTTCTCCAAAAGAATATATCAAGACCAAACAATTTACAAATTTCCTAGCGCTTCACTACCTAGCTACGGGTTTTCTTATTTTTTTTTTTTAATTCTTTTAAAAATATTTCTTCCTCTTTTTGAAAATAGATTTTTTTTTTAATTCTTATATAACCTATCTTGATTACAGTTTCCCTTTCTTTTATACTTCCTGGTTTTTCCTACCTCCCCTCCAATCCAGACCTACCCCTGTCTGTCTCTCATTAGAAAACAAGCAAGCTTCTAAGGAATAATAATATAATATAACAAAGCATTATTAATTTAATACAATAGAACAAAATCTCACGCATTGAATAGGACAAAACAAACAGAAGGAAAAGAGCCCAAGAAAGGCACATGCAGTAAATGTAGACACAGAGACTTACTGGTTGTGTGAACTCAGTGTGTACTCAGGAATCCCATAAAAACACTAAACTGGAAGCCATGATATGATATATACACAAAGAACTTATAGGATAAAATAAATAAATATTTTCATTTGCAAGTGGTTATCAATTTGAGACAGCTTCTGGGTTAGGGATGGGACATGTGTCTGCTTCTTTCAGTTCTAGGACTCCTTCTGGTGCAGATCCATGCAGGCCCTATGCAAGCTGCCTCACTCTGAAGTCTTATGGGCGTTGATCATGTGGATGTAGAGGGCCTTGTTTCCTTGGTGCCCTCTATCCCTTCTGGCTCTTACACTCTGTCCACCTCCTCTTCTGCAAGGTTCCCTGATCCTTGAAGGGGGAGATTTCATGAAGACAGCCCTTTTAGGTGTGACTGTGCAAGCTCCATGGAGGCACCAGCTTGACTTCTCCATAGTCAATGAATTGGGTAGGTGTTGGCTTCAGCAACAGGGCCTTGCTGTCAGTTTGAGGTTAGCAACCTATATTTTGGCACTAGCTTGGGTTGGTTGGAGGTTCCCATATAACCACTTTGGTCAACAACTCATTTAGTTGTAAACCATTCTTGGCACTGGAAGCTTAATTTGGTGACAAGAGATATCCAGTTGAGGATCTTTCTTCCCCATTATTTGGTGATTTCCTTTAGATTGCTTTCATATATATGGGTATTTTAGGAACCTTCAACTGTATTAGGTTTCCATTATACCCCTCCCTGTATTCCCTCTCTCAACTCCCTCTTCCCTCTCCCTACCCACTTGATTCTACCATTTCAGTCTCTCCCATCTGTCTGTAACTATCCTGTTTTATTTTCCTAGAGAGATCTATCCCTCCCGTTTGTTATTCTTTACCTAACCCCTGTGGTTCTATGCATGATAGCTTGGCTATCATTTGCTTAACAGCTAATATCCAAATATAAACAAATACATAGCATAATTGTCTTTCTGGGTCTAGGTTGTCTCACAAAGAATGATTTTTCTAGTTCCACCCATTTACCTGTAAATATCATGATTACATTTTTTTAACGAATGAGTAATAAATACATGTGTAAATATACCATAGTTTTATCTATTCATCTATTAAGAGATGTATAACTTTTATCCGACTTCTGCTTGCTATGAATAGATCAGCAATGAACATGGTTGAACAAATGTCTCTGTAATAGGATGAAGTATCCTTTGGGTATATGCCTAAGAGTAGCATAGCTGGATCTTGAGGTAGATCGATTGCCATCTTTGTGAGGAACTGTCACACTGATTTTTATAGTGGATGTACAAGTTTCCACTCCCAACAGAAAAGGCTGTCTCCTTACTCCACATCCTCACCTACATGAGCTGTCACATATTTTATTGATCTTAGCCATTCTGACAGGTGTAAGATGAAATTGCAAAGTAGTTTTGGTTTGGATTTCCCTGATGTTAAAGTGTGTTGACCATTTCTTTAAGTGTTCCTCAGACACTTGATTTTCCTCTTCTGGGAATTCTCTGTTTATATTGGTACCCATTGTTTTCTTGATATCGTTTTTTTTTTTGTTCTTTTTTTAAAGTTCCTATATATTTTGGATATTAGCACTCAATTGGGTGTAGAGTCAGTAAACTATTTTCCTATTTTGTAGGCTGCCACTTTGAATGACAGTGTTCTTTGCTGTGCAGAAGCCTTTCAGTTTTATTATATTTATTGTCTTCAGTGTCTTTTCCCTTTCTTCAGGTATTTCAATTTTCAGTTCATTGTCGAGCTTAGCGCCTGTCCTAACAGTGTTGTATTCAGAAAGTCTTTTCCTGTGCCAGTGAGCTCAAGGCTGCTGCCCATTTTCTTTCCTATCAGTGTATCTGGTTTGATGCTGAGGTCTTAATCCATTTGGAGTTGAGTTTTGTGCAGAGTGATAGATGTGGATCTATCTTGATTCTTCTTTATGCAGACATTCAGTTTGACCAGCACCATTTGTTAAAGATGTCATCTTTGTTCCAGTATGTTCTTCTGGGTTCTTTATCAAGACTCAAGTCCATAGGTGTGTGCTTTTATGTGTGGATCTTCAGTTTGACTCCATTGATCAACATACCTGTTTTTGTGGTAATACTATGCTGTTTTTATTACTGTAGTACAATATGAGGTAGTATTTATCTCTGTAGTACAATTTGAGATCAGATATGTGAGGCCTCCATCACTCCTTTTATTATTCAAGAGTATTTTAGCTATGTTGGGTTTTTTGTATTTCTATGAGAAGTAGAAAATTGTCCTTTCAAGGTCTGTGAAGACTTGTGTTGTAATTTTAATGGGGACTGTATTGAATCTGTATATTGTTTTTAGTAGCATGGTCATTTTTGCTATATTAATCCTACTGATATAGGAGCATGGGAAATCTTTCCATCTTCTGATATATTCTTCAATTTCTTTCTTCAGTGTCTTAAAGTTTTTATTATACAGGACTTTCCCTTGCTTGGTTAGAATGGGGCAATTGTGAAAGGCAATGTTTCCCTGATTTCTTTCTCAGTTCTTTTGCCATTTTTATTAAGAAGGGCTACTGATTTTTTTTAGTCAATTTTGTATTCAGATAGTTTGCTGAAATTATCTATCAGCTGACGGAATTTTCCAGTAAAAACTTTAACTTATGTATACTATCATATTACCTACAGATAAAGATACTTTGACTTCTTCTTTTCCAAAGAAACATCTCCTTACTTGTCTTAATGCTCTAGCTAAGACTTCAACTACTGTATTTAATAGGTATGGAGAATGGATAACTTTGTCTTCTTCCTTATTTAGTGGAATTGCTTTGTGTTCTTTCCATTTAAGTTGATGTTGACAATGGTCTTGCTGCAAACTTCCTTTATTATATTTAGGTATGTCCTTTGTAGCCCAAATCTCTCCAAGACTTGTACTATGAAGGGGTGTTACATGTTGTCAAAGGCTTTCTCCATCTAATGAGATATTCATGTAGTTTTTGTCTTTCAGTTTTTTTATATGGTGAATTACATTTATTGATTTAAATACATAGAACCATCCCTGCATCTCTGGAATAAAGTCTTCTTGATTGTGGTGGATAATCTCTTTGATGTGATCTTGGATTTGGTTTGCTGTATTTTAGTGAGAATTTTTGCATCTAATTTCATAGGACAAATTGTTCGGTAACTCTTTTCCTTGTTGGGTCTTTCTGTGGTTTGGGTTACATGGTTACTGTGGCCTCATAAAACAAATTAAGCATTGTTCTTTCTGTTTCTAGTTTGTAGAATAATTTGAGGTGTATTGCTATTAACTCTTCTTTGAAAATGTGTTAGAATTATGCACTGAAACCATCTGGTCCTGGTCTTGCTTTGGTTGGTAGGCTTTTAATGACTGCTTCTATTTCACTAGGGATTATAGATATGTATAAATTACTTATATGATTTTGATTTAACTTGGGTAATGGTATACATATTGAGACAATTATACATTTTTTTTAGATTTTCCAGTTTGGTGGGATACATGTTTTTAAAGTATGTCTATATAATTCTCTGGATGTCCTTGTTGTCTACTCTTATGTCCCCATTTCCATCTCTAATTTTGGATCTTTTCTCTCTACCCTTTAGTTAATTTGAATAAGGGTTTGTCAATCTTAATTATTTTCTTAAAAATCTAATTCTTTATTTCATTGATTCTTTGTATTTTTCCTGCTGTTGTTTCTATTTTATTGATTTCAGTCTCAAGTTTGATTATTTCTTTCTATATACTCCTTTTGGGTACAATTTCTTTTTTTTTTTTTGTTTTAGACCTTTCAGGGGTGCTGTTAAATTACTGTTATGAAATCTATCCAATTGTTATTCTATGAACTTGTCTCTCAGAACTGCCTTCATTGTTTGGGTATACACTGTATTAATTTTCATTCAATTCTAGAACATCTTTAATTTATTTCTTAATTTTCATTCAGTAGTGAGTTGTTCAGTCTCCATGAGTTTGTAATCTTTCTTTTGTTTCTAATGCTGTTGATATCTAGCTTTTATTTGTGGTGATCAGATAGGATGCAGGCTGTTATTTCAGTTTTCCTGTATGTTTTGAGATTTGCTTTGTGACTGAGTATGTGATCAATTTTAGAAAACAATCCAGGAGGTGCTAAGAAAAAGGTGTATTCTTTTGTGTTTGGGTGTAATGTTCTGTAAATATCTGTTAGGTTCATTTGGTTTATCATGTCAGTTAGCATCAGAATTTCTCTGTTTAGTTTTTGCCTGAATGATCTGTATATTGGTGAGAGTGGAGTACTGAAGTCTCCCATTAACAGTGAGTGAGGGTCAATACGTGATTCAAGCTGTAGTAGTACTTCAAAAAATGAACTTGGGTGTGGTTCCCTTGTGTCTGGTGCATTGGGATTAAGAATTACAATGTTCTGGTTGCTAGATGAAGCCTCACTGATGACAATTGGGCTAGGCACCAATCTATGAGTACAGCAAACTATCATTATGGGGAATCCTGCAGGAGAGGGGGAGGAGCCAGAGGGGTCAAGGACACCACAAGAAAACACACAGAATCAGCTACCCTGTGCTCATAAGTGCTCACAGAGACTGAATTGCAAGGGGTAGAGTTGAAGATCTGTAGATAGCCTGCATGCTTTTGTGGGTTTCCAGGAAGTGTCCGCTGGTGTAAGGGGCTAGGATAATGAGATAAGTTGGAAAAAGAAAGGTCTATATGATCCATTAGAGATGAGGGACAGAGGGAATGGGAGACCACAGCAGGTGGTCTGCAATAGTAGCTAAAAGTATTTAGAGGCTTTTACAGATTGAGAAGCCATATTCTTGAAACACTCTCTCAACACACACACACACACACACACACACACACAGAGAGAGAGAGAGAGAGAGAGAGAGAGAGAGAGAGAGAGAGAGAGAGAGAGAAACACACACACTCTCTCACACTAACAAGCATACACACTGTATTCTCTGAAACCCATGGGACTTACTGGGATATGCTTTCCTGATTATCTGAGAACAGATATGTGAACACCCAATGCCTGCCTCAATATTTTTAATCAAAGTGAAAAATCAGAATTTTTTTCAGAGCAAGCTTTCAGACATATGTAAATTGGAAAGTATATAAATTAATTGATAACACTGATGTTTTAAACAAAGCAATAATATAAATTACAAAAAATATAAAATATGTAAACTGCATGTGGCATGCTCATAACATCATAATCTAGTTAGGATTTTCCATTAAAAATAAATTTGTTCCATCAAGTTGATTGTTTCTGTTTTCAACAATATAACTTTTAAAAGTTTGCTTCAGAACAGTTTGATTTGGGATAAATCAAAAGAAAGTTGTTTTAATACATACCACAGAAGATTTTATTCTCTCTCTCTCTCTCTCTCTCTCTCTCTCTCTCTCTCTCTCTCTTCTGAGTTCAATACTCTGTAACATGATCTTCCTTTTTTAAAGGAAAAGGAATGATGAGCTTTTAAGGAAACTCAAGTCTTATTTTTCAGAAGTCCATAAGGATATCTCAAGTGCTCAGTAGTTAACAGGAGATTCTGGAGTGTAGGAACTGATGATAAAATAAAAGCTAAGTGCAATTATACACAAGTGATAACCAAGTTGAATGAGACTTCTAACCACAAGCTGTTTACTGAAGTTAAGAACTCCATACACTAATCCCTACAGAGATTAACATTGCCAATTACTCTATTTTTCATTTAGGAAAATTAGTATTTAATAATGTGCTACTGTGGTGGTATTTTACTTGTACTGAAATGTGATTTTAATTGTATGTTAATAAATAAAGTTGCCTGGGGGTCAGAGCTATTAGAGCCATAGCAAGTGCGTGGCGGCGGTGGTGCACGCCTTTAAGGACCTAGAGGGCAGTACATACAGGCAGTGACGAGGCAGTCACATGTTTGGGTTTACAACCAATGAGAAGGCAGAACAGCTAGAGTATATAAAGACATACACACCTCTTTCGGAGAGCTCTGTTGACCGAAGAGGATCGCTGAAGCAGGAAGGGTGAGACTCTTAGCTCTGACCTCTTGGCTTTCTTCTCTGAATTGGCTCTGTGTTTCTTATTTGATAAGACAGTTGGTTACATCTACATGCTACTTCAGGATAATAAGTAATGCTTCACCTTTAAGAAAACATAAATTAAATTTAAAAACATTTTGAAGAAAATCTAAGAACTATAAATTACAAACAGAGAAGGACAAGGTCAGGAAGGGCAGAGCTGTGGGCCAATAGAGTGGGGGTTCTATGTTACACTCCTGTGTCCTTCTGCCCTCAGGAAGTTTAGCATTAAAAGAGATAGTTTTGAGCCACATGGAATCCAGAAAGTTTCACCTTAGAGACAGATCAAGAATATCATTTGAAATACAAGCTGTAACATGGTTTTTAAGTTATAAGAAGCAGATAAAATAAAGTATGCTGCTTACCAGAGCTTCAGAATACAGCCCAGCCCTGGCCTTTCCTAATCCAGCCAATTTCTATTTAGTTACCAATCCATGTCAATGACAAAGACAGTTATGTTACCAGCAGATGCAAGCACACAGTTGTTTATTATTTTCACACGGGTGGACAGGTGAACAGGACAACTTCACAGAAATTGTGCAGCTCCATCCTAGAGAACATATGCATTGACCTCAAGGCAGCCTCCTGCATATGTTAATCATTTGTCTTCTTTTACTGAAGATACAAAAAGTAAACAATAAGACAAATTACAGTTTTCCCAGGTACTGCAGAATTCAGAAATTTTTATTGTATCAAATGCAGTTCAGTTTCTGAGTTGTGTAACATTACTAGTGACTGGCATACATGCTCTGATCAAGCCCTTTGACAGTTTCAACCAAAATCATCAGAAGAGTAACTGCTTTCACCAAGTAGGGAAAGCAAGAACTATGAATAACTTTATGGCACTTTAAGGCAAATTTTGTCTTCAAGTAAAATGTGTCAAAATTAGTTTTTATAATTTTTAAACTTCAGAATTTTGGTTAAAATTTTTTGTAGTTTTAATGTAGTTATCATTTCTCCTTTTATTAATAATCTTTATAATTTTCATGTAAGAAAGCAATACTATACTTAAAAAATTAAACTTAGAATCCTAAAATTAGCATGTTGTTATGGAAGATTTAATATTAGTAATATCAAAAATATGACAAACAATTAAATCATACTCCTCTGCAATTCTATGAACATACTTAATAGCATGTACCCAAAATGAAAGCCCAAAGGTGACCTTAAGATATTAGTTTTCATCTTTAGCAGAATTATTGTGCTCCTGAATAAATATTAACTGAATAATGATTTAATAGTTCTTACATAGTCAACACATCCCATAGTTACCAAAGACCACTCAAACAGATTCTTCTAGTTTATTTTATCTTCATATTTTGTGCTTTAAATAGATTATAGAAATTAGAATACATTATCTGCTGTAACAAAGTGGAATTATGAAAGGAGGCAGAAATCTAATAGACCACGATTATTAGAAATCCTTGTCAGCAAATATCCACATAACTGTAAAGACTAAGCTGAATGGAGAGGGAAAAAGAAGGTGAGTTATTCAGGTTTTCATGCTGTGTTAAAATATCTGAAATGAACGCTCAAAGCAAGAAAGGCTTATTGTGGCTGAGCATTTCAGAGTTTCAGTTCAAGGTCATCTGGCTACATGTCTTTGGGTCTGTGACAAAGCAAGGTATTTCCAGGATAGAAATATGTGATAAAGGAATCTGTACATCTCACTTCAAAGAGGAAGGAGGGGTAAGGAGGTACAGGGAGCAGAATGTACCCTTCCAAGGCACATTCACAGTGTTGGTGACCCCCCTCCTCCACTAAGGCTCTGAGTAGACCATTATACTATGACTCAACTGCTGATGACCTCAAAGTCTTCCTGATCCTACCACCTCTTGAGGCCTGCCTCTGCATACTACTTGATGGCAGGCTGAGTCACCTCTGCAAGAGCTTCTGGGAAACTTTTCATGTTCTAATTATAGCAGTAAGAGAGTCGACCTGGATTGGACCTTGTTTAAAAATTGGCTAGTGTTCAGTTGATTCCAGAAATGTTTTTTTATCATTTATTAAATAATTGTAAAAAGGTGTATGCCTGCCCACAGGAACTTGAGTGTGTGGGCATGGAAGTTATTATGCTTCAAGGCTATATCATCCCTATTAACCATCTAGAAATTTTAAGAAGTGGGTATATATTTTGAAAAATGTTCTGCACAAATTAATATCATTCAAGCATTTTTAGAGTCTCATCAATATCCTCACTAGTAACTCACTGCAGTCAACCACAGTTGAGTTTATTGAGTGTCACAGTGATGAAAGGGGCCAACTATAGAAACCTGAAGTTATTCCACTAGCAAGATGTTACAAGGGTCTCATATAATTTTGACTTCGGTGATTGGTAATAGGTACAGGAAGCCATGTATATACTTGTATTGGATTCTGTCAGAAGGATGGTATATGCCATGACTGTCTCTTAAGATTTATCTAAATGATTGGTGGGATGCAGATATGCCTGTTGGATCAGGAACCACCATCATTTATGTGAGCTGGGGTAGGATAAAGTGTTTATGTTTTAAGCAATGTGCTTGTTTTTTGCATTTGGTTGAGACTTCAGAACATATTTGTCCTTGATCCATTCTGTGCAGAGTAACCTATGTTGAGTAGGTGCCTTTTGAAAATGTTCATGTTTCGTGAAAACCAAAGAATAGCTAAGTGCAGGTCAAGCAACAAGAGGTAGCTAGTAGTTCCAAGCCACTTTCAGAGCGCTATGGATTGATCATCTATTTACTGAGAATAGAAAAACAGCATGATTTCTGGAGGGAGGAACATGCACCCCACCATCAGCAAGAGAGTAAGAATGGGTGTGCTTGGTTTGTTCATTATGCGTATTTCTCAAGACCAGAAAATGACAACACCAGTTAACATGATAGCATTGATGGGGGAGATCTTACAAAACCTTACCCCTAGATGAAGAGTTTCAGGCTACAAAGAGAGGGGAATTATTCTTCTCCAGATACATTCTTCAATACGTTATTGAAACCCAAGCAATCAGTGCTAAACGTACACATATATGAGAAACACTAAATTGACTCAGTGGCTTCTATTTATACATACATGTGTGTGTGTGTGTGTGTGTGTGTGTGTGTGTGTGTGTGTGTGTGTGTGTAACAATAATAATGATAGGTAATGAATGTGAGAGGAAATGGGGAGATATGGGAGCCATTACAGGGGGAGAGAAGGATAGAAATAATGTAAAAACAGTACTCATAAAAAAATCTCAAAAATATTAAATAAAAAAAGCAGAGCAAAATATACTTGTGGTTTTTTTTTTTTTTTTTTTTTGGTCAGGAGCCAGATTTTGCTGCCAAAGGGCTAAATGGTAGCTTACAAACTAAGAGTTGTAAGACACTGTGTTATACATTTTATTCTAGTTTGTAAGTTATTATTTTTCAACAAAAAAAGACACTTGGTTGACTTTTATGTTTATTTCTGCTTTGCATCTCAATGTAGCATCAGATAAATCAGTGCATACTAATGTAAAATGAGTTTTTCAACAGAGTTCTGAAGTTAGACAAAGACTCCCCACAATATATTATATATGAGCTATAAGAAATTTAACCATCCCTGGGTATGTACATATGCATATGAGAAATGGTAAATGCACTCAGTTGGTTTTAAGCGCATGTGCACATGCACACAAATATGTATATATGAATGGATGCATTCATGAATTGATATATGTGTAACAATTATAATTAAAGAAAAGGTCATAAATTTAGGAGAGGGACACAGAATGAGTTAAAGTGTAGATGCACAATTCATGTATTAAATTTTTAAAAAATCATTAAATACAAAAAGTGAATTTAAATTTTTGCCTATATTGTGATATTTGAAAGTGGAAATGTTAATAACAACAGTGATTGGTTGCCTAGGTTCAATTTTAAGAATAATACAGCATTAAATGTATTTGAAACAATTAATCTTTTTTACTGTTTCCCTTAGTTATATTCATATTTAACAAGAAAAATTACACTAATATTCATTTTTATTTTATTGCATATTTTATAACAAAGAATTAAAGAGAGAAAAGATAACACTTGAATCAATTTGATATGATGAAGATATAAAACCAAAAAGTAGCAGGAACCTTCAACAATATCACATGATCCAGGTTCAATCCTAATAAAAATCACGACAGGTCTATGGCCTCCTAACCATATTCATTTGGAGACCCATTTCTTCCCAGGGCACACTGGGCTACATGCAAGCCAGGGCATCCTTAACATCTCTCATGTCAAAGAAAACTACTACTTCATCATTTGAAAGTCATAACCAGGCCTCCTGATAATATTCTTACAGATTCACCTTTCAGGAAACTGGGTACATCAAAGACTGTCATCAGATTATCAAACCAAGTCATGAATCTGGAGTCCTGAGAGCTTTATAAAATTTGTGTTCCATGGAAGTTCATAAGAATAACCCTGAAATTAACAATCACATCTATTTAAAATACCACAAATAACAGCAAATCTTGGGAGTATTCCCAGAAGTCTCTGTACAAATGATAAACAATTTGTGACAGCTGGGTATGTTGCTTGATCACCAAAGTATCAAAAAGTGTTAATGATAAGTTGTGGGGGAACTAATAATAGATTGTTTTTTGCATAGTCAGAACTAGACAACATTTAGCTTGCTAATATGTGAACTGATAAAATGAACCTTATAGTGTTGGGTAAGAATTGCAAAATCAAGTTCAAATAAATGGAATAAATAGTTTATAAATCTTGGGGAAAATGTTTTCTTCTTTTTTAAAACTGTTCAATCTTAGTCAAAAGACAAAATAAAAGCAATAAGAAATGTACTTTTTTTAATGGAAGAGGAGAGAGGATCAGGAAAATTCCATAGGTAGAATAGAACTGGACCCCAGGCCTGGGTGTCTCCTTCCAATGTGCTACCTTCAGACTTTCTCTGGGATGGATTTGAAATAGTACACTTCCCTGATTGAATGCCCCCAGAGCCACTATATCTCTAAGCTTACTGGCTTCAATTTCTTTCCTTTTCTGTGAAGGTCATTGTAGGAGATTGTCTTAAATGCACTGCATACAAATCTCGTCTCTTGTCCAAATTTGCAACATCTTTCCAGTTTCTATGCCCATCATTGTGTTTTTTTCCCTCAAACCAAAGTAGGCCAACACAATGAATAAAACATGTCCTCATATCTAGTTTCTATTTCTGTCAATACTCTGATGATTGTTGGACAGCTATAAAGAAGCAGCTAGTGAATTCTCTGTGGGACCATCCTCTGAGCCTCACTCCTCTCCAGTGACTTTTGATCGGTAGATTACACTTTCTTCTTGCTCAATTTTGATACAGTGATGTCATTCTTAAAAGTTTAACTTGTGTTATGTGTGTTATGTTACTCTGTTCCCCAAAACACACTCATACGACTTTTTGTGTGACTTAAAATCTGTGTGTCCTCCTTGATCGCAGGGAGCCACCACTGTCTTCATGACCACATCTCTCCTCATCCCCAAGTCATCACTTACTCAAATGACTCTAAATCCCTCATGTTTTCAAACTTGCCTTTGCATCTCCTTTCCCTCATGGCAGGTGGCATGCTTCCTGTTCTCCTTTTCTAACCAACTCTTATTCTCTCCAAAATGTTTTGTTGTGCATCATATAGATGCCAGTTGGCAGGATTTAAGAACAGAAATCTCATATTGTAAAATAAAATAAAATAAAAAAGTAAGGATGAATAAAAAAAAAGAACAGGAATCTCTTTTCTTACCTTATAGAGGAGCTTGTGAAAGGTGTGTAGTGAAGTATGCTAGCAAATATTTAGTAGCTGACTCTGAAGAAAAGAGAGAAAGCATTCTAAGGGGAGTGTCTAATCCTATAGTCAACTATGAAGATGCTATCTCTTACGTAGTATTGGGAAGAAATGCTAATAGCCATCCTGCAAATGAGTCAGAGTTAGCTCTGATGAAGAAAGAAGCCAAAAGACTTGGCTGGCTTACAGCTCCCAAGGAGCCCAGAGAGACTCTTTGCAAGATGAAGAAAGAAACTATAATGTTATCTTATTAAGATGTTGGATGTTAATATTTTTGCTAGAAATAATGTATCATGGCCCATCTTCATTACATTTATACAAACATTTAAAAACCTATTCACAGTATTCACACAACCAGCATAGTTTACACAAGACACCAGATCTGGAACCAGAGATGCCAGCAGCTCAGTCCAATACCTCATGGGATAATAAAAGCGGGCAAAATCATCTGACAAGCCCAGAATTCAAAGTCAATGTGTAATATCATGAAGCAGTGAGTCAACTGTCACATGTTCATCATTATAATCTGGACTCTGGCCTGAGCAGGTTGTCTCTGGGTTGACATCATCATCTCGACTAGCAACCCATAGAGGAAGATGTTGTTATGTCTGCCACTAAAACCAAGACTGAGAGCAATTAAGAATTCCACCTATGTCCAAGCATATAGAAGAGGGTTATAGGATTTTGTTCATTTCTTTTATTAGGAGAGTTTTATCTTGCTATGAAAAAATGGAACACAAAAGGTATATAAATAATACCTTTCTTCAATCAATATAACTTAAAATTTCAAAAGCAAGGGTACCACATTAAAGAAAAATATAAAGTGAGTCACTTGGTCTTAAACTACAATTTTTGAAGCTTTTTTTTTTGGTAAAGACTTTATTTCTGATAAGAGGGGATAACAATACTTAATATTTGTGACTAAGGTTATTAATTAATGGAATTACCTGTAAGTTTATCAGAGTAGAAAATAAATCAAACTAGTTTAATCATTTCACCAGAATCACATTTATTTTGTGCCTTTCCCTGGAACTGCATAGAACATCACAATGCAAAATGAATTTTAAACATCATTTACTCTCTATAGACCTGAAGTAGGCTATGTCAGTCTTAGAGTGCATTTCTAATCAAAGATTTTCATTATAAACATTGCCAGATATTATTTAGAGTGTTACTTGTGTGCTTGATTTTTAAGTGTAACTGTTATCATAGCATATGCCCATGTAGAAAGGAGTTGAACATTAATTCACATCTGGTCATTTTCTGTCATCGAGTGGTCCAATTCCACCACTCTATCTTCAAGTCCTGATATTCTGTCTTCTACTTGATCCATTCTACTTAGAAACTTTTCTCCAAATTTTCTAATTGTGTCTTGAAATTCTTCAGTTGTATCTTCATTTCAGCTGGAGTTCTTTAAGTATTCCTATTTTTACTGAATTCAGGTTTCAAGTTGTATATTCCTTTTGTAATACCATTCAGCCATTTGTACTTTTTCGGACTTCAGTTAAGAGTTTATTTCTTATGACTTCTTCAGACATCCTTACTATAAGGAATCATACTATTAACTATCTACTTAAAAATGACTATAGTACATGTAAGTCTGCTTATACATATACATATGTAAACACAATGAAAAATTTCCATCTGGGGCGGCAAAGCTTCCTCTAAGAGCCATAGATTATCTAACAAAAACTCCCACACCAGGCATGAGAATCCCGGCTTTGAGTTGTGGGTCAGGATTGTCCAAAAGAATCCCAGAAGATTATAAGCTGTTACAGTTGCCTTTAGTTATCCCTCTAGAAGTGTAAAGTAAGTTCCAATTGATTAAGATACCATGCACTTTGGGTATAAGTCCCAGAAAACCTGAGTTGAAACTGACATGAAAACCTTCTACCTGAGGACTAGCTTTCTTGGCACCAGAAGACATGCAAATTTTCAAAGGAGGGTAGTAACCAATAATCCTACCCAGCTATGACTCCTATGAATCACAATGACCACCATGGCAAGATAATCCTAATCGTACATTAATGGCATGCACATCTTTGTGATAACCAGAAGTTCTCTGATTGGGCTTAAGATTCACTCAAAAGAGGGAAATCATACCTGAAATCACACTAGAAACCAAATCATACCAGAAACCTAGCCACCCACATGAAGCTAATGGAGTCATGGATTCTGAAGGAGGATCTACCATGGTCACTTTACTAGACCAGAATAAATCCCTAGCTACAGTCTCAATAATTTTCCTTATATGCACTGATGAGTATAGTCATCCCCCTTCATCAAGGAAACTTCTCTTTGCAGCAGATAGAGACCATTATAGTAAACCACAACCAATCACAAAGCAGAAGTGTTTAGTCCAGTCCACATTAATACATCCACAAAGTATCTCTAGCACCCAATGTTCAGGTGTTAATTCAGAAGAGGAGGTGGAATGATTGAAAGAGACAGGGGAGCAGGAAGTTTGCTGTGAGATTATGTTTCTTAGAAATGCCAGAGAAGCTAAATCCACAAAGTCTCACCAACACAGTTGCCTAAACATGATCCTAAAAACCACAAACCCAGCAGATATGCTAATTTGAAGGAGGGGAGCTCACAAGGTCTCAACCCTAGTCAAAAAACAACAGGCAGCTGAGGAATGCTGCCAGTGGATTAAATAGTCTCCTTTAGGGATGAACACACCAATTTGATTGCTGAATACAATTTGGTCAGTCCTAAAAGCATATACATACAAATAACATTATAGACATTATGCAGGTTGTATTTATATATTTAGAAACACATGCACACATGGGCACACACACTCACACACAAATACACACACATACATGCAACAATAATTAATGAAAAAAAAAAGGCCATGAATTTGAAATAGAGCAAGGGGTGAGTGTACATTGTAGGGTTTGGAGAGAAAAAAATGAAAGGAGGAAATAGTAGAGTTATATTATAATCTCAAAAAATAGAAATCTACCACAAAAGGGTTCATTTTTGCCCTCCTTAAGTTCATTCAAGTGTTTATTCTTATTATCCTCTTTGAATCATTTGATCCACTTATAATTGTTATTTTAATTGTATAATACATTTTATAAACTGTTCTTTTAATTTGTGTTCTGATTTTCTTGTAGGCAATTCCCATTGGAGAACATTTCTATAGGAGTGTTCTTTGGGGGTAGATAAGAATAATGCCTAGTTCTTTCTTAAAATTATATATGGGTTTCTCAAAAAAAATAAATAATTTACACATTGTCAAAAATCTCTAGCTATTCCTACATATCCCAGATGAATGGAATAGACTGGGTGATTCACTCTGTGACCTCTTGTAGCCAATGAGAGAAAAGTCCAGATCAAAGGCTAAGCTGCCTGACTACCTTTCTTTTAGCTTTCATAATTAGTACTTCCTTCCTAGTAAAATGTATGTATATATTCATTTTATGCTGATTAAATATAGAAAATAATAAAATTCTTTACTAAGCTCCAATTACAAATCATGCAAAAATTAGGTTTGCCTGTGGTAGTCTTAGCAGTTCTTGTTACTGATGTCATTGCTTCATAGTGTAGCTGACTTGGTGTATGAAAAAGGAGGGTCAAGGTCAAATAAAAGACTCTGTATCTGAACTCCATACTCAACTCCAGCAGAGATACTCCAGCAATTCCAATCACTAATGAGCCATTTGGCAGAAAGTCCTTTCTTGTTATTTGTCATGAGCTGTTTTACCACAAGAATTATTGTTTCATCTACTTTATAGTTATTCTATGCTAAATGCCAATTCTGTGTAAATTAGCCCTAATTATAATTTAATCCAATAAAGGACTAGAAGAGGAAAGCCCCACATAATATTCTTTCTTTTCTCTAGCTATTTGGTGTGAATACAAACAATGTTGTACAAAGCTAGAAAAATATTCAAAAAGGAATTTTAAACAAAAGAAAATAAAATTGAATTTTAGAAACAAATCAGAAAAATATAGTTGAGCCTATTGAGTATTTTTGTCATATGACAAATACAGAAGTTATGAATCCCTATGTTGATTCTGCAGCAGAATCCAGCCAGGCAAATTCTGAAGGTTTACAGGAGAGTTCTATTGGAGAGTATAACAAACTCCTGATCTCTATCCCATTAATTGCTCAGACAGTTCTTGAAGATCACTGCCTAATAACTCTGCAGGCTGACCATATAGACCCTGCAATGGACTGCCTCTTGGCCATAGTCTTTGTACATGGAAAGAACATTAAAGCAGTCACCACAGATGTCTTCTCTCAACAGTTCCAGACAGTAGATAAATCAATCTATAATATATCTTCTCTGCACAGTGACTTATGAAGAAGAAGAAGAAGAAGAAGAAGAAGAAGAAGAAGAAGAAGAAGAAGAAGAAGAAGAAGAAGAAGAAACAAAAACAAAGTAAACCAAACAAAAGCAGGGAATCAAATTTTTCAATTTCACATTCCACTCAGGCAGTAATAATCTAAATGTGAACATTAATACCTGTTACAGTTCTACTGCTGATTATATTATGTTGCTCTCACCAAAAAAATCACAGAGTAAATACATTTTGACAAAGCTGTCTGATAGGATAAAAGGATAGATTATTGAATCTACTCTGAAAAAAAGATACAGAAATGATAGGATAAAGGGTAGATTATTGAATCTACTATGAAAAAGGGGAAGATATATATGTGATGAGATAAAAAGGTAGATTATTGAATCTATTTTTAAAAAGCAACTACTAGTTTTAAATATTTTACATTAGATTAGGTCTTTTATATTTTATACAAATTTTGTATATTGATACAAAGTTGAGATTATTTTTGTTAGAACATACTGTACATACATTTCTACTCTTGTTCAAGGTATTGTATCTATACAACTCATTTAACAATGTAATATAAATTTCTAGTCATTTAAAGTTATTATTACAAACTATTTAGGATACTAAACAAATGCACATTAGTAGTTAGTCACCTATTATAATCGAACTTGTAGTCATATTAGGTATGTTTTCAAGGTAAAACAGATATATTTTAGATGGACAGTTCGTCTTCACACACTTTGGAGATCTACAGAATATGGCATTTAAGATGTTTTAATAAGATAGGTTCTTTTTCAAGGCTGCTGTAAAGCACAAGTGACATGTTACAAATATAAAACAATACATAGTAAACATTCTCATTTGAGAAGGAAAGGCCAGAAAAGCAAATAGCTAATCCTGAAGCTCAGTGTTTGAAATCTGGGGCTCCTGGTAGCATCATCTGGGCTTCAGTAGGGTTGGGCAGTCCTTTTCCTACCCCTCTGATGTCTGCTGTGCATGTTGCCTTTTCAATAAGGCGGCTCTCCCTGGTACTTAGAAGTTTTTTTCTTGACAGGCATCCCATCTTATCAGCCTTATGCTAATCTGTGATTTAAGCTTCATCTTCTGTGAAGCACTCAGAAGCTCCACTCAGGGGAACTGATGCTGCTATTAGAAATCACACAGCCTCATTGTTTTTTTTCTTGGCACCTTGGTGAAAGCCTCCACGGTCCTGTTATTTTTACATTGGCATGACTGCAAATCTCTTATTTCATGGATGCCACCCCCAAGCTGTGTTGCCAGCTGTAGACGTGAGTTGCTCCACTTGAAGCACAGGTGCAGTGGCCAAGTGGCTGGGGTACTGAACCTGGGAAAACAATTTGCTAGAGAGTTCTATTGCAAGGAGGATCTGTGCGTAGAACCTCTATCTTCCCAGACCCTCTCATGTCTGCCACGGTCCTTTCAATGGTCCACGTTTGGGTCTCTTCAGTAGGTAAGGTAACAGTAAACAGTAAGCGGTAACCAACTGTATCTGTGAGAATAGGGGAGTGAGTTGGTTCCTCTTGCATCTGCCGCCTTGTAGGCAAAGCAGAGATTGTAACTGCATCTACTTCATATAATTGTCATGAACTTTAAATGCAGTGATGGAAACAGAAAGTGTATTTTATAAATGTTAAGTGTGATAATCATTTCACACAATTTTTTTTTCATTTGAGTTATTTATCTAAAAACCTATGTCAGGGTTCAGTTCAATCTCTTTCAGGGGCAACACTCCCAATTAGCACTTCAGTTTCTGGAGAAAGTCCTGCCAGCTGTCCAAATTCACTGATGTCCAAACAAAAGTAGTTCCTTGTGTTTTCTCATATTGAGAAATGCCTTTCAGGTTGCCTCAGCTTCCTTCTTTTCTCTTGAAAACCAAACTTTGGTTCTTATGGTCCTTCAAAATAGTGTCCTTTCCTAGAATAAGGTTTTCCTATCTAAACTGGGCATTGGTCGACTTCTCTGTTTTGCCTGCTAAATCCCAAATAACCATATGGAGACATATTATTAATTATAAATGCTCAGCTGATAGCTTGGGCTTATTACTAGCTCTTACAACTTACATTAACCTGTATTTCTTATCTACCTTTACCACATGGTGGTACCTTTTCTCAGCATAGTAAGTTCATCTCCTTCTTCCTGGGCATCTACTGGCGATGCCACCTTCCTTCTTCCCCACATTCTTTTTGGCCACAACTCCTTCCTAACTTCTTTCTGTCTAGCTATTGGCCATTTAGCTCTTTATCAAACCAATGAGAGCAAAAATATTCACAGTGTACAAAAAGATTGTTCCACAGCATTTTACCCATTGTCTAATTAAAAAAGGAAGGCTTTAACTTTAACAGAGTAAAATTACATACAATAAAAACAATTATCAAGTAAGAATTACAGTTACAATATCCAGTACATTGTATTTGGACAGTGTCATTTGTATTTGACAAATCTAGAGAAAATACTCTATTATCTATCTTATCTTTGTGAGTTTAAAGTTTTATATCTAATTTATTTTTTATCATAACTAAGAAAAACTGTAAGACTAATTATTTAGTCTTTAATTCCATCAAAGACCCCAGAAGGATGTAATACTACACAATTACAGGGACATCTGGCTTCCTGGACAGTCACCCAAAGTTCCTCTATGACATTAGGACATCCATCTTTGGCCTACAGGCTTAGTATACCTGACTGACATTTTTGAAAAGCAGAGAATTTTGAAGGACTTCCTTATCTTGGCAAAGTTTGGTAGTTGCTTTCTTTTGCATCCTCCTGGTCCAGTTTGTACAGCATATTGTTAGAAGTCAAAGTAAGGGCAGTTTCTTGACCAATGGATAGCTTTTGCCATAAATAAAATGAACTCCATACAGAAGTTCTTCAATGCCCATCATCTTTTTTTAAGTAAATTAATGCTGCCAAGAGCAGATGTTTCACACTGTCATGAAAATCCTCAGGTTAGTAAACATTTTAATGCCATATTCTGTAAGTCTTTGAAGTGTTTGAAGAACATTTATCTATCTCTATATATGTTTAACCTTGGAAGTTTACCTAATATGACTACAAGTTTGATTATTGTAGATGACTAACTACTAACCTGTATTTCTTAGTTATATTTAAAAATGAGCTACATAAATGCAATACCTAAGACAAGAGTAGAACATACATATATTATTGCAAAAGTAATCTAAATTTGTATCCATAAACCAAAATCCATACCAATATAAAATATTTTGAGATTAATAGTTGCTTTTTAGATTAAAGTAGATTCAATAATCTACCCCTTTATCTCATCATTTCTATATTATATCTCTGTTTCTTCCTTCAGAAAGAGATCCTTGAATTGAACTCCTTTGTTTAGTTTTTTCTTGACTATGACCAATAACAACTTGTAACCAAGCCCCCTTAAATAATGACAAATATTCATAACCCATCTTTTGGGAATGTGAGTGTTGTTTTCTGTAGACTGATCACTGTTGTTTGGGGGTGCTGGTATCTTTGAGGGACCTTGGGAAATTGGGATAATGGTCAAGTTCTGACTGGAGTAGTCTGTGAGGCTGGATCATCTCAACCAGGAGCCTTGAAACTGCTCTGGATGCAAAACTCCGAGAAAACTGAAACAGAGGCATTCTGAGAGGCTGGATCACCTGGGCCATCTGTTTTTATTGGTGTATGGTCCCTTTGCTCTGAAAACACATAAACTTTCATAGGTAACATATATATGTCCATTAATAAATTATAGAGTGTGTATTGTATACAAGTTAACCAAACATGATTTTTTTGTTTTATGTTTGAGCAGGTAAAATATACATCACATGTCTTGTAGTTTTTCTAGGTTTATTTCTTTATGTCTGTAGCCAGGATTTTCAGGGAGTCTTCTTCAATCAAACCTGATCTTTTCAACCCTGAGTGAATCCACAGCCTTTCATACTCTGTAGAAACAAAACACAATCTCTTCCCCAAAGCAACACATCTTTTGACTGTCATTTTTGTCAAGACACTTTCAAAATATATAGGTTTGTTTAATTCAGCAGCCTTCACAATCCAATTTCTCTTAGCAGCTATCATTTGTTTATCAGCAATCAAAAATTTCAAAGACAACACAATAACATACAGGATCCCCACTCCCTATGTACTTTCCATCTTTACATGGCTTTTTTCTTTTATATTACCTTATTCCTTTTTAAGAACTTTAATTTTTAAACTATTTTTTCTATGACTGTCCTATACCCTTTCTCTCTTTTTTCCCCAACCTTGTCTACATTTTTAAATACATTGTTAATGGTTAAAAAACCATTTAGAGGTTTTGTCTCTCTGGATCTATCTTTTACTGTGTATCTGTAATCCTTTCTGTCCGCATGAGCAAAATCTGAAAGCTGCCAGGTGGCATAGCTCATGGTTGGCTGGTGGAGCTCACACTGGTGGATCAAGCCACAGCTGTAGCTGGGAGATGTATCTCTGTACCATGGCCAGCATAAGAGACAAGAGACTAGGAAGCTGTGTTAGGTTCCTTTTTCATGTGTTTTAGAACATTTTAAAGCTTTCTCAGCTCTTATATGGATGTACATACCCCACATTGGGTGTCATTTTTAGTGGACTTTTCTGTGTCACCTACTAGCTCCCAAATAACCACATGGAGACATTATTAATTGTAAATACTTGTCCAATAGCTTAAGTTTGTTACTAACTAGCTCTTACAACTGAAATTAACCCATATTTCTTATCTACACTCTGCCACAGAGTGGTACCTTTTTTCATCATGTCAAGTTTATCTCCTGCTTCCTCTGCATCTACTGGTGACTCCACCTCCTTCTTCCCCACTCTCTTTTTATCTGCAAGTCCCACTTAACCTCTACCTGCCAAGATATTGGTCATTTAGCCCTTTATTGAACCAATGGGAGCAACAAATATTCACAGTGTTCACAAAGATTGTTCCATAGCACCTGGGGCCTTTCTACATTTGACCTTCTCAGATGTCAATCTGTTTCGCATCTTTTGTTAAATGCTCTTACCATTGAAAGATCAAGTTGTTTCTCACTACCACATTCTCTTCTGGCATTTCTTACAGATGCTGAATCATAGAAAACACGATGATAAGAAGCTGATTTCTGACTCACACAAAAAAAAACCTTGGTGTCACATATATGAAAGTGCTGTGTACAATGCCCATGGCTAATTGATATAATAGTTGCATATTGCAAGTGCCATATTTTCACTAACGTCCCTAAATTCTTTCTTCTAGTAATGGTTTGTACAATGTACTGAGCTTTAAAAAGTGCTTAGAAAAGTTATTTAATTGAAGGGTCAATGATTTTAGAAACTACAAAGAGTATGAATCCTTACATTCTAAAAGCTTTAGGCTCAGCGTCATCTCACAGTCAAACAATCAAGAAAGAACTGGCCTTTCATGATTTTAAGTCTATTTTCCTCAACCATTACTTTATATCTACAAATAAATTGATACCCTGTCATACATGAAAACATCTATAATATGATATGGTTAAATATATGTATTAAGTCTCATGACACTTTTAAGTGGTTGTAAAATACCCACCTCTTAGGAAACTTTCCTATATAAATTACCCCTTTGGTAAACTCTGAATGGCCTTTAAATTGATACCTAATTCTTTAATATCTCATTTCCACTATTGACTTCACTGTCTGCCTAATCACAGACTTATCCTTAAGAAGGTCAATGCTGCATGAAGGGTTTGTAAAGGGCCTGCACTTCAAATAGAAAAGTATCTCTATTTTTATCTATTAGTTCAGTTCTTGAAAATAGGCAAATTACACCTCGTGAATCTGTCTAAATAACTTCTCCATGATTCTTTCTGTATTGATTTAGTGGACATGAAATTAGAGGTCTATTAAAGGCTTTTCTTTACCTACCTTCTCCAATAAAGATCTTCAAAATAATTAAAATGCTTGAGCATGAAATATTCAAAAGTTTGGGGAGGCATGTCCTTCCTCAATCTCAGAAAGACACAGCAGTATAGTAGCTGTGCATTTATGGTCATAGAAAACTGTCACTCAATACACAGAGCTTTGATGACCTGCTATCTGCCTGATATATGACAGGTACCCACTAAGAGAAAGGCATGATTTGTCCTTCATGGAGATAGCCATGTATGATGGATGTAGATGAGAGCAAGTGTGCAATATGGTGATGGCTAAGCTATATATAACACAAGAATAGAAATTAGACAGAAAGGTGAGCTAACACTTTGTCCCAAAGTGTTGTGAAGGAAAAAAATTCAAAGTTACATTAGTAAATGCACTTCTGTCCTCTTCCCAGGGTTTTAATGTTTCCCAAGTCAGGACTATACAACCATTCATAGTAAATATTTATCATGCATGCCTTTATGATCAGCATTCTCCTTTAGCCCCAGTGGTGTTTAGGAAAAGCAGACAACTAGTCTGATTGAATTCAAAACAGCATCATGGCTACAACTGGCCGTATGGGAGAAAATTTTCATATGAATTTTACTCATAAATTCTGCCTCATATTAAGTTTTATTTCATTCTTCCTGACATCTCTTTTAATTGCTAATATACAAGAGTATATTGGTATAATGTTATTGAATATAATACAAATATAAATAAATTTAATACTGGGATATATGCTCATTATATTATTTTTAAATAAAAATATGAAATAACACTAGGTTAGAATATAAATCTTCTGAAATCACTTCAGACTGTCTTTTTAATAATATACAAATTTCCTAAATGTCCTTCAACTTCCAGAATTCAGAATAATAGTGCCTTGATAATGCCTAATTTGCATTAGAAAAGTCACACAGCCAAGGCCCTGTAAGATTAGCCCCACTAGGAAATCATTCTTCCTTAAAATTCCATAAAGCATAGAATATATGCTATAGACTGCCTTTAGAGATAAAAAGTTTGAGTCCCAACTTAGCTAATATTAATCAACTTTGAGAGCAAGCTCAAAGAAACAAGGCTTGTAGCCTGGCCTGTAAGTTACTACTTTATCACTGTGACAAATTCCTGAGATAAATAATGGAAATGTAAGAATTACCAATTTCTGTCTCAGATTTATAAGCTTCAGTCCACGGTCACTTGGACTCTTTGTTTTAGACCACAGGCAAGGCCAAACTCACAGGAGAGTGGGTGTTGGAGCATTGCAACTCATGTCACTGTGGCCAAGAAGTAGAGATAGACAGGAAGAGGTGCAGGGTCATTAAATCCTTCAAAGAAATACCTCCAGTGACCAATTTCCTTCCATGTGGCTAACCTAACCTCTACCGTGATTCAATCAAGACTTGACACACAGGATTTGGGAAGTACTGATGATCCAAACCATAACAGTAACTGTTGATGCAAACCCCACAGCTCTCATCTTAAAAGGAATAAGAGAGAATTCATTATGGAGCCATTTGGAGTGATCATGGCCCAGGAACTTAGATATAGGTTACCCCCAAAACCCATGTTCCAACATGGAAGCAGTTTCATGCAGTTTTATAGTTTTATAAAACAAAGAAAGTCATAAATTAAGGCAAGTTTAAAATACATTGGAGGGTTCATTGAAGAAGCAGGTACAGAAAGATGGGGGAAGCTTTTCTATAGGTACAGGATGCTATCAGGATGCTACATGCTTTTGGGTTGGTGGGAGCTAGTGGCTGCCAAGCTAATATATCTCAAAAGGTATTTATCTACTAGTCATAGGACATTAGTTCTGACACAGAAGTGTACAAGGAATGGCTGGTCTGGAGGGTCAGAACTGTCCCCAATAGTCTCTGGACCTGCAACATTCCAATGTCTCCATGATACTGAAATTCTAACCAGCCGCCCCCAATTTCTATGAACACAGCCTCTTTCTGGTAGTTTTCCTTCACATACTCTATGACTGCATTATTTCTGGCAGTCACTGACAAAATAGAAGAAAGATGTGAACTTCAGAGCTTTTATCTGCAGAAAAACCCATTCCGACTTATTTAGTATACAGTTAAATAGTCACACTAGAAAATGGTAACATCCAAAACATATCCTTTTATGAAATGAATAGAATGAAGTGAAAGAACAAACAAATGAAACCAGGTGACTGCAGAAGCATAGGACTCTTTTTTTTTTTTTTTTGGACAGGGTTTCTCTGTGTAGTTTTGGTGCCTGTCCTGGATCTCGTTCTTAGACCTCAAACTCACAGAGATCTGCCTGGCTCTGCCTCTGAGTGCTGGGATTAAAGGTGTGCCACCTATGCCCGGCCTGCATATGACCCCTTGATCCTATGCTTCCTGTGTGGTTTTTTTTTTTTTTTTGCTGTTTTTATACTCAGGGCCATGCCTTCTGAAGTCAATTGCCTTACTCTCTGGTCTCACATGCCCTTGTATGTTTTTAAATCATTTGCTTGTGTTTTGATATATCCATCTGCTATGGGATGGTCTGTATGTTAAGTGTGTTGCTGATTGGTCAATAAATAAATCACTGATTGGCCAGTGGTCAGGCAGGAAGTATAGGCGGGACAAGGAGGAGAATAAAGCTGGGAAGTGGAAGGCTGAGTCAAAGAGACACTGCCAGCCGCCACCATGACAAACAGCATGTGAAGATGCCGGTAAGCCACGAGCCATGTGGCAAGGTATAGATTTATAGAAATGGATTAATTTAAGCTGTAAGAACAGTTAGCAAGAATCCTGCCACGGCCATACAGTTGTAACCAATATAAGTCTCTGTGTTTACTTGGTTGGGTCTGAGCGGCTGTGGAACTGGCAGGTGAGAGAGATTTGTCCTGACTGTGGACCAGGCAGGAAAACTCTAGCTACATCCATCCCTCTTTTTTTTGTATTAGATGAAGAGTTCCTGTATTTTTCCTCTTCCCTGGTACACAAATATCTCTCATTCTGATTAAGTCCCCCTTGGCAACCCTATGATAGACACTCTCCTGCACCAACTTATTCAATGTAGTTCCCCTTTGGCGGAGTCTTCATTGATAGACTCATGAGAAATTCTAAATGATACATTCAATAGGGAGCATGAGACAGAAACTAAGTAATAACAAAGGCAATACTCTTTCAACAGGTATAAACTTCTTCATTAAGCTTGAGATCCTGAACAGTGACTTTCATCCTCCTTCCTTCCTATAGACACCACTCTCCAATTAGAAGGCAAGATTTTTTCTCATGGTTAGATTTTTTTTTAAAGCTCACAAGATCTGATATTTAATACCTTTATCTTAACCATGACATCCATTGGTTTCTTAACTTGTCCTCGAGTAAAAAAGAAGAAAAATATAAAGAGAATTTTCACTTCTCTCATGGGACAATAAAGTAAATATTTTTGCTTATGCATGCTCTGCCCACAAATGGGAATCCTGAGAGGTGACACCGTGGGAGTGGCAGCATGAATATCATCATTTCTACTTTTTATGTTGTTCTGACAAATGTAAGAAAAATACTTAAAGATCCTTCTGACAGTTCTCTCCTTGTGAGCAGGAGAAAGACCTGGACACCTAAGTAAAGATACTATATGATCACATTTGTCATCTCTGAGCCATAATCAGAGCTAGGAAAAGTGGCTACTAGACAGTGCAGCATCCCCCTTCTCCCTTCTACTCTTCCCGTGTTGTGCTTTTCCAACTCAAAGCTCACGTTGCCAAAGTCAACTGTCACTGCTCTATTTTTTACACGGCCATTTATCTGCAGGAGTTGCTGGGCTCTCTTGCTCAGGATGGCAGATAAAGGACCATAAGTGGTTAGAAAACACTGCCTGCTTAATGCAGGAGGAAAGAAGCTATTGTACTGGAGGTGCAAAACCAAGAGTAAACTTAACACACCATTTACACAACCGTGCACGGATTGCTTGCGCTACAGAGAACGTCAACTGAAACATGGGATGCATTTGTTTCCTTCTTGCAAATTTCTCTCTGAAGATTGTCAAGCCCAGCTCTCAACGCAGGACCACTGTGAGACTTTGTGTGACCGAATTTGCTGGTTGGAATGTGGAAGAGTTCTAGCCACTTGTGGTGGTGCACACTTGTGATTCCAGTGTTTGTGTAATAAAGGCATGAAGACAGTCATCAGTTTGAGGCACTGTAGGCCATATAAGTTCCAGGCAAGCCAAAGCCACATAGCCAAACATTTTAAATAAAACTAAAAATAAAGAATTCTAATTCAGAGTTCTTGTGAAAGCAACAACTCTCAGTGGGGTGAAAGTGCAGCCTCAATTACCTTAGTTGTAACTTCCATTTTCCTGTTGTGCAGAGAGAGGGAAAAGACTGTTTAACTATTATTGATTAAAGAATATAATACCCAGGTAATCATTGTCTTGACAAACAGTTAAGAGGACTACAGACCATACTATCCATTAATCTTCATGCAAACTAGATTCACTAAAGTCTTTGAATTTGGTTGGACTTGAGATGAGTCACTAGGAAAACAAGTTAATTGTCCTTCCTATCTGTACCATGCCATATTTAACAGGAGCCTGATGGGTTTCCATCCTGAAAACCCTTCATATTACTTACTTAACTGTCTGTAATGTAGGTTTTGCTTTCATTTAGTCAAGCCATGACTAATAGGATGAAGTTGCATTTAACTATCAAATATTGGTTTTATGAAACAATAAATTTTAATGAGTTTGAATATTTCATCTTCAGCTTAAAGTCAAAACCAAGTTACACAATTAGTGAAATCCATCGACCTTTTGGTTGACCTATGTTAGCATATCTACAACTAATTTCTCTGAATTGAACTCGAAAATTGAGTAAGTGAAGATTGAGGACAAAATTTAGAAGCAGGAGTTTCAGATATAGAAGCAAGGTGAGATTAGTCTAGCATGGGATCCCACTGCCTCCCTGTGCTTGAAACTCAAGCATCGAAATCCAGGTAGTGATGAGAAAGGACTGGAAAATATCATTGTGATCAATAAAGCAAAAAGCAGAGCATGAATGCTAAGTGAAGACAGGTACATACATGAAGGGGGAGGATGCTGTTCAGTATGGAGTGTTCCCCTGCTTGCTCCAGAACCGTAGGGCAGTGATTCCCAATCTTCTTCATGCTGTGACCCTTTAATACAGTGCCTCATTTTGTGGTAACGGCCAACCATACAATTATTTTTTGTTGCTACTTCATAACTGTAATTTTGTTACTGTTATGAATCATAATGTAAATTTCTGTCTCTTCCATAGTCTTAGGTGATGCCAAAGGGACCGAGAACAACTACCCTAAGATCATTCTTAGGAATGCAAAGTAAAGTGGGTGTTTGGATTGTATAGATACAAAGCATCACTGTGAAGATTTCTTATGAGATATGAAACTCAAAATGGTAACTGCATGATGGAAAAACCAAGTCACTGTAATATTGACACGTTAACAATGAGCAAAGTGCCTGCACCAGGAATGTGCAAAGCCAATGGTATTTGCTTCTTTTTTTACAGGGGAAAAATCAATTATCAAGAAAACCATTACAGATAAATATTGATGAGGGATACTTGTGTTTGAATGCTGTTTCTTTCTATTAGTATTAAAAATTAACTCATTCTTGGGTGAAAATGTGAAAGAATGGGATCAAATTACCAAAACAAGGTAGCTCTCTCTATACTATCTCATGCACAAAAGACTTTATGCAAAATATTCAAGTATCACATTCCAGAACGCATATCTTTAAGTGATGACAACATGCTTACCTATAGCACAATGTGTTTCTATCCCTGACGGACAAGGCAATGACATCCCAGTGTTGTCCACATCATAATCACCAGGATCTGTGAATCTATTAAATGATAACAGTTGCCATTCAAGGCTCCTAGTCAAGAGTTTAAAATAATGAGGGGATGCTGGGCCCAACATATGCACAAGTATCATTAAATATTGGAGATGGAGAGTAGAGACAGAAGGTTGTGATGGAAGTCTTGACTGGCGGTTACTTGCTTTTGAAGATAGAAGGCGTGAAAGAATGGTGTTCAGGATCTACAAAACTCTCAGGGCTCAAGGAAGATTCATTCTCAGGAGCAGCAGGTCAGAAGGCATCCCTATTGACATCTGACTTCTCACTCAGCCTGATCACGCTCCAGGATTGGAAGAGGATCATTTTGTGCTGATGGGAAGGTGTCTAGCCTTTCGACATTACCACACAACTGTGTCATCTACAAAATTTGCAGTTAAGAAACACCCAACTGACTTTCAAAACAAAATGAAAAACAAACAAAAAAACTAATAAAAGAACATAAAGAGCCTATCATACATTTTGAGTAACTTACTATTTTATGCTGGGCCACGTGCTTGCTATCCTTAGCCCATTCTATTTTCTTATATCAACAGAGCTGTGTAGATACAGATAGCATAACCAGTAACTTATATCCAAAGCCTGACTATGAAATTTGTGAAAAGATGTATTTTTATATGCATTTTTGAGATGGAACTCTTTCATTGAAATACTTCTACAGCACATGAGAAAGTATTTTCTAATTCATTATAAGTTACCTCTAGGAAATACTTTTAAGGTATAGTAAATAAATGGAGTTAAAGAGGAAATGGTGAGTATGGATAAGAGGCAAACTTAGGAATCTTCACCTTGCATATGTCTGGGCCAGTAGTCTCTATTCAAAGTCACGTAAGTCACTGTGTCTTTTCCTAGCTTATTAACAAAAAGATGAGAGTTATGAAGTACGTGTTTATTGTGAAAAACTTCTGTTCTTGAACTCCTTTTTTCAACTAGGCCCCCATAATCCTTCTGTCTACTCCCCAAATGTAACCTAGGGTTACAGGTCAGCCTAGACCATGTGGGTTTTTTCAATGAGTTCTGGGATTTAATATCTGGTTCTTATGCTCATACAATCACTTCCAAATGCCCATCCATCTCTTTCATCCTTGAGAATTTTAAAATCTATTTCCTTGGTCATTTTCTCCATTAAGTTTTTAAATTACTATGATATGTATATATAACACATATTTAAAACACAGAAATACAAATTAAATAATGAAAAAGGAAAATGAAATATTCATATCACAGCCATAAAATTCTTTGTTGAAACCCATTATAACACACATGGAAGCTATATTGAGGTTGTGTATGGAAGAGTAAGGGTATTCTGTATGTCTATAGCTACACAAACTACCATGATAACTTCCTGCACCTCATCAGATTTTGTGGTGTTACATAATCACTGTAGCCTGATGTAACATTGCATATACTTATAAAAAAATAATTCAGTAGAGGTTTAATGGAAAACTACTTTTTCCCCTTCAGTCTGTGCTACGGTAAGAAGGTGGCTCATTAATGTGATGGGTACAAGTGTCAGAGCTCCCTGCAGATTCATGCTGCCCAGTTATTAATGACCAAGGAAATAAAGTAGTCACTCAGGACTAGATGCTCAGCAAGAGGAGAGGGGCTGGCATGACAGTCACTCAAATTAGCTCAAATTGGCACTCAAGATAATAGGCACCATTTTACAAGAGCTTGCTTAACTAGGTAGGCATAATAGCCTTACCCTGAGACTCCATCCTCATATCTCTGGTAAGCCTGGGCTGGGTGTCTAATAAAAGACATTTCTGTGCTTAAATACGAGAAAGGACTGATTTTGCATGACACAAGGTTAATCTGATTGCTGATTGTCACTTGATACCTGACACCAGGCAGATCTGTGCTTGAATTATGTCTGCTATTCACTAGCTTTCTGAATTTGAATGAGTACAAAAGTATTCCAGACTCTGATTTTCTTTATTAATCACAGCTATTGTGAATGACTTTCTCTTGGATTGCTTTAAGTTAATGTGTTAATGAAATGAATATACATTGAGTAATGTGATAATAATGTGCCTGTAATGGTCAAGGGGATTACATTTTAATACCAAAGAAAGGGATTATCAGAAGTGTGTCTTCATGATGCAATATTTGCTTTGAGTGAAATAAGAAAATGGAGCAACATCAGAGAAAGAAGCATTTATGTAGCTACCATATGAGTACCTCTGAGGTAAGACTATTTAGTGACCTGCAAAATCTTAAGTGCTGAAGGTTTTGCCTCATCTAGTGGAAATTAAGAAGTGTTTGACTCACAATGATACAAACTACATCATTGAACAGTTTGATCTACTAATGAGTTCGGGATGAACAGACTGTTTTTCAGTAAGGACTATTTGGAATATTCAGGTCATTAGAGACATGCCTTTGAAGGATATATTTTGTTTTCTCCCTCCCTCCCTCCCTCCCTCCCTCCCTCCCTCCCTCCCTCCCTCCTTCCCTCCCTCCTTCCCTCCCTCCCTCTCTCTCTCTCTCTCTCTCTCTCTCTCTCTCTCTCTCTCTCTCTCTCTCTCTCTCTCTCTCTCTTTCTCTCCCCGTCCCTCCTTTCCTCCCTCCCTCCCTCCCTGCCTTCTCCCACATCATTCTCTCCCTTCCTCCTTCCATCCCCTTGGCTATTGTCAGGTAAGCTACTTTGCCCTATCACAAAGGAGCTTAAAAATAAAGAAGCCAAGTGATCATGGCTTGAAAAACTCAGAAACTGTGAGCACAAATGGCTTCTTCCTTTTGTGTTGCTTGCTTAAGACATTTTATCATAGTGATTTAAAAAAGGTGCCTAACTTGGGGGCATTTGATAAAATAAGTCTTATAGAGGAAAAACTAGGGAAAAGATTTAAATGCTAACATAATAAAATAGTCCAAAAGTATTGTGAAAAGGAAATGTACTTAAAAAGAGTGTGACTATGGTATCATGCAAATGGTTGACATTTGTATTTATGAATTTCAGTGTGGTTCCCAGTAGGAAATCTGAATATTGAGATTAAGCAAGTACACACTCATGAATAACTAAACAGATAACCATGACCAAAAAAAATTAGAAAGAAAACAGCAAATGGCAAAATTTAAGCTGTAGATTCTGAACTTGCGAAAACTGTTTCAGCATAAGTACAGCTATAGTCTGGGTGGGTTTCACATCACTGTTGCCCATCAGCAAGTACTGACAGGTGACCTCCATGGCAGGAATATATAGCTACAATTTATTAGTCAATTTCCAGTGATCAGAACACTCATTCCGAGTCTGATTCCTTGGCATTTTTAATTTTCTCTGAATTCTCTGCCCACCTCATTGTCTCTGTTTCTCAATCTTTTTTGTAAGATTATTTTCTTTAGGTTCAGTTCAGTTTTCAAGTCTTATTTTTTAAAATGTCTGGGAAGATGATTCAGTGTATACTTTCTATTTTTATAATGAATTAAATTTATTAATTTATTTTTATATCTCAACCATAGTTTCCCCTCCCTCCTCTCATTCAATTTCCTCCCATCTCCCCCCATCCCTCCCCATCCACTCTGCCTCTGTTTCTATTCAGAAAGGGCAAGTCTCCCATGGGTGTCAACAGGGCATAGCATATCAAGTTGAGGTAGGACTAAGCTCTTCCCCTTGCATTAAGGCTGGGTAAGGCAACTCAATATGAGGAATAGGTTCCTGGAAGCCAGCCAAAGCATTAGGGACAGACCTGCTTCTACCACTAGGAGTCCCACAAAAAGATCAAGCTACATAACTGTCACACACATGTACAAGGTCTAGGTTGGCCCCATACAAGTTCCCTAGATGTTGGTCCAGAGTCTCTGAGCTCCTATGAGACCAGGTTAGTTATTTCTGTGGGTTCCCTTAGGATGTTCAAATCTCCCTGGTTTGTACAATCTTTCCTCCCTCTCTTCAACAGGATTCCCTAAGCTCGACCCTGTGTATGGCTGTGGATCTCTGCATCTCCTTCTATCAGTCACTAGATGAAGGCTCTCTGATGATAATAGGGGCAGTTACCAGTCTGATTATAGGAGATGGCCAGTTCAGGCTACCTGTCCACTATTGCAAAGTTTCTTAGCTGGAGTCATCTTTGTAGATTCATGGGAGTTTCCTTTCCCTGAGGCTTCTACCTGACCCCCAAATGCCTTCCACATCAATATGTCTCTTTCATTACTCTCCTCTTCTACCCCTCTGCAACACAATCCCTCATGTTCCCATCCCTGCCAGTCCCCAGTCTATCCAAAAGATCTCTTCTATTTTCCCCTTCTTAGGGCAATCCACGTGTCTCTATTCCTCTTTGGGCCCTCCTTGTTATCTATCCTCTCTGGGACTGTAGATAGTAGTATGGTTATCCTTTACTTTACAGGTAGTATCTACTTATGAGTGAGTACATACCATGTTTATCTTTCTGGGTCTGGGTTACCTTTCTTAGGATGATTTTTTTTCTAGATTCATTCATTTACCTTTGAATTCCTGATGTCATTGTTTTTTAACAGCTGAATAATACTACATTGTGTAAATGTACCACATTTTCTTTTTCCATTCTTCAGTTAAGGGGCATCTAGACTGTTTCCAGGTTCTGGCTATTTTGAATAACACTGCTATGAACATAGTTGACCAAGTGTCCTTGTAGAATAACAGCATCTTTTGGATATATGCCCAAGAGTGTTATAGCTTGGTCTTGTAGATTGATTCTCAATTTCTGAGAAACAGCTGTATTGACTTCCAAAGTGGCTGTACAAGTTTGGACTCCCACCAGCAGTGGAGGAGTATTCCCCTTGCTCCACATCCTCTCCAGCACAGGCTTTTGCTTGGGTTTTTTATCTTAGTCATTCTGACTGGTGTAAGATGGAATCTCAGAGTCACTTTGATTTGCATTTCCCTGATGGCTAAGGATGTTGAACAATTCTTTAAGTGTCTCTCAGTCATTGAGATTCTTCTGTTGGGAATTCTTTGTTTAGAACTATACCCCAATTTTTAATTGGATTACTTGGGTTTTTGTTATTGTTGTTGTTTTTTGTTTGTTTGTTTGTTTTTTGATACTTATTTTCTTGAGTTCTTTATATATTTTAGAGATCAGTCCTCTGTCAGATGTGGGGTTGGTGAAGATCTTTTCCCACTCTGTAGGCTGCTATTTTGTCTTATTGACTGTGTCCTTTGCCTTACAGAAGTTTTTCAGTTTGAGAAGGTCCCATTTATTAATTGTTTCTCTCAGTGTCTGTGTTAGTGGTCTTCTATTCAGGAAGTGGTCTCCTGTGCCAATGCATTCTATGCTACTTCCTACTTTTTCCTCTGTCATATTCAGTGTTGCTGGATTTATGTTGAGGTCTTTGATGCACTTGGACTTGAGTTTTGTGAAGGGTGATAGATATGGATCTATTTGTATTCTTCAACATGTGGACATCCAGTTATGCCAGCACCATTTGTTGAAAATGCTTTCTTTTTTCCATTGTATAATTTTGACTTCTTTGTCATAAATCAGGTGTCCATAGGTGTATGTAATGTATGTCTTCACCTCAATTCCATTGATCCATCTGTCTGTTTTTATGCCAATACCATGCTGTCTTTATTACTATAGCTCTGTAGTAGAGCTTGAAAACAAGGATGGGGATTCCTCCAGTAGTTTCTGTATTGTACATGATTATTTTAGCTATCTTGGATTTTTTATTTTTCTTTATGAAGTTGAATATTGTTCTTTTGAGGTCTGCAAAGAACTGTGTTGAAATTTTGGTGAGCATTGCATTGAATCTATAGATTGCTTTTGATAAGATGGCCAATTTTACTATGTTAATCCTACCAGTCCATGAGCATGGGAGATCTTTCCATCTTCTGTTATCTTCTCTTATTCTTAAGACAGGACATTCTTAAATTGAAAATTATTAACTAGAGTGTTGAGTGATTCAACCCCATCCCAGCTTCTGTGGGAATTTCATTACTATCTTTAAACATTTTGGGATATTTATTCTTGTGTAATACTTGCAGTTAAATATCAATACTTCCTATATATTTTTATTGTTTTGTCCATTATCTTGTAGCAAGTACATAAGAAATTTATCCTCCTTGCTATGATTTTTTACCAACCAATTCTTCTGATACAAGTGTGAACATGAGGCATGGCCAACTTTGCTGAACTTGGAACAGGGAAAACAGAAGAGATGTGATATCACAGCAAACAGACTGAGGGGAAAAAAACAAAAATTGTTGGTAATTCCATCTCCCCACTTGAATATCTAACTCATTGCTTCAGGAGCCACAGACTCCTCTTCTTATCCCCCCTCTTCAATCAGTGTGCTCTCAGATATTTGTTTTCTTCTATTATGTTTGAAAGTGGAGTTTTAATTTCAGAACTCAGATCCTGATTCTACTGCTCATATTAAAATGTCACTATGGCACTATACCCTTGTAATCCAAGCACTGATAATGGACACAGAAGTATCAGAACTTTGAGGCCAGCCTACATGAAATCCCGTCTCTCCCCTCCCTACCACACACAAGAACAAATTCTTTATTATCTCTAGCAACCTTAGGTCTATTACTGTGGGAGCAGCAAGATGCACTGCTAATTCAGCTCTTTCCAAGCATACCATACTGAAATGTTTTCATGTGCTTTTGTTTTCCCAAGCACATCGGAATGACACAGCCCCAGTGGTATTAACTTTGACACTTCCTCCAGATGATAGTGAAAAGTTAAATAGTGAAAGTTATAATAGTACTGATGGTAAAAAAAAATAGTCAGCTTTGATGATGTCTTAATTTTCACTGTGTTGTGTTAACTTGGATTGTAATCTTAGATTCCCTTTCATCTTCTTGACATGCTCTGTGATACCATATCATCTGTTCCCAAGGCAGAATAGATATCCTCACTAAAACATCACTTTTATTTGTGACTTTTAAATGTTACAGAATTCCCCCTTATGTTCAGATGTGAGAACTTGACTCTTTTCTTAAAGCATTATCCCATTCATGAAGCCTTCTTTCCTTCATCTAGAGAGACATAATTGTTTTTTGCTTTCTTAACATGAAGCTGCTAAGCCATGTTCCTGTTCATCAGGGCTTGATGGAAAGATATACACCTGCTTTCTCTCTCTTCCCTCCCCCCCCTCTCTCTCTGTGTGTGTGTGTGTGTGTGTGTGTGTGTGTGTGTGTGTGTGTGTGTGTCTGTGTGTCTGTTTCTCACCTCACCAGTATTCTAGCCTTCTCTTCTTTCTCCAATACCATACTTACTTTGTGGGTCCAGTAGGTTTTCTTCCTAGGAAGTTTGGAGAAAGCCTCATCTAGGAAGGATCACACATCAAATAATTTCCACAGAAAATAACAGACATTTGGGGATAGAGGCCCAAACCGTGTGTTTGGTACCCTGGTCAGTCTCTAGAGAAATCACTCTATTGGCTCTGGGAAAACTCTATAAAGCTGGATAGAGAAGGAAATGAAACAGACAAAAGCCTGTCACCTTGCATTCATTAGGGCAAGTCAAGGCATAGAAAATTCTGCTGCACAGACACCCCTGGAATAGCAGGTATTTCACATAATCAGCATTTAAGAACTATTTGGGAAGTCCTGCAGAAAAGTGGGCAGAAAGGTTGTAGGAGTCAGAAGGGATGGAGGCCACCAGGAAAACACACCCACTGAATCAATTAAGCAGAACTCATATGGACTCACAGAGACTGAAGTGGAAACATGCACCTGCAAGAGTCTCCCACCAGGTCCTCTGCACACATGTTATGGTTGTTAGCTTGGTTTCTTTGTGGTACTCCTAATGTTGGAGTGGGTTCATCTTTGACTCCTTTGCCTGCTCTTGGGACTCTTTTTCTCCTGTTGGGTTGCCTTAACCAGCCTTGGTGTGAGGACTTTTCCTTTTTCTCATTGTATTTTGTTTTTGTTTTGTGTTCAGTTGTTATCAATTTGGAGGTCCACTCTTTTCTGAAGGGAGATGGAGGAGGAGTGGATCCTGGGGAGAGAGGAGGGGAGAGAAAGCTAGGAGGAGTGAAGGGAAGGGAAACTGTGGTCAGGATGTATTGTATGAGAGAATAATATACTTTTAATAAATAGTAATAATAAAAGACAAGTGTCCTTTTCCATTTATCATGTAAGCTAGACCATATGCCTGCCAAGTGATGAAAGAGAGGTAGAGAAGGAACTGCAGTCAAAGGAAGATGCAGGCAGGATTCTACTTCAGGTGTCCTTGCTTTGGTAAAGAGATGGTGTACAGAGGAGCTTGCAAAAATTGGTAAATGGAAATATTTTGCATGATATTCGATTCATATACTTGCTTGGCTTGTGTACTCTAAGCATATGCCTACCTGTACCCAACGTCTACCCTGTTGCTTGCTTCCACAAAACTCCATGCCTGATTTACTCTGCTCTGCCCTTTCATCCTTTCATAGCTTCATCCACAGTGCACTCATGTGCTTGTGCAATTCACTACGTTCTCCAAACACTGTCCATTGAACTTTAGAGTCAAACTGAGTGATGCTTCTCTGGCTCTGCCATAGAGGTCAGGCAGCGAGTTGTCTAATAGATGCTGTGATCTTAAGCCTGCATGACTGGCTCAGACTTTTTCAGTAAGGAACACATTCCCACTCTCACCCCTGCATCTTCCAAAGGGAAACGGTGATTTAAGAAATTAACAGAGATTGTAAAAAATCTTGTCTGCTCTCTAATGTTATATTCTCATTTTGTGTCAGGTATCAACATGGAGACTCCCAGAAGTGGTAAACTAATGAGATTCTTGTTCAGGATGTAAGATATTTCCAGAAGAAAAGAGTCCTAGAAGTAGCAGGTGTGTCTATTAGTAACATAAACTCTGTGTTTTAATTACACAGCATTCCCTACAGAGTGTACACATATGTTGTTTACTCAACTTTTTAAAGGTTTATTAACACCCCCCCTAATCCCCTTCTTCCCATCACACAGGTTAAAAGATTTCTTTTAACTAAGTCTCATTACAAAACTTGCCCTCATTAAGAAATGACTGCATAATAAGCACTAAGCCTGTGGCAAATTTTTATTCCTTACAGAATGGTTGGTGTAGGAACTCAGCTAAAACAGCTCATAATCTTACAATCATTGTTTAGTCCAAGTTACACCTTTTATTGTGATGTTATATTGAAAAGAAGTATGCTTCCAAATTATAGAACAGAAAAAAACAGTTTTGAGATTTTTTTCCCCCCTCCGGTGACTATAACCAGAAAAATGTCCACACCCATCTGTAGTTCTGGCTTTCTTCCATGGTGAAAGAGGCTTGAATCAGGTAGTTCCCACTATGTGTGCCAATATGCTTTCACACACGCAACATGCATGCACACACACACACACACACACACACACACACACACACACACACACAGGTGTTAAACACAACGCCTTCACATATTTTAGGCTATTGCTCCAGCACTGAGCTCTTCCCACAGTTCCCTTTGTCCTTTCTAATTTGGATGAAAGATTCCTGTAAATTATCCAGATTGGCCTGGAACTCACCCTGTAGCCTAGGCCGGCCTAGAGCTTGTGATCCTCCTGCCTCAGCCTTCCTTTCCCAAGTCACTAGGATTATAGCTATGTGTTCACAACGCCTAGATAACGTGTCATATTTTCAACTAAGTAATTGTTGACCAATTTTTCAGATTCTAAAAGATACACCCACATCCTTGGAGAAGACTTAATTGTGAAGTCAGTGTCATGCCTCTGAGTCTATCACCATGAATCCTAAAGTGTTCCAGTTTTGGACAACAGTGAAAGACTTAGCTCAAGGGGAGAGGATATGTGATTCTGTGACAGTTAATGTTAATCGTCACACCTCATTGGATTTAGAATCATTGTGGAAACATGCCTCTCTGCATGTCTATGAGAGTGTCCCTAGGAAGATTCATCTAAGGAGGGAAGACCCAGCCCAATGAAGCTGGTGCCATCCCACAGTCTAAATTCCTGAACTGAGTGAAAAGGAGAAAATGAGCGAAGCACCAGCATTCTCTTTTCTCTGTCCCCTGACTGAGGGATGCAACTGAGGAGTGTCTCCTACTCCTGTGACCTCAAAAGGTGAGCAAAATACATCCTTCTTTCCTTAAGTTGCTCCTGCCAGATAATTTGCCATAACACGAAAAGCAAAGGATGTAACACCCTTCTGTCACTTGGAGTCATAAACCCAGAGCACTTTTTGACAATATGTAATGCTGTTGTTTGTTGAGAGACAATCTGCTTGTTGGAGAATGTTAATTACCATATTTGAGAGACATGATCAAATATCTCAGAACTGTAAAAAGCCTACTCTAGTTTACATCAAAGTGTTGAAATGTGGACTCCTAAAATCCAATTAAAAAGCATGTCAGTGCTTTAGGATGAGTTGGTATATGTTATGGTCATGACATCAGAGTAGTGGCAATATGCTCATGCCGCAGACCAGGATCCCCAAGGAAAATGAGGAGGCATTTAACTTGAATCAGATGGGGAAAAAAACCCTACAGTGTCTAACGTTTCTATGCTTATCAGAACATCAACATCCAAGGAATCTAGAGTAGTCACACACTCTGCGAGTGCTGGTATGCACATGCATGGTATTTTTGATGGCAGAATAATGCTGTGGTGATACTAACTGGGGTCTTCATAATGAGGTTGTCCAAGCCAGATACTCAAAGGACATTGCACCAAAATATATACATGGATAAAAAAAAGTTCAAAAGCAGTCATGCTGATATACCATGTCAACACACAGCTTTGTTTCTTAGAGTCTGATGAAAGCCTTCTCCCCAACTAGTGTAGATGCCAATTAAAAGCAATGAAGTGTAGAATCTATGCTGTTAGGACAAATGGGGTGCAAATTTCACAGCAGCATAGTTTACAGTTTTCCTCATGTAGCTTCCCCACTGTACAATCACACAGCCTTCTTCTAATATCAAATATAAAATCCTTTCTTAAAATTTAAATCATTGCTACTTGTTGAAACAAACTATAAAGCTAGATTTTTGTGAAGCCTTTCATAGATATAACTTCTCTCTCCCATGAAATGCCAATTAGAATTTGAAAGACAATATGCTAAGGGAAAATAACATCTCATTTGCCATTTCAAGAAATTCTTAATTTCCAAAGAGTAAAGAATATAAAATTATAATTTTTCTTTTATCACTATAAAACTGGTCTCTTTAATGGGACTTAAAATATGCAAAAACCAAAGTCAACACTGAACTTTATGCAAAAAAAAATATTCGGTTTCATGTAACACATATCTAATCCCAGCACTTGAGAGTCTATGGCAAGAAACTGCTACAGATTTGAGATCATCCCCAGCACATAGCAAGCCAGCCTGTGATACACAGCAAGATTCTATCTTATACACAACAACGATAATGAAAACAAAAGGTGTAGTGTACTGAATATAGGATTTCCTATATAAAATCTTTTCCTGGTGATGAACAATCAACCAATCAAGCAAACAATCAATCCACCTGATCTTTCTCTGAGTCTGATATTAACTGGTACCATGAATTTAAGAGATCAGGCTTCACCAACGTATCCCATAAAAATAAATATAAAGGTATCATTCAAGGAGTCCCTATCTTCGCTCTAAAGATTTATACATATTTATAATTGTGATCTTTATTTTTATTGCTGCAAATTTCATACTCCAGGTTTTCAAAAAGGAAGACAGGTGCATGCTGTTCTGCCATGTCCTGTTCCATTGCCTTCATCCAAGGAAGATGGGATGAGCTTTGCCAACAAGTCGCTGGGAAACAGTGTCACTAGTTGTTTTCAACAGTTTTTTTAAAATGACTTGAGGACTAGACTGAGGACTGTGAATTTATGATTTGCTTCCTGTGTAGCAGTCATGGTTGGACCTCAACAAAGGCTGGTGAAGAAATATGGCTTAAGCATCAGTAACTATCCTTTGTAATACAGATTAAATTTCCGTTGGCCAGTTCTCTTTCATTTCAGTATCATAAGTGAAAAATTTACACACACACACACACACACACACACACACACACACACACACAATGGGTGTAGAGAAAGAATTTAAGCCATACAAGGCTGCTATTTTTGAAAAAAGACCCAACATCACATCACGTGGAGCTCAGTGTGAATAATTAATTGCGAACAGACTAATTATCTAGTAAATCCTGGTGGTAGTTAGTCCATCAGGATAATTAAGACAGACTTCATGCATGATGATTGCCTTGACCTCATATTTCCTCCTCTTATTTCTAGACACATTATAATATATCCAAGGCCTGCACTTTAGCTTGTCAAAAATGAAATGTCAAGACCAAAGTGTTTCCTGGGTTATAATGGAATTTTAATAAAACTTTGAGGAATAACTAAAGTGGCAACATTAAAATGATTTCAGGTTATACTTTCTGTAATATTTTATTCATTTAATGCCTTTTAACCCTCTAAATTTCATTCCAAGTAAATCTAATTTAATGTACATGCCCTATGCCTTATTTTTGTTGAAAAGTAAGTAAAATATATGTGGATGTGACAATATGATTCTATCCACTTTGCTTTAATTCATGATTTTTTTTTCATTCTTTTAAGTATAGTAGCCCAGATTGCTTTATTCAGGGGGCAGTAATTTATTTTTATACTCTGGTTCATTATATAAAATTGATTGCAAAATTTCATCTAAATATATTCTTAGGTTTGCTGAATTGGAAAAATAAAATCAGATTTATGAGTTAAACAACTAGAATGCATCTGCCAATTTATTGTTTAAAAAAAACAGGGAAGGTAATCATGGCTTCACAATGCACAGAGTCACACTAACTGAGAGGTTCTCATTAGAGGGTATTGTAGCTGGAAGTTTCTCTGCTCCTACCCAGACCTGCCAGGCCCCTGGGTCAGGATGAATCTCTCCCATCCACATCCCACAGTCCTTTAGTCCCAAGTAAACACAGAGGCTTATATTATTTGCAACCTGTATGGCCCATGGCTCAGGCTTCTTGTTAGCTAGCTCTTATAACTTTACTCAACCCATTTCTGTTCTATATGTTACCATGTGGCCATTACTGGTCTGCTGGCATCTTGTTGCTCCTTGGGCAGCAGGCTGGTGTCTCCCCAGCCCCCAACTCCACCCTTCTTCAGCTTGTCTTCAGTTTGAATGTGCCTCTTAACCCATCCTGCCCTGCCATTGGCTAATGCAACTTTATTTATCAACTAATCAGAGCAACACATATCCACAGCACACAGAAAGACATTCCACAGCAGGGTATCATGGTATATGACCAGCATTTTTCTCAAAAAGGAAGACACTGATGCAAATCATGTTAATCCACTTTCTAGCCTCTATCCACAAAGAAGAAAGGGGTTTGGTGTTGCTCCCAATTTCAGAGGTTTCTCTCCAGAGTGCACTGATTTCAGTGTTTTGATGTTTAAATGAGCAAGGCAGGAAGGGATGGGAGCCTGTGCTGGGAGAGCTGTTCCCTCCACAGCATCCAGGAAGCAGAGGGAAAAAAAGAGGGACAGGAAATGTCTGCTCCCTTCAACTCAGTCCAACCTCCCAACCTTCCCATCATTTGTCATTTACCTAAAACAGTATAATCCATGAAGAGGGTAAAAGTACCCCTGACCTAACCCGTTCCTGAAAACCCTGCCTCAGAACACCACTGTGAGAGAAACCGAGTGATCAGTTTATTACTCTCTGAGCAACTTTTCAAATCCACACTATAACAGAGATATATAGTTATTCCTAATTTATCTCAAACATTTTAATTAACACATCCTAATAGTACTTGCTTATGGGGTATGATGTGATGTTTCAGTACAAATAACAAATTATGTAATTAACAAGTCAGGTAATTAGCATCTCCATTATCTCATACATTTATCACTTTCTTGTGGAATACACATTAAAAGATGGATCTTCCAGTTATTTTGCAATCTACATTATTGTTAACTATGTTGTGCAACAGAGATTATTATCTAATTATGTTGTTCATCAACTTCCCTTTGCCCTCTCTCCCTTACTTCTATCCTTACCAGGCTCTAGCAACCATTATTCAGTTCTTGGCCAATATGAATAAGATCCTGGAGCCTGTGACCTTCTGCATCTCTTTTTTTTTTTTTTTGGTGTTTTGAGACAGAGTTTCTCTGTGTAGCTTTGCGCCTCTCCTGGAACTCACTTGGTAGCCCAGGCTGGCCTCGAACTCACAGAGATCCGCCTGGCTCTGCCTCCCGAGTGCTGGGATTAAAGGTGTGCGCCACCACCGCCCGGCGACCTTCTGCATCTCTTATTTCCCTAAACACAATGCACTAAATTCCTTACTGCTGTGGCAAATGACAGGAAATCATCTTGTCATATGGCTGAGTATTCCATCATCTTGATTTCATTCCATCAGCTTCAATGAAGCTTGAGATCACTAAGGATGAAAACACAAAATCTTTGAAGAACTTTGGATTCAGATTGAGAGATGCTAAGAAATGTTCTGCTTCTGGTTGAAAGAGCTGTAGTATGGGAAGAAACTAGAACCAGGACTAAGAGCTGACACTAGCCATGATGTCGAAAATGACAACACCCCAGCCTTATAAGTGGCAATGCCTTCTGTCAGAGGAATTTTCATGACAATGACAATAATTTATATGCAGAGGCTCCTTGCATACTCACACAAGGAATGGTTCTTATAGCTAAAACTTGGTGTTTTCCTCACTGGCCTTTGTTTTCAAAATCATCTCTATAATACAGTAGCTTAATATAATAATTAAAAGTTAAATAAGTTTCCTAAATAAATTGCGAAGTATGTTGCAATATTATTGTGCTTACGGTTGGAAACTTTTAATTTTCATCATGTTTACTTGAACCTGAGTTTGGAAGGTATTTTGGATAATTCTATAGATGATTGGTCATTTTGAACTTGAGTTTGGAAGGTGATATGGGTAATGCTTTATGGACAATGCTATAGATGATGCTATGGACTATTCCATGCAAAACTGGTCAGTTTTTCCAGAGGAATATGATAGAACAAGGGTAACTTAAAAAGCAACAGAAGTCACCTTTAAATTTACTAGTAAGTGAACTTTAACAATTGTGGATAATGACTTATAAGAAAACTTAGTAATAAATATATTTTAGACCACTCTCAATCCAGAAAGTCTCCAAGCATTATATCAATATGCTCATCAAGAGTCCACAAGAATACATTATTGTTTAACTGATCAGATCCTCACTGAAAGCCATTTTAGGTTATAAATGCAGTGAGAAGTCCAGTCTGTTTGGTAACATATAATTGGCTACTAGTGCCATAGTGGCATGATTGCTATCAAGTCACCAACTGCCCTCTAATTGGATTTAAGCCCTTGTGCATGGGAGGGAACCCATGCCTGGTACTATAAACCTAATTGACAACCTATGCATGGAGAAGTTGTATGCTCACTGGGAAATTTTACTATTTTGTTTAACTAAACTGACATAACATCAAACTATTCTCTCTATCTGTCTATATCTGTACCCATACCCAAACCTACCAGCCTTAGTCAGAGAAGCTTCTTTCCACAGCCATTGGATGTGAATTAAAAAACCCAAAACAGACCATCATACTGAAAATAAGTGCCAGTTGATAGCACGCCCCCCCAAACAAGACATCTCTCCCACCCTTTGTAAGGCTCAGGGAAAAATACAGAAAAAGACAAAACACATGTGAGATTCTTACATTAAGGTGAAGGGCTGAGATGTAATTCTCTAGATTCAGAACAGCCTGTTGTAATATTGTAATCATGAACTCACAGCCTCTGCAGTCACTTGAGGCAGACTCAAAAGACTGGATTTGTCAACAGTCATGGAAGGGGCAGGGTCCCACAGGGCCTTATAAGACTAATGATAGATCCAGGGAGAGGGAAATTACTACCTTTAGATGGGTATCCTCTGCCGAGCCCACCAACCTCTAACGGATAGCTCCAAACCCATGGTTACACAGACAGACAGCTCTGGTCAATTCTGATGAGTCACAAAATGAATAGACATGAAAGTGAGAAAGAGATTTACAGAGTAGAGGACCCAGGACCTGTTCCCAACACTTACATGGTGGCTCAAAACTGTCTCTAACCAATTCAAGGACATCTGATGTCCTCTTCTTGACACCATGGACACAGCACATTGTGAACATATACATGTGCAGGCAAACACACAAAGCCAGAATTTTTTTAATGTCTCTTTGCTATTTAAGCAACTGACTCATATTTCTTTACTGAGTATATGTTATGGATATATGTATATTTATCAAGAGTTTCTTCTCTACTCTAAAAATGTAATTGAAATCTCAGAATTGACCCAGGATATAACACCTTATAATTGCATGATTTCAAGAAAAGAAAGAAAAATTTGGAAATTCCAAGTTGAATTTTGGCACAACTTTAAAACTTTAACGAAGCATAATAGTCTCAAACATGAAATTTTAAAGCACTATGAAATTTTGTAAAATAAGAACATTTTTACATTTATCCATTTACTAGGTAGGGTGTGCATGCCCGTGTGTGTGCACAGGAGAGTAGAACTTGTGGGAATCTGTTCTCTCCTTCCCTCATGTGGGTCCTGACAAGGGTCAATCTTCCTCACTGAGCCATCTCAGCAGTCCCCAACTACACATTTAAGAGTTCTGGGAAATTTTAATAAAGGGATCTTTTTCAATGATTGTTATATCATTGTGTGCATGCATGTGAGTGCATGCATCTGTGTGTGAATGTTTATGCTTGCACACTTGTGTGTGTGTACATGAACACATCTTTTTTTCTCATTTTTTCCCATTCTGACTAAATGTGAGACAGTCTGGTTCCTTCCTATGGATTCTCTAAACTTATCTTTTAGAGCTTTTATTTTAGAAAATGTGTGATTATAAATGATTCCCTTTGAAATACAATTCTTTTTTAAATCTCCTATCAACCATACAACCAAATAGCGACTTCCACAACACTCAGCAAGCTATACCTTTGAAAAGTAACCTTTCTCTCAGCCTCCTTGGGAAGGTAGGAGCCTCACCTTGGTAGACACATAGCCAAGGCACAAAATATCCTCTTGTCAGGAAAATGAGAAGATACCTCTTTTCTGTAAGAAAACACAGTTAGGTGACAAAGTGGTTGATGATCTCCTCTGCTTCTATACCAGCTCAAAAACCAAGCCTTGTGGTGGTATTGTGTTCCCCGAAATATTGTGCATGCTAATAAACTTACCTGGGGTCAGAGAACAGGACAGCCACAATATTAAACATAGAGGATAGGCAGTGGTAGCACACACCTTTAATCCTAGCATTCCAGAGGCAGAAATCCCTCTGGATCTCTGTGAGTTCAAGGCCACATTGGAAACAGCCAGGCATGGTGACTCACACCTTTAATCCCAGAAAGTGAGCCTTTAATCCCAGGAAGTGATGGCAGAAAGCAGAAAGTTATATAAGACATGAGGACCAGAAACTAGAAGCATTTGGCTGGTTAAGCTTTCAGGCTTTCGAGCAGCAGTTCAGCTGAGATTCATTTGGATGAGGACTCAGAGGCTTCCCAATCTGAGGAAACAGGATCAGCTGAGGAATTGGCAAGGTGAGGTGGCTGTGGCTTGTTCTGCTTCTCTGATCTTCCAGCATTCACCCCAATAACTGGCCTCAGGTTTGATTTTATTGATAAGACCTGTTAAGATTCCTGCTACAAAGCCTCCTCTTTATTCATCAGGTTTGTTTTCATACTGATGTCTGGCCTCCACTCCTTCTGCAATAGCTTTGCTTTGAGCAAAAAGCATGGAAAGGGAAGAGAAGCTCATTCAGGATTCGGCATTATCAGTTTCAAGTCCAAGTGGATTTCAAACACCTACTAATACTTTGGAAACTTGAGAACTCGGTGACTGTCCCTACGTTCCACTATCCCTAATGAAAGGCTTAAGGTAGCTGTATTCCTGCCTAGGGTTGGAATACATTCATCTAAGATAGTATACCCTGACAAGATTATGTGTGAAAATATGTGAGGAGAAAAAGCTAATACAACATTTGGATGTTTTCACACTTGGAATAAATTGACAAAAAATGTCTTGTTGATTCCACTTCCCCACATGGAAATGCAGGCCTTTGTTGAGTCCATCGCTATTGCCTCTATAAGTATTATCTGAAATGGAAACTACTTTACAGCTAACTTCCTGGCATGGCATCTGTGACGGTGAATCTTGTCAATCTGATTGAATTGAGATGCCTAAAATGTTAGTGAAGTACACACATCTGGGTATATTTGTGAAGTGATTTCAGAATGGGTCGATCCGTTGACAAGTGCAAAAAATAAAGCATTAGAATGACGTAGACATGGGGAAGGTGGAGCCCAGTTGGAGGAAAGTGCATCCTTAAAGATTATGTCTTAGTCTTGCTCCTTCCCTCTTTCTCCTCTCTGTGCTTACTGGCTGCCAGAAAGTTAACAGCTCTACTGAGTGTGAAAACATCATGACTTTCACCCTCAGCACAGGCCTTAGAAATGGAGCCAGTTGACCATGGGGAGAAATCTCTGGAGCCATCATTCAAAACCAGTACTTCTGGCTTTGTTTAGAACCAGTAGATCAATTGTCCAACAATCCCTAAATCAAAACAAAAGTTGTATGAAAAGCCATGTGGAAACCTACTGCTTCATAAGTCTATCTACAAAACATAAGTTTAAAACAGAGTTAGAAGGAAGCTATCTTTTTTCATAGCTGAATGCTCCTCTTCCTGGAAATGCCAGGTTATTAAACAAACATCCCAGAACCAGGTACAGGATACTCCCAAATGTGTGGTTAGTCGCAGGGCCTCAAGGTTCTTGCCATTCCTATTGGTTGCCCACCAGAACTAGTTGATGAGACCCTTTTGTTGAAGATAAATCATACCTTAGTTGTTGGAGATATCAAGCTGTAGCTGAGGTGGAACCTTCCTTCCCACTAGCTAGCTTTCATAGGCCTGGAAGTTGCTATGCAGGCTGCTGGGAGAGGAAAGTCATCAGTGGTCTTACCTAGCTGTGAACCTTGCACACTGTGATACTAGGATGCCAGGCAAGATGTGACACTTGTATAAAGCTGGTACAACTGTTACAGAAGTAACCACCTGCTCAGATTTGATTGAAGGCTCACTCTACAGGAAAGAATTCAGTCCTGGTACTATAAACCTGGTTAAAAACCCATGGCTGCTTAGACATTAGACCCAAAGAGGCACCTACTACCATTAATGAGCTGTAGTTACACCACACCAAACTACCTTTATGTTTATAGTCAGGGACAAATGCCATTCTCAGCCTTCATTAAGGTAACTTCTCTTTGTAATGAACCACAGTGAATGCAGAACCTCATTGTTTCCTAAGATGCTGAGACTAAACGACAACTGAGTATTCACTCCTAAACAGAACATTCATACCACCCTCTCTAAGAAGGGACAGAAAAACTGTAAGAGCCAGAAGACAGAGAGAAGGGGTGCCAAAACCTATCTATCTCAGGACATGACACTGTCATTGCAAACAGGATCTCCCAGCAGCTGTGGTTGTCTGATCTGGGATGGTCAATGACTAGCCCTATGAACAGTCAGCCATAGACAGAAAAGGATCTCATGAGGCCCTATCAATTCCTGTTAAACTGTTGACCACTGATGGTTTTTTTAGGGAAGAGGCACTCATGGTCTTAAAAGTTGTGTGCTTACTTGTGAGCCCTTCAGGATCCATTGGAAAGCTCCAAAACCCTGGCCACACAGACAGCCTTGATTAAATTTAATAGGTCTCAAAACAAAACAAAAAGACTTGAATGTAGGAAAGGGATTTGTAGGGAGGTGTGGAGATGGCAGGGGTGGAAGAGAGCTTAGAGAGGGTGGGGTGCAAGTAATCAGAATGCATTCTACACATGGATGGTTATTATTGTTTTACTTATGTGTGTGGATGTTTTGAGTACACGTGTGTCTGTGCACTACTTGTGTGCCTGATACCCTTGGAAGTTAAAAGGACTTCAGATCCCCTGAAACCAGAATTACAAATGGTTATGAGCCACCATGTGGGTGCTAGTAGTTGAACCCAAGTCTTCTGCAAGAACAGCCAGTACTCTCTCTTTTTTTTTTTTGCCAGTACTCTCCTAACTGCTGTGCCATCTCTCCAGTCCCTCAAACAAACAACTTTATCTAAAAAAATAAAGGTTTATTGAAAAAAAAGTCCATGTAAAGTTGTTTGTTTGAAGGAAATTAAGCCCCATCCTGACTATTAAACTGCAAATCCCAGATTCCTCTTGACCTTGAAGTCAAACAAGCTCATTGGTTCTGTTCCTCTAGCTCCAGACACTGGACAGGGCCAAGGTTGACTTATAACTTGCCTTTGCTGTGCTGAGATATTTGGGGAGAGTTAGGGGTTGGAAATATGTGGTAGAAATGATCAAGTTTCGTTTCTACATGCATGAAATTCTCAAGTATATAGAAAAAATTATATAAAAAGTATTATACTAGAAATTAGGATTCAGACTTCAATGACTACTTTTGTTCCATAAACATACTAAACCATATATTTGATCTTTTCTGTATTCTAGAATTCACTGGATTTTCTCTCTGATGCTTCCCTTTCAAAGATCTGTAGAACTATATAAGATAATAATGAACAGAAAATATTAGTTGTCATTATTCATTGACCAAATTCCCCCAGCACATCCCCATTGCCCAGTAATTTTGTTCATATTTGACACCTAAATCATGACTAGAATAGAGACAAGCACTTGCTACAGGAAAATATTCCTTCAAAAAACAAATATCTTATTTGTTGCAAGATATTTTGTCACTTGAGTAGTAATTTAGTTTATCGACGTAGTCCCATAATAAACTAGAAAAATTCAGCCATAGTTCACATACAGATGTGATGCCAACATCTCTCATTTACATAAGTAGATGTATCACCATTAACAAAGGTTTCATAAGAAGTTGTTACATGTAATGCAGTATGTATGGTAAGTTAAAGTTACAATCCCTGAAGTTGCTGTCTACTGAATGTTATTTATTTTCCCATAGGGATGCTGCCTGGAATTTGGCATTAATTAAAAATTATTATTGACTTTCTTTTTGAGGTAGGGATTGTAATAATGAGTTAGAATTAAAGACCCCAAGACTATTTGTATAAGATAGACTTCTCAATACTAATTGTATCCTCGCCAACCTGACTGTTGTCTGCATGGTCATGGTTAGCAGTTGTACCAGGAAGAGAATGAAATGTTTCATTTGTCAGCTAGATGAATACTATCAAAAGGCCATGTCTAACATTAACTCTTTAAGTTATTGTAGGGCTCAAAAATAACTTGAAATTGCAAGCAAATGTCTTAGAAATATTATGTTCAATTAACTTTTAATTTCCCCAAATATTTTACTGAAGGACTCAGAAAATATAGCTCAATAAATTAAAATATAGGGAGGCTGTCAATCAGGCCTAAACCCCCACATTCATATTCATCTTTGACTAGGATGTGAAGCGCTGCCTTGACAGTCCACAGTTGTTTATTTTGGACACACAAAGCAAAAAGTCATAGATTTTGTTACAACATTTTCTGAGGAAAGATTTTTTTTTAGAATTAATGGGCATTGTAGTCTTTTGTGGTTTTGGATATGGCTTAGCCCATGATCTCCTAGTTCTATATGTATTTGTATTTTGAGAAGTTGACATGCAGAAAGTAACATAATGAGAATAACAGAACCTAACTTACAACACGGTTCAAATTTTCTACCTAGTCATTTTCCTAAGAATAAGTGAGGAAGGTCACAGAAACACATCAAAGTACTGAAGTTCACAGTGGAAACTGTCTGAAAGGGACTAGAAATTGAAAGAGCAGATTCATTATGAGACCAGCAGCAGATGATTGAAATCGCCAGCTGTGAATGTACAAATTACCCATGAGGACATTGCTAGCACACAGCAGGCATTGCCCTTTTTATAGATAAGTTGAAATACTTATATTCAGCTATAGGACTTAAAAATGTTTCTTGATTTTACTATTTGCCAGTGTTTCCTTCCAGAGCTTTATACCAGAGAACACAGCCTGGACCTCCTTAGCCAAAAGTGAAATGAGGGCTGGGAAACCATCTCTGTAGTAAACCAAATCCAGAGTTCAAATTACAAAACCCAAGTGAAGGAAATGAAATAACCCAATTTCTAAAATTGGGGGCATGGTGATACCTACTTGTAATCACCTCATTGGGGAGGGGAAGACAGGTGAATCTCTAGGACTCCCTGGTCAGCCAGGCTGATCTTGGAAAATCTGCTGCCAATGAGAAATTCTCTTTCCAAAGCCAAGGTGAATGGCACATGGGGACCAACCCTTGAAGTGGTCCTCTGGCATCTGCATTTGAAGACACATAAATACACATAAACTCACACACACATACACAAGCACATATAAATGTACACACGAGCACATGCACATGCACACACACAAACACACATAAAATAAAAAAAAATAAAATAAAATAAACTCCATTACCACTGGACTCCCTGTACTGATTGCCAGATGTATTCCACTTAAGGGGCATTATTTGCCTTTTTGAACTTGAGTTTTTTAATTAAGGATAGAGATTTCTAGTAGAGTCTATAAAACATGGTTGTTCTGACTTTCTAGCAGATGAAATATTTAAAGGTATGTGACACAGTCCTGGGAGCAAAGCCTATTCCCCTATTCACATTACAATTATATTCAAGCACAGGAAATTGAAGAGGTCCTATACTTTTATAAACCTGCCTTCTGCTTCATTCAAGATCAAGGTTTTTCCATCAAGGAAATATTTATCAATGTACAGCTAGAAGTAGCCACTTAGTAAACGTTTTTGAAGGAAAGATTCTCTCTCTCTCTCTCTCTCTCTCTCTCTCTCTCTCTCTGTGTGTGTGTGTGTGTGTGTGTGTGTGTGTGTGTGTGTGTGTGTGTGTGTTGTTCTTGGACTGAACTCAGAGCCTCACGTATGCTAGGGAAATGCTTTTTCAAAATAAAGCTTTCTGTTTTCTCTTCCTTTTCTTATAAGGATCCCAGTCCTTCCTGATTATGACTCATATGGCCTCATTTAACTCATTTCCAGGTGTATTAAAACACCTCTATATACTCTTTCATTGGGATTTTGAGCCTCAAATAAGCCTATTCCTACACTGTGGTGATATTTTAGTATGTTAATAAATAAAGTTTGCCTGGAGATCAGAGGACATAGATAGCCATCCATAAACAAAAGTCAGGCAGTGGTAGCATACACCCTTCATCTGATCACATGGCAGGCAGAGTCTCTGTGCATTCAAGGACACAGGCAAGCGTGGTGCACTTTTAATCCCAGTACCAACCATGGAGACCTGGAGGTCTGTACAGACAGGCAGTGACAAGCAAGTGAGGTGGCTGGGCTAAGAGCTAATAAGAAGACAGAACCGCAAGGCAATAAAGGCCTTCAGTTAGACAGGAAGAAGCTGGTTCTCTTGGGAAGTTACTGCAGCATGGTGAGCTAAGGTTAGTTGGTGGCTATCACTATTTCTCTGATCTCTACAGTTTTCACCCCTGTATTTGGCTCTGTGTTACTTATTTAATAAAACTGTTTAGAAATTCGTCTATACTACACTTTGGATAAAGTCATTTAGGAGAATATATTTTCCAAAGACATCTCAAAAATATATTATCTTTATGCATATTCTTATGATAGAATCTTAATATTCTGCCAATCAAGTGTTGCATTTTTGCCTAACCACACTTGGATGGAGTTGGCAATGACCTCAACCTGTGAAGAATGGCACATGTCACACTTACTTTGTGACTTGTGCAGCTAGAACAAGCCACTATTTTGGTTCTCCATGAGAGGAACCCGATGCTATGGGAGCTATCCCTCTTAGTTGAGGCTGCCATAGTGTGAGGAAGCCCAAATAAGCACACGGAGAAAGACAGTAGGGAAAGCATTGGAGCTAAAGGAAAACAGAGGCCCTGGACCACTGCCTACCTGCTCCAATCTTCCACCTTTTTTTTTTTCTTTCAAGGCCCCAAGTTTGTGGATGACTTATTATACTAAAGATTCTGGCTGAAAGAGTTAGGACCTCATGCTCGCACAGCTAGCACCTTACCCACTGAGCCACCTCTAGACCCAGTAAATAGTTCAATGCCTGGACCTCCGTGATGATGGCTTACGGGAAATATCAGAGAGAATCTGGAAGACTCTCGAGGAGAATGCAGACGCACAAGAGTGGTAGAGGAGGCTGTGGGTGAGAATACCAAAGGAGGAAAGTAAAAATGATAGAACTTAGGATCCTTGCTACACAACAATAGGGAACAGTGATCACAAGGACTTCTAAACAATGGGGCAGCTAGAAAATGTATCTAATGAAGTTATTGGTCCTAGTGATGGGAATTTTCAGCTAGCCAGAGATGGCATGGGAGCCAAGAGAAATAAGAAAATCCTTAAAAGTGTCAAGGTCGGGTCACAAAACCAGTAAAGGGATGCATGATGAAAAAGAGCATCTGGTGAGGACTTTGGGCTTAACGTTACCACCAGAGAATTGGAAAATATAAAATGCATGCTTGTGTCAAGTCTGCTGCTAAATCTAGGAAAAGAGAAAAAAAATGTACATGCATTAGGAAACTAGACAAATATGGGGGGCGAAAGGTTTTTTAAGGATCTTGTCAAGTTTTCAAAGGGAAAAAGTATCCTCAGTGAAGTTAACCTAGAAACTGGTGAAACTCAATTTGAAATGCATACAATTTTCAACCCAAAGTAGAAAGGCATACTGAAATTAATGTCTCTCCCACAGCAGCTGATAGCATGAAGGGAATTATGGGAGAATAAAGAGTCAAAACTGTCAAAAACAGTTAAAAAACACACATAGAGGGCTTATGAAATGGTTGGAAATTTACATAAAACAAGGACCTCCTGTACAACTAAGGATGAAATGAGGGGCTGTCCATTTCATCTTACTTATGCTGAAAATAAAAGTTTTTTTTTCTTTGAGAAAAAAAATGTAAGCTCTCAACTCATCATAAATATTAAGAAACCAAAACCAGAAGTTTTAGTACTTCAAAGAAAGGACCATCTTTTCAAAGATAGATTAAGCAAATGCTTAAAAAAAAGGACCCCAGTTAGAAAGAATCTTTCTTTTGTTCCTCAAATTAAAAGAGACAAAATTTCTAATATTGAATTAAAACTGTGTGGATGTGGATGTTTTACTTCTCATAATAAAAATCCATGTGTTGATGTCTGACCTCATCTTGGTCTGGCCAGACTACATATTCAGGAAATTTCTCACCTGTGGGTCATGAGGTCATTTAAAAAACTGAAGGGTAAGTGCATTTGTTGCTCCTGCAGAGGACCTCAGTTTTGTTTCCAACATGCCCATCTAATGGCTTACAACCACTTGTAACTCCATCTTCATGGAACCCAGTACCCTCTCCTGGTCTCCACAGGGACCCACATGCATGTGCACATACTTACATATAACATACTGGTAAATATTTTTAAAAAAAATTAAAAGTCTAAGACTCTGCCCTTTAATGCAGTAGTTTCTCAACCTGAGGGTCGTGACCCCTTTGGGGGTTGAATGACCCTTTCACAGGGGTCACCTAAAACCATCAAAAACACAGATATTTACATTACAATTCATAAAAGAAGCAAAATTATGGTTATGAAGCAGCAACAAAAATAATTCTATGGTTGAGGTCACCACAACACGAGGAACTGTATTAAAGGGCCACAGCATTAGGAATGTTGAGAACTACTGCTTTTGGTGTATGATGGGAAAATTATAAAACATCCAGGCCTTGTTGAAAGTGCTCTCATGAACTTGCTGGCCTCAAAAGCATTACTCAACATCTTCCCAGTTGCATAGATTGTATCTCTACTGACTTCTCCCTTCCACTCCTACTGACCATCACTTCTTGGAAAGTATCACTGAGCTTTCACGATGACTTAGATGTGTCGTTCCTACTATTCAGAAACAGCACATGGAAAACTTCATTTGAATGAAACTCTGGATTGTTATTGTTTTGAAACATGAAAATGAAGCTACACAAAGCAGACTCCTTGGGTAGGTTTCTCTGCTTCATTCTCTGTTAACCACATAAACATCATATGATTAATAATTAGTATAAATATCAGCTTAAATATCTTCCTGGTTATTTTAAAGTTTCTCTTTATCAAAATAACCAGAATGCAACTAGTGTGTGACGTGTATTTGATTCAGAATCTCACAGATTTTCTTTGAATATTAAAGTCAACAAAATTGGTAGAGTCAAGAAGCATATATTGAGATTAAGAAAACAAAGAGAACAAAGCCATAGTAACAATAAACTAGAAATGACAGAAGGCATTGCAACTAGCCCACAGAGATAAAAATATCATAAAGGGTTTGTGGTGATATTTTGTTTGTGCTCTAACAAATAAAGCTTGCCTGAAGGTCAGAGGGCAGGGCTAGCCACCAGTTAATGATAGAAGCCAGGCAGTGGTGGCACACACCCTTTTTCCCAGCACTTAGAAGGAGGAAACAGGAAGTGATATGGCTGGGCAGCGAGAGGATATTCAGGTTTTTATTATTAAGACCAATTAGAATTTGTGCTACAAGGGTTTCTGGTAGTTTGAATGAGAAATATCCACCATAGCCGGGAGCATTTGAACTCTTGGTTCCCAGTTAGTGGCATGGTTTGCAGAGGTTTAGGTGGTGTGACATTGCTAGAGGAAGTATGGCACTAGGGGCAGACTTGGAGATTGAAAATCTAGTGCTACCTGCAATTGGCTTTTTGCTTTGTGCTTGTGGTTGGTTCAGTGTGAGCACTCAGCTTCCTGTTCTGGCTGCTGTGCCTCCTGCCCTAATGGACTCAACCCTCTGGACTGTGAACCTGAATAAATGCTTTCTTCTATAAATTGTCTTAGTAGTTTTTTTCCTATCATTGCAACATAAAAGTAACTAGTACAAGGATCACACACCAACAAATTGGATAATTTCAGAGTAATAGAAAAATTTCTAAAACACACAGCCTATCATAATGGAAACCAGAAGAAATATAAAAACCGAATAGACAAATTCAAAATGAAAAGTAATAAAATGAAAAAAAACTCATTACAGGAAATCTCAGAACCATGTTACTTCATGGGTGAAGTCTATCAAATATCTATAGAAAAATTATTAACAGTTTTTACTGTTTCAAAAAATAGCAAGAGACAGAACACTTCTAAACTCATTTTTGTGAGTCTATTAAAAATCCAGTACCCAAGACATCATAATAAAAGAAAACTGCAAAGTAATATCACTGAAGGACATGGATGCGAAATCCTCAACATAATGCTAACAAACAATACAATGTCATAGAAAATAATCACAGGCCATGAAGAAGTAAAGCTTGTCATTAAGATGCAAAATCATCTACTAATAAAACTCAGCCAATTGTGTGTATCATCAAATTAATATGAGGCAAAATTGAAATCCCACAACCTTCTCAATAGATACTGAAAAAAAATAATTTCATGAAATTCAATTGTGCTTCCATGAGGAAAAACTCTCAAAACACCAGTAGAAGAGGAAAAGGAAATGCATCTACACAATACAGGTGATTCATGGTGAACTTTCTAGTAACATCATATTCATCAATAAAAATTTGTTTCCTCCTCCACCAACTGCTGGCTATTACTGTTCCCTTCTCTGTATTTATAAGTATATCATAAATACATTAAATATCATAAATATCATTACAGACAGTTCATCTTATACCAGAGGAATCATACAGTGTGTACCTGTTTCCAAACACATCCTTAATAACTTAATGTGTCTGTACTCTGTTTTTGTAATGAATACAATAACATTTTTTTCTTTCAAAACAGTTTCACTTAAAATTTACCTGTTTTCTATTTCACAGTCAACAACTATGAAAGCCTCAATCAGAAAGAAACATCATATATAAAACACAAATGGACTTTCAATCACTTCCTTTAAAAGTTTAGAATGAACTGCAGGGCTGGTGTATAAATTTCCTGTTCCCTTTACATGCATTTTTCAAGCAAATGAGCATTAAGCACTCTGATAAACAGCTCCAACTTATAGCCCATGCTCCTCTTTCTTTGGAGATTTGCATGCTCAGATATGACATGCTGAGGCTCATTCTACCCACCCCATAACTATTTGACCAAGTTGTTCAATAAATTAGTTTTTAACCATCAAGACACTTAACGGAATTTAAATCTCAAATCTTTACTCAGCCCTGAAGAACAAAGATCATAAAATAGCGCCAAAGATTAAAGTATGGCTTTGAAAATACAATTCTTAGGTATGTGACTGTGCAGGCATTCATTTTGGCATTTCCCCACCAATAATCTAACCTTTTTCTGTTTCACAGTTTCTTATTTAAACAAATAAATAAGGGCTGAAGAGATGAGTTGGTTAGTAAAGTGTTAGCTATGTGAGTACAATGTCTTTGTTACTTTTCTATTCCAATGATGAAACACCATGACCAAGGCAACTTATGAAAAACAATGCTTAATTTGAGGCTCACAGTTGCAGAGAGTTAGACTCCATGAATATCATGGTAGAGAGCATTGCAGCAGGCAGGCACGCATGGCATTGAACCAATGACTGAGAGTTTCCATATTGATCCACATGCACAAGGCAGAGAGATAACTGGGATTGCCATAGGCTTCTGAAATCTCAAAGCGGGCACCCCAGTGACACACCTCCTCCAACAAGGCCACACCTCCTAATCCTACCCAAATAGTTCCACCAACTGGGGACCAAGGATTCAAACATGTGAGCCTATGGAGGACATTCTCATTCAAACACCACAAGCAAGGACCTGAGTTGGGAGCCAGCACCCATGTAAAAAGCATGATGGTGTGAAGTGGTTACCTTGGTGCTGGTAGAAGGAAAGAGATGAATCCCTGGAACTTAGAGGCCAGCCATCCTCACTGATGGAAGAGCTCTGGTTGAGTAAGAGAGCCCATCTCAAGAGATGAAGTTGACAGTGAATAAGAACATTGGACAACAACATCTGGCCTCCATCCCCAATACACACAGACACATATACCTGTACACTATGTTCACATAGGTAATAAACTGTACAGTATTCATGGAAAGGAACACCAGTGGCAAAACGAATGAGTAAGTACTGGATTTTGATATTCTTGCCACTAAATAAATGACTGTGAAATGACAGGTATGTTTATAAGCTGCAACGACCTGTCTTACTGTGTACACAGCATATAACCGCATGTTAGGTAACCCATGCATAGCCTGAAAGTTTGTTCTTGAAATGTAAAGAAAGCATACATGTAAGGCAGTTATGAGTGTTGGAAGGCAACAAGTCTTTACATAATTCAAAACCTGTGCTTTTCTTTGTTGCTGAATAACCAAGAAGCATAGTGTAAACATTCAAGAAACAAGAATGTGGTCCTGATGGATGGCCTGCAAACACAAAAGGGAAATAACCACAAAAGAGAGGGGGCAGATGAATAGGAGAGAAGATTAATAAACCACAAGGTGGGTAAAAAAATGGAAAATATAATAGTAAACAGAATTAAAATGATCATAGGAGAATGAGTGCCTGAGCAACTAAAAAGGGAGGAGATTGTATCTGTGAGACTTGAAAAGCCTGCTTGCTAATATTTGTATGAACAAGCCCTTTTAAAAATGCTAATGTCTGTACCTGAAGACCAAGTTAATATTAAAACTTACTAAAACTTCATAGTAAGTTAGGTAGAATGTCAGATACAGGCCTAGGATTCATCTACATTTCTTTGTAAGGTACCAATGCTTAAAAAAAATGATTTTCCTATTCATAGTTTGGGGTAATGTTTGGAGCTATTCTACCTTTGAAAGAGCATGCTCCTCGAATGATATCTACTATCTTTAATATTTCAGTGCCGCTGCCCCATCGCACACTTCCTTCCTTGAGAAGAGAAATAAAAGCTCTCTCCCCTCTCAAATGGTTATCTTTTATCAAATATGGCCTAGAAGGCAGGATGAAAATTCTAATTATCTGAGATATTTGGTCAACTGTATGTTAATATTAATACAAGACTCACAAAAGCCTCAGAATGAGGCAGATATCTATAGTTCCATATTCTTATTTGTACTTGATGCTTATTAACATAGGAATAAAAGATGCTATAAAAGAAATGAGTGTGCTGAAGCTAAACCATGCAAAAATATTCTAATGTTTGAATATCTACCTTAGTGGATTTCTTCATTGTCTAATTTTGATTATTTGGTGATGATGTTCTGTGTCCCTGGAACTGTTGTAGAGAATGGTAATTTGATACTGGGTTTCCATTGGAGCTCAGTTTACTCACTTCAGAAGTAAGTAGGCAGATGTGTTGGTCTCAAGATAACAGATGTAAATGAGATGACAATAATTTGTATTGTGTAGATGCATGAGCCCTCCCTGCATGGAAGATGGAAAAAAATACAAATACAGATTATTACTCATAAGGAAGACGCAGTGAGTGATAGCTGATTTCAAAATCTATTTATGTACTTGGTGATCTGTATTTGAAATGATACCTGTATCAGATCAAGGGCCTATAAGAAAAGTACTTTTTAATTAAGTATGGAATTATAGATAGATACATGCATTTTTTCCTGGGGAATCATGAAGTATTTTTTCCTAGTAGCAAGCTCTGTAGAATATATTCCATTTAGGAGTGATTCCCAATACCCCAAATGTAAAGTTTTCAGTATTTCTAGTGGTTGGGGACTGTCTTTAAATATTAATTTCAGAACTTTTTTTACTTGTTTGCTTACAGGGAAGCAAACCTAACATGAAAATTGAAGTAGATTTCAAATTTGATTTAAACATATTTGTTTCATTGTAGTGAAATTTCTGGATCAAAAAGCTGACCAGGGAATACTTTTCACTTGATTCTTCATTTATGTTCAGATTATGTTTCTGTGACAGTCGTTATCAATATTATGTTTGATACAGCTAAGCTAAAAGGAATGGTAATTCAGCAAATAGTAAGGTATTGCCAGAATAAATAATTTAGGGAGCAGTGAGCAAGCAATTACTAGAAAGTTCTCCTTCTCTCTCCACTTCTTTCCTTTCTTCCCTCCCTCCATCTCCACCCCTGTCTGTTTCCTCTCTGACACATACAACTCTTTCCTTTATTTTTGTGTATCACAAAATTATAGCCAGAACTTCTAGAATAAGCTGCTAATTTCATGTTTCTAGCGACTTCCAGTTAAATTTCTATGAACTCCGGGTCAGCAGTGAACATCATCATTATTATTTCTGTGAGGAATCCCAAGACTCCTACCTCGACAAAAAAAAAAAAAAAAAAAAAAAAAAAAAAAAAAAAAAAAACCACAACACAACACAAGATAACACTTCAGCAATCACATTCAACACCTGGGGTTCTGGTAGACTTGAGTTGTTAATGACACTGTGAACAGGAAACTATCTGATCTCTACAAAAAGCTAAACTACTACCCAGATGGATGACTTTCAATCTTAATACCGAAACATAGTGAATCACTCCGTTGTTGCTCTAGGTTCCAACACAACCTCATTTAAACTATGGCTTAGTAATTCCAAAAATTGCAATCTTATTTATTCTAATAAACCAAGATTTCTATTACTATCTTCATAGATGTCATGAAGATACAAGTTCAGACATTTAACTGGAAGAAAGTATAAGAAGTAAATTATAAAGTATAATTTAAAGATCTTTAGTATTTAAAAATCAGAGAGACACTTCTTTAGATGAAACTAGGAAAAAATCAGGACACAAAAGCTTATTGGTAGAGTAAGGGGAATTTATTCCAGTAAAATAAATCTGAACTCTTAGAAACAGAGATTTGTATGAGCAGAGAATTGTTGTCGCTTATTTTCTACCTTTTCCAAAGTGAATCCTCGGCATAGATTTTCACATCATAACATACATTTGTGGTTTCCATTTAAATTGATAAATGTCAATGAAGAACATACTTTCATGTCAAAAATTGGATTTTGATACAAATATTATAGCAATCATAAATTAAGCATGCATTAAAAATATTTCTGAAAAAAATATTTCTGCCAGGTGTAGTGATGTACACCTTTAATCCCAGCACTCAGGCAGCACAGGCAAGTAGATCTCTGAGTTTGAGGCCAGCCTGTCTACAAAGCAAGTTTTAGGACAGTCGGGGATACACAGAGAAACCCTGTATCAAGAAAACCCCAACACACACACACACACACACACACACACACACACACACACACACACATACACACACATATTGAAAATATTTTATTGCTTTCAGTTTTACTTTGTTATTAATTTTAATGACCCTAAGTAACTGAAGCATGATGATAACAGGTTACACTAGAATTTTCTGTTATAATTAAATGATACACAAAATTAAGAAAATACATAGACTGAATCACAATGGCAGAAATATTTGTGTGTATATGTATGGAAAAAATGAGGCAAGGGAGAATAAATCAGTTTTCTTTATGAATCTAATCAGCTTAACAAAATATGTTTTACAACCCAATAACTATATTGTCCCTCAAAGGAAAATTCATGTTTTTAAGATTTATTTAATTTAGTGTGTGTGTGTGTGTGTGTGTTTGTGTGTGTGTGTGTTCCAGTGTATGTATGTGCACCATGTGTCTGTAAGTGTACAAGGAAGCCACAAAGGGCATCAGCCTCCTGGAGTCGGAGTTGTAGGCCATGTGATATGTGAGGTAGGAACCAAACCCAGGTTGACTTTAAGAACAGCAGGTGCTCTTAGCTGCTGAGCCATCTCTCCAGCCCAATTCATATGGTTTATATAAAAATAAAATTAACTATTTATTATAAAAATAAGGCCTTTGTGGAAAACATAAAGTACATTCGGTATATAAAAGGCCATTTTTCAATTTGCATATGCTTTTTATTAAAAACAAAACCAAAAATCACCATTTCTTTCCCAAAGTGTCTTTTGATACTTCCATTTTACATGCTAATTTCCATTTATTTTGATATAATTTCTATACCTTCTCCCTGGTTAAATCTACAATTCAGTGGAACTTAGTATGTTCACGAGCACTACAAGTGGTGCAATCATTGCTATTACCCAACTCTACGACAATTTCTCTCACAGTTTCCTGTGTCCGTTATTAGTCCTCTTCCCTCAGTCCGGACAAACATTAGTCTACCTTCTCTTTCTGTGGATTCGCTGACCCTAGGTGTTTTTTTATATGAATAGAATCATACAGCAAGTCACCTCTATGCTTGCTTCTTTGGGTTAGCGATGTGTCTACAAGGCTCATCAGTACTGGCGTGGGTGGGTGTATTGGCTCTTCCCTTCCTGTTCTGTGTGAATGCTCTCCCGTTATACTGCTCCAGTGCATCTTGGTCATTCCTTCATTAGATCACAAATACGTAGGCTTACTTCCACTTTTAGCTACAAGGAACAATACTGCTGTGGGCATTCACGCTCAAGTAACTTCTTGCACATCGGTTTCCACGGCTCTTGGATGTCCTCATTGTGAAAGGGTCAAGTTGCACAGGGCCCTACATATAGCTTTCCAAGGGACTTCCCTATTTCCCAAAATGCCTGCACCATGTTATGCTCCCACCAATCATTGTTCATAGTTTCACCAGGAATCAACAACTGTATCAATAATTTAACATACTAAATTTTCATCAATTTGGTTTAGTTACTTTTAATTTTGTGTCTTTTCCCATTTTTCTTAGTGAATGAAGTTCAAATGCATTTCTTCATCCTCTCCTCCTCTCCCATAGATTAAAAAGTTTAATTGCCTGTGACTCAGTAATTTAATACTTACATATTCTATAGTATCATCTTATTATAAATAATAAAAAATACTAGAAAATAAAAAGGGCAGAAAAATCTACCCAAGAACATAAAAGCACTTATAGAGAGAACCAGATTTAAACTCTTACGTGATAATCGCTGATGTTCAAGTTCAGCACACCTTGAACTGACAGAGTCTGATAGCTACAGAAAGTAGCCTTTGCCTCTAAGATGTGTCCCTTCTAAGATCATCAATGCAAGTATTTTAAGACATCTACTCTTTCAAGAAAAATAATCATCAATTTGATTGAAGTGTCTGTGAAGGTTTATTTTGATTTTCAACTTGATCAAATCTGGTATCAACTAGGAGACATGTGTCCAGACTTGCCTATGAGAGAATTACCAGAAAAGAGAAGAGAGAAGCAGGAGAAGCAGACAGATTTCTGTGAGTATAAAGCCGGCCAGGACTGCATAGTGAGACACTGTATAACAAATGAAAAAAAAATGACATCTTTTGTCTTTCTAGTGTGGACTAAAGAGTAGTTACTTCTCCAGGGCTATGGTTGGGATTTGGTTAGGGTTACTGTGGTTAGAAGTCCTCAAAACAGGTAGCACTGTCAGGACAATCAATCATACTGAGCATCACTGTATTTTCAGCCTTTCCATGACACAGACTATCACTGTTGCATGCCCCAGACCATACTATGTTTGCCAATCTAATAAATCCCATTTTCAACAGATATCCATTCTATTGGTTATTTCCCTATAGAGCCTTGGTAGATTACAGTATAATTAGTAGATCACACATTAAATAACACATTAAACATTTAGCATAAATTATTTACTTTTTCTCCCAAGGTAAGTTTTTTTTTAATGTATAACATAAGCAAAAACAGAATACATTCCCTGATCAGGACTCATAGCTACAAATGCCTGAGGTGGTGGATACCAAGAACCCGTATGACAAGAAGTCTGAGGTATCCATAGGTAACAAGCATGGGTTTATCAAGTTAGGTTGCCATATCATCTCTAAAGGAATTTCCAAATGACATACAATAAAGAACTCTCAACGACTTCAACACTGGATCATGTTTATTTACTTATGACAAAATTTGGTCTTTGGGGGTTGCTTAAATACCACGTAAGAAGTATTTATGAATAAAAAAACATTGCTGTGGTATTTAAGAGAACAGGCCCCTGGTCACCAATGCACAAACTGAACATGAAGGCAGTTATATAGTTTTCTCAAGGGACTATTCACAAACTCATACTAAATTCTACAACATTTGTATAACCTGTGCATATCTAAGTGCAAGAGTGTTTCTTATATATTCTTATAATCTGTTAAATAGATCAGAAAAGATATCAAATCAGTCACAGATCCTTATTGGAAATTTTCCCATAAAATACTCCATCTCCTTTAAAGTAACAGCAGCCTCACTACTGTGGTCATTTATTTTGAGTACTTAAAGATTCAGTGGAATGTTGCCTTAGGTTATATGCTCTTGGTAGAACCTGAGGCCTGAGAATCAATAATGCCTAAACATATAATATAATACATTAAACATAGGACAATAAGTTATTAAACGCCATCGCATTGTGACATTTGTTGAGTTGATATGAATAAAGTCTTAAAAATAAAAAATAAAAGAATACACACACACTCAGAGAGAGAGAGAGAGAGAGAGAGAGAGAGAGAGAGAGAGAGAGAGAGAGAGAGGGTTGATAGTTACGTAGCACTGTAGCTACCTCTGGTATGGAAGGGTTGCATTTTGAGTTATTTCTCTACACAATTAGAATTACCCTGAAATAAGGCTGGTATAACAATGGTGAACTTCACCAGTGCTAATGTTTCTGTCTGCTGTTTTCTAAAGATAACACACATGAACTATAGGGTCATTTTACCAACCATTTACCTAGCAAGAAAGGCAGCATGATAACAAAGTGGTTGTTCATCTGGGATAAAGCTGATGAGATTTTAATTGTGTCTTCTTCCATAGAAATCAAAAGATGACAAGAAGAACATAAATGATATCTCTGCTTGCAAATCTAATGACTCTTTAAAAAGGACGATGCTACTTTTATCACAATTTATCATTTTGCTATATTTCTTATCTAGAAGTAGAAATAAACAAGATGCATGAGCAACTTACTGGTTACTGTACTTCCAAACTCAGTGGTCCTGGAAAAATCAGAAAGGATTTTATTTTATTGAGTAGCCAGGGCAATAGAGTTGGTGCTTTGAGAAACTGTTCTTTCATAACAAGTGGCTGAATGTAATCTCTAAATGATCATCGCCTTTAAATGGAATCCTTTCAATCATGAAATCTCATAACCAGTAAAATTGATCTCCATCCAAGCCACTAAATACAATTCAAACCTGTTTGCCAGCTAGGAACTCTGCCACGCAAAGTTGCTGTTCATCTGTATAAACTTGCTTATAACCTACAGCATCTGGGAAGAGAACGTGAAGACACATCTTTAAAATGTCCTCTTCTTCAAAATTAAATTTCTCCCTTCCCTCTCCTCTCTCAAAACCCCATATACACTCTTTTTCAAATCCAAAACCTATTTTAATTAATTGTTGTTATATGCACATATGTATATTTATATACACATATATTACCAAATATTACCTATATAATATTACTCATATGTGTGTTTTTGGAGGCTGACCATTTGGATAAAACATTGGAGTGTTCTTCCCTGGGGAAGACTAATTTTCACACTGTTGGAATTCCCTAGCTGTCTGTAGTTCTTTTGGGGAGGGACAGGTCAGGGCCTTGTGAGCCTGCCCCTATGCACTTTGACACATCTATTGGTGTCATCGCATTCAGCTCATGTGTAGACGGTCATGCCTTTGTCGTCCTCTTTAATAAAAGGTTTTCTTGATTTGCTGAATGGTTCCACACTGTATCACTCATCTGGTGTGCATCAGGGTGGATGATAGTTTAAGTACTAAGATCTCACTTTGAAATGGAAGCAAGCTCTCTACAGTAGCAAGATTCTCAAGGATCACATTTAAGAAAAAAAAAAAACCAGGAAAAATTAACCATGAGTCTAATGTTTTCACACAAGCTTAGGGTTATTTTTTGTTTACTTACTTTAATGTTTTAATTTTAATTTTATTTTATCTTATGAGTGTTTTCCCTACGTATGTGTGAGTGTCTGGAGCTTGTGGAGGCCAGAAGAAAGTATCAGATCCTCTGGAACTAGAGTCACAGATGGTTGTGAGCCACCATGTAGGTGCTGGGAACTGAACCAGGGTCTTCTGGAAGAGCTGCCAGTGTTTTTAACAACTGGGCTGTCTCAACCATCCCTTGTTTTCTGCTTTTAAATTTGCATGGACATGATGAGAATTTGGTATTTTGATAATCATATTTTTGTGTTAAAATCTCACATTCGTTTTATTTAGCTTTTTATCAATCCAATCAACATTCAAACAGTTAATAAATATAAGTAGACATGCATAAAAGTTTGTTATTTCATGCACAGAGAAGCAAGTGTTTCTTGATCATTCTTTCCATAAGTCACAATAAAAGAAAAGACTGGAGTGAGGGTTCAGCAGTGAAGAACTTTTGCTGCTCTTGCAGAGGACCTAAGCTGGGTGACTCACAATTGCCTATAACTAACTCCAGGCCCAGGAGACTCATCACCTTCTTCTGACCTCCCTGGGCAGATTACACACATTCCTGTATCCATGTGCACGTGCCTGCACACACATACACCCATCTACCCTTATATACACATAATCAAAATAAAATAAATCCTTTTAAAAATGAGAGAGGGATAAACAATGAAAAACATCAATACAGTACATTAATCCCTTTGTGAGGTGGGATCAAGGGCCACCTGACTGTGAAGTTTTGTAGTTGGAAACCTTTGTTTACAAGAACACATTTGATGAAAAAAAAGGTATACTTACAGAAAGCCTAGGTGAGAATCCATGAAGGCTGCACAAGAAAATGCATGAAATTATGGGGATTTTAGGACAAAGGCCCAAAGAGAGAAGAAGACAGCAAACCTGGCAGGACTAGTAGTGGGGGTGAGCACACTCAGCCTGTAGCTGAGAAACAAGAGAGAGAAGAGGAATGACACAAATGGGCAGACATAGAGGCTCACGACATTTTGGAATCACAGGATGTTACACAGATGCAGAAACTCAATGAGAAAGTCTAAGTGTGGGAAATGATACAAGATAAAGCACAATGTTCTCGTTTCCTTTGTGTTGGTGGGATAAAACGCTCTACCAAAAGCAATTTAGAAGAGGACAGGGTTTACTTCATCTTACACTTTCAGGTCATAGCCTATCACGAGGGAAGTCTGGACAGTATCTCAAGGCAGGAAGTCTAAAGGCAGGGCAGCTTGCTATTTCACACATCATTACTACTAACCACAGAACTCCCTTACCGTAGAGAGCATACAGTAGAAATCACAGAGGATTCTGCTTGCCAACTAGCTCATCACCTGTTTTTTCCCACAGGTTCCTGCTCAGCTAGCTTTCTTAGACAACGGAAGACCACGTGCTCAGGAAAAGGTATGACCCCAAGTCATCTGGGCCCTCCTACATCAATTAACACAATCAAGACAATTCATCATAGAGATGTCCTCAGACCTGTCCAACAAAAACAATCAATTGAGATTCTTTTCTTTCAGGTGAGTCTAGCCTGGGTGACATTTACAGTAAATGCTAACTAGGACACAACGTAAACTCCACCCAGTATCAGAGCCTTAATGTCTACAACTATCATTTAAAAAAATTGAAAAAGTGGTTGAGGTAAAACAAGCAATAAAAATAATCAATACGTAGGTCTTTAAGGAATATGTCCATTCAATATAATTAAATATGGTTAGAAGTTCATCCTTTACTCCGTCTGCTTGTGTTAAATCACATCTTGGACAGTGCTCAGTGATCTGAAAAGTCACTTATACTCCTAGAAGCTTGCAGAAAAGATAGATAGTGGAGCCTGGTGAAGAAGCAGTGCAGCTTGAGTGCTGAAGAGTGTAAAGGCTTGAGTGATGTTTTAAGCATCTGCCACTAAAGCTTAATGGAAGACCTGTACTTGAAACTCTGCAATGAAATGAATGCTAGATGTGTCTGGAAAGCTTAGGGAATGAGAGAGCAGGGCTGAGCTGAGTTGAAAATAATTCCATGTGAATTTTACATTGTCCATAAATGGTATCATTTCCCAGAACTGATATCACATTATCAATACTCAAGAAAAAAATTGTTTTTGTCTGTGAATTTTCAAAGAAAATTTTCTTATTTTTGACATTATAATATAATGACATTTTCCCCTTCCTTTTCCTCCCTCCAAGCTCTCCCATATATACCTACCTGTTTTTCTTCAAATCCATGACCTCCTTTTGCATGAATTGTTATTGCTTGAATGTATGGTGTGTATATTTTATATTAATTTATTTCATTTTATAAATAAATTAATTAATGTGTATGAGTTTTTGCCTGCATATATAAGTGTACCACCTGTCCCATGGCCACTGAAAGATCTCTTAACTGCTAAGCCATCTCTCCAGCTCTATGTACTGAGAATATTTTAATTCTTAAACTTTATATTAGTGTCATTTCAGAAATTTGCAGAAATAGAAATAATATAGAAAGGGAAGACTAGCATACCCCTTAGTTTCACCAATTACAAAGACCAATAAAAAGTGGTTCACTCATGTTGATATTTGAATATATTCACACATAAAATGCTTGACATTGGACAGCTGAAGTTTTCTTAGAAAGCCACTGTTCATGTGTAAAATTAAGGGACATCCATTGAACAAAGTTAAGAAACTTGATTACACCCTCATAGCTGCTTTTAAAAGTAGATTTGTTCAAAACATAGAATCTGAATATATTAATAAAAGCAATGATATCATTTTTAAGAAAATGCCAAGCTCATGTTTCCATGACATCAAATATCCTTTAAAATGGTATTGAAATGATAACATAATTCTAGAATGAATGTGTGTGTGTGTGCGTGTGCGTGTGCGTGTGCGTGTGCGTGTGCGTGTGTGTGTGTGTGTGTGTGTGTGTGTGTGTCTGTGTATGTGTCTGTGTGTGTGTGTGTGTTTAAGGACTCTTAGTCTATAATAATTCATTTGAAGCACTAATGGCTGACAAAAGGATAAAAGTGTTTTCTGTAAAATAATACAGTTTCAAATCAGCAACAATCAACAGTTTTTGGCATCTTTCATTGATAAATGAAGTGATTGGCGAGAACAAGAATCCATTCATGTATTTAAAAAAATTATTTCTTTTGTTTTTGAGATTGCAATATAATTAGATAATTTCCCCCTTCTTTCTCTCCCTTCCAACCCTCCCCTTGTCCCTTTCTCCTTCTTTTTCAAATTCATCATCTCATTTTTCATTAATTGTTGTTATGCGCCTAATACACACACCAACAAACAAACAAACTTTCAGTTGTGAAGCCCAGTCCCAGTGGGTAGATGCTGCAGGATATCTTTCTCTATCCTGTGCATATGTGCTGCTCTAGTTGGTTAATAAATAAAGCTGCATTGGCCTATGGCAGGGCAGAATGAGCCAGGCAGAAGATCTAAGAGGGTTAGAGAGAGGAGAAAGGCAGAGTCAGGGGAGATGCTGCAAGCCACCGCCAGGAGAAGCAAGATGTGAAAGAGCAGGTAACACCATGGCCACGAGGCAAAACATAGATTAATAGAAATGGGTTAATTTAAGATGAAAGAGCTAGAGAGCAACAAGCCTGAGCCATAGGCCATAAAATTTGTAATTAATATAAGCCTCTGAGTGATTGTTTTATAAGTGGCTACAAGACCATGGGTGGGAGAGTTTAGTCTGGACGCCTGGGCTGGGCAGGACCGGAGAAACTTCTGGCTACAGGGAGATCTGTTTATACATTTTTAAACAGACTATGCGTATATTTTGCGCAAACAAAGAGACTTATGTTGCATCACAGGTACACATTTAGTTTTTGAACTAATGGTTTTAATCTCTGCAAATTATCTACCAGTCTGTTCCTAATCCAAGGCAGTATATCTGAAATTGAGCCTCTAGTAGTTGCTAGAGGTCAGTGACTATCAAAAACAAAGAATGAGCATTTGAATGGCCTGTCATTAATTTAATCAAAGCTACAAATTCTTAAAATATGTAACGGATAATAGGTAAAGACTACACTTATTTATGAGTATAAGGACAAATTTTTAAAGATTTTTGTTAGGGATTATGCTGGTTTAGTAAATTAATGGTTGTAGATTCTCCTTCAGTTATTGTGACTTCTATATGTACACTTCTATGTATGACTCCTATATATACAGTAGAAGGTATACCCATATATATGAACATGACCACCCAAACATGAGCTGGATGAGAATGGCACCAATGAAAATGCCAAACTGAACTGGAAAAAAATCCCATGAGGCCTCAACCCTACCCAAAGAACTACAGACAACTGAGGAGAGCTCAGAGCAGAGGAGATGATCTTTCCCAGGGAAAAGTTCACCAACTGGTTGTCCAGTGCCAAATGATCAGCCCTAAAAACATACTTATAAGCAACATTAAACAGATGGAGCAAGTTATATTTATGAGTATATATGCATAGACATATATGCATGTAATAGTAATTAGTTCAAAAGAGGCCATGAATTTGAAGTAGAATGGGGAGGGTTATGTAGAAGTGTTTGGATGGAAGAAATGTTGTAATTATAGTATAAACTCAAAAATGAAATAATAGAAAGGTGTACTGAAAGGTGCTGTATATGTGAGTAATATATATTATGTACATATATATATATGCATACATATGTATACATACATATACAAATACTCATTATATATACGTACACCCGTACACCCATACACACACACACACACACACACACACACACAGTAAGACAGTGGGATTTTTGGTAGGATTTACAAAAACAAAGTTACCCATATGCCCAATAAATAGAAAGACATGACCCTCTATAAGGATATTACAGGCTGAGAGAAGCAGGTGTTGTAATTCACTGAAGAAATTGTCAAGTCATTGCTAGAAATCCTCTTTATCGATTTTCCTTGAATAAATGGAGCTGTTAGAAGAGTGTTCCTTGGCTTCTTGGCTGACAGCCGCTAGAACTCCCTTTTGCACCCTGCTGCCGTGAGGCACAGCTGTCATCCAATCATCTCTTTGATGACTGGCTTGACTTATATAACAGCAGCCTGGCTATTTTGACCATGTTGTGAACACAATGAGAAGACCCCACTGCAGCAATGACCATGGCTTCACCTAAAGCCACATCTATTGTTTCAGGAGGTCTTGCTTCAGTCACAGCTGCTCCAAACAACCCAAACTGGCTCATGAACTCCAGCCATGACAGGAGTCAGTGACCACTAGAAGACCCATATACAGTCACTTCAGATGCTCTTGCCTGTCTCACAGCTATCCCCAAATTACAAAAGTTTACACTTCCTCTCAGAGATTCAGCAAATGCCTATGACTCTCAGAATGGAGACTATGCAAACAGCCTTGCCCCTGATCTGACTATATAAGCAGGCTGCGTTTCTGATCCATGGGGGCAATCCTGTAGGTTTCCCTTCACATGCAATGATTCTCTCTAAACCTAATGCTACAACAAGAGCCTTCAATTAAATCCTCTACTGGCTCCTCTCTTATTGCTTACATGGAGCCTACTGCAGGTAGTATGACTAAGCTTGTCATACTAAGAACACACACAACATTGGGCTTCCAGCTACAAGCACTCAACCACAACAGTGGTAAGGTAACGAGACAGCTGTTCCTAAAGCCAGGAGACCACAAAAAAATCTAAAGTCTGTGAGAATTCATTTCACTCAGCATTTAGGAGATGCCTCAGCAGCTTCCAAGGGTGACCAGGGGTATAGACTGTGGAGGCAAAAAGGACAGAGAAGTGCTGAGAGGCCAGAGATAATGAGAGCTGAGCACAGAAATCAGAAAGTTCCAAAGAGCTGAGGCAGTGGGAGAGGTAAGTGCAGAACGCAGAAGGTTGTAAAGACCTGAGGCTGAGGAAGGCAAGACTGATGGGCTCCATGTAGTAACTACAGACCCTGGTTACTGCAGAGGTTTTTCAGCAAGGGTTAAATTCGGAGAACTGTGATACCTGAAGCTCAAGGCTATGACTATGCTATGTCACTGACGTTCAAAGCCTAGAGCATTAAGGATCTTGCTTCAGTACCTAGGTTTGCAAGCCTCCATTTTTGTAAGTCTAGAGCTGTAAGCCCCTACTTATCAAGGACTAGAGCCACAAGCATCTCAATTTGAGAGCCTGCAGACATCAACCCCCAGTTTTCAAGCCACTGGATTTAAAAGCCCAGAGCAATAAGCCTCTGACTTTAAGACTTTGAAGGATGAAGTCTCCCTTCTCAGATCACAGAGCTATATATATCTGGGTTCAAGCATCCACCATAATTCTCTCCTTTTAGGGTTGCCAACAATAAAGGAGATGCTGCTTGGCTATTCATGGAACGAAGAAACTAAAGGCCATTTTTAATGACACCAACAACTAGATTAAAAAGGAGAATATCACATGTGACTCAGAAGCTTCACCACTGAGAAATCAATTCACCCCAACTTTTATATACTTGGAACCCATCATTCCTTCGAGTCTGATATTTCTTCTTAGTGAACACTTAGTGTGTTATACTCAAAAGTTAGCTGCCTGTTGAGATGCATTCATTGCAATTTTTGAATACTTTTCACTTTGTGCGCAAAATACCTTTATACTATTGCTGACGGACATCTGGACATCACTTCTAGCCCTTTAAATTGTTTTGAAAGAGTTTTCTATAATCATTATGGCTTTATATTTTGGTGATAGTATGTGTGTATTTTTATTGAGTACATATGTAAGAATAGGTTGCTGTGTCATGAGCTAAAGCCTGTAAAAGATGGTGTCAGAACCTTTCTAAACATGATTTTTCTCTGATCAATGGCTGTGGAATAATCCTCTTATACACTATAAAGATTTGTCACCCAAATTAATTTAGTATAATACTGATTGGCCAGTAGCCAGGCAGGAAGTATAGGTGAGGTGACCAAACTAGGGATGATGAGAAGGAGAAGGGCAGTCAGGAGTTGCCAGTCAGCTACCAAGGGAACAGAAGATAAATGTGCCATGCCAATAAAGGTACAAAAGTATAAATAGAAATATGGGTTAATTTAGGTGTAAGACTTATCTAGTAACAAGCCTAAGCTACTGGCCAACCATTTATAAGTAATATTCAGTCTCTGAGTTGGTTATTTGGGACTGGGTAGTTGGGACAGGAAATGTCTGCTTACATATGGCACCCAAACATTTGGTCAGAATTCCCACATAAAAACTGACACACAAGAACAGAGTCAAGTGAAACTTCTTGGTAGCTGCATTTTTTTGGGTGGTCTTGGTTTGCTGACAGCAAGCAGAGGCATGGCTCCTTTAAAAAATGGCTTTCTGAAATCATCCTGAGTGAGGTAACCCAGACTCAGAAAGACAAACATGGTATGTACTCACTCATAGCAGGATACTAGACATGAAACAAGGATGACTTGTCTGCTACTTACATCACCAGGGAGGCTACCTGGAAAACAGGACCCCAAGAAAGACACAGGGATCGCCCAATGACAGAGAAATGGAATGAGATCTACATGAACAGACTGGACATGAGTGGGGGGTAGTGAAAGGCGAGGGTCGAGGGAAAGAGAGCTTGGGGGAGCAGGAGATCCCAGCTGGATCAACAACAGAGAGGGAGAACAAGGAATAGGAGACCATGGTACATGAAGACCACATGAGAATAGGAAGAAGCAAAGTGCTAGAGAGGCCCACAGAAATCCACAAAGATACCCACACAACAGACTGCTGGCAATGGTCGAGAGACAGCCCGAACTGACCTACTCTGGTGATGGGATGGCCAAACACCCTAATTGTTGTGCTAGAAACCTCATCCAACTACTGAGGGATCTGGATGCAGAGATCCATGACTAGGCCCTGGGTGGATCTCTGGGAGTCCAATTAGCGAGAATGAGGAGGGTTTATATGAGCGAGAATTGTTGAGACCAAGGTTGGATAAAGCACAGGGACAAATAGCCAAATGAATGGAAACACATGAACTATGAACCAATGGCTGAGGGGTCCCCACTGGATCAGGCCCTCCGAATGGGTGAGACAGTTGATTGGCTTGATCTGTTTGGGAGGCATCCAGGCAGTGGGACCGGGTCCTGTGCTCATTGCATGAGTTGGCTGTTTGAAACCTGGGGCCTATGCAGGATTGTTTGGCTCGGCCTGGGAGGAAGGGACTAGACCTACCTGGACTGAGTCTACCAGGTTGACCTCAGTCTGTGGGGAAGGCTTTGCCCTGGAGGAGATGGGAATGGGGGAGGGGGTTGGGGGGAAGGTGAGGGGGGCGGGAGTGGGGAGAACAAGGGAATCCGTGGCTGATATGTAGAACTGAATTGTATTGCAAAATAAATTTAAAAAAAAAAAAAAGAAAGTACAATGTTACACACCCCAGAGACCCTTTTTTGGTTAAAAATATTATTTAAAAAAAAAAACGAAAACAAAAAAAAAATGGCTTTCTGGCTTGGTGCTAGCAGCAAAAACAGGTGACTCTTTTAAGAGGCCCTGTTACCTAACACTTATATGGTGTTTATGAGTAGCAAGCAGTACTCTACTTGGTGGCAGCATGAACTCAAAAACATCCCAGAGCTGGGGTGGTAAACATGGGTCCTGCTGGTACCTCTGCCATGAAACTAAGCTCTTATAGATCAAGGAGTAGGGAAGAGCCAGTCGCCAAAGCTGCCACATTGGTCCTAATTATGCCTGTTTAGAAGTTTAAAGGCTCATGTGGTCAGAAAAAGATAGATATATGCACCACCATGGGGCTAGGTGGAACAGAGGAACTTCTGTCTATAGTTAGCTAGCAACAAGCCTGAGCTACCATCCAAGCATTTATAAGTAATATTCAGCCTTGGAGTTGGTTATTTGTCCCTGGGCAGTCAGGACAGGAAATGTCCACTTGCAAAAAAACTCATTGGCAGTGTGACAATTTTACATCTACACAAGCTCTGTAGCAGAATTTTCTTATTTAATTTGTCACCAAGCAGCACAGAGGAAGCTGAAACAGAGCTTAGCAAGATCGTACAGCACCTAAGACCACTTACTGCTTTTTCAGAGGACCCTGGTTCAGTTTGTCACATCCACACAGTGGCTCCCAACCATCTGTAATTCCAGTTCTCAGGATCCAATGCAATTTTCTGACCTCTGCGAGCACATGCGAGCACTCAGCTACACACAGATACAAATTTAAAAATAATAATTCTAACAGAACTGATCTGCTCCTTTATTTTTGTTCATTCACCAGATTTCATGGTAAGTTCTCAAACACACATTCAAGATCATCAGCATACATACCTGTGGCTAAAATTAGCATAGATTTGGGTTTTATGTGATTTATTATGGCTATGTATTATTAATTAGAGTTTATTCAGCAGGTCTCATTCAAACAATATCTCCCAACTGTGCTGTGGGAGTTAGAGTCACTGATACCATCTGTTAACTTGTAGTGAGATCACTGAGGTCCATTAAAGACTTGTTTCCATTCTTGCTCAAGTACACAGTAATCACAGAATAATGGTCATGTAAAAACTATTAAGTCTATTTGGGCATAAAGGACCAATTCAAGGGGGTCAGAATTGAGATAAACAGGCTACAACTTGGGAGATGCACTTTGTGTATTGAGTCCAAGAGCATCCTATAGAAAAGATGGCTTGGTGTAAGGGCAAAGAACCATGCTTTCCAGAGAATAATGTATTTGAAAAGAATAATTATAGCCTACATTGAAACCCAGAGGGAAAAAAAATCATGAACATAGGCAAGCTAATTATAGCTACCATACATTTGATCTGTGTCTTTAATATTGTTGACAATTTAATTAATAAAGCTTCCAAGGCTATTTTATATTAAAACTTGAAAGATAACAATTTAGCCTTTAATTACTAACTGTCACAAAAATAGAGTTATAGTTAATTTTGTCAACAATAAATCCATTCATGTTCATCTACTTCTGAAGGACTCTTTTTGTGTATGGCATTGTTTGTTCTGTAGATTTCTGATGTATATGGGATATAATTAAAATTTCAAATGCACTTTCCAATATTAACATATTTAAATTGTTAAACTAGACTTCAGAGAGGACATTGAAAAATATGAGCAAAAGAATAAAAATGGATTGGCCTGTATTAATTTCAAATGCCCAAAGATCTTTCCCTGGAATATTATAGAACTGAACAGAAGATAAGTATTAAATAACCTTGATGATAGATTGCTTACATATATGATAATTAAGGAAATGTTAAATTGACCTCCTCTTTTATTCCCATTTGCTTTCTGTCATTATAATAAGAGTCTTAAACTTTATGAATACAAAATGTCACTTGACATATGTGTTTAAAATGATACTCTCAGATTCTCAGTACTAAAGGTTTACTTGATGGGGCTGAGAGCCTTCATAAGCATAATCTGTGTTACATTTGTGGAAGTCTAAGAATAAACCACATGGGTGATTTGGATGAGAAATGCCCCCCAAAGGCTCATGTATTTGAACACTTGGTCCCCTATTGGTGACACTGTTTGCAGAGATTGCAGAACCAATAAGAGGTGGAGCCTTGCTAGAAGAAGTACATCACTAAGGGTGGGCTTAGGTTTTATAATCTGGCCCACTTCCTATTGGTTCTCTCTGCTGCTGCTGTGTGCATGGTTGAGATGCAATCTGGCTTCCTAGAGTCCAGCTCCAGATAAGGACAGGGTCTGAAGATGGGTGGATACAAGAGCAGCGATGGAGGAATCAGACATGGGATAGATATTTCTTAGTTTCATTTAGGAAAGATGGACAGAGAGGAAGCAAAAGGGAGTCATCCCCCGTGGGACAGGTCCCAGTAGAGGACGTAAGGAGTCAGCGGGGAAGGAAGTGAGCCATGTCACAGTGGTCGGGGGAATCTTGCAGCCTGACTGACCAGCAGCCAAAGTGCTTCTTTATTTATACAGAATTTAGTAAGCATGGATACATCCATGATTTTCCAAAACATAGACTGTATCATTTTTGGTTTAGAACATGTGCTTCACTTCCTTGTGCTCATCTTTTAGTCAGTATTAATAAACTATGACAGAACAGCATTATCACTTCCAATCATTTTTCCCTCACGTTTTGATATCATTATCAAACAGAGTTATCATTCTTACTCATTAACCCCATAACCCAATTTTTAAGAATCTAGAGGCATATGACAGCCTGTTCTCAGGCTGGTAGCTTTGGTTGTTTCAAGGACAGTAGAACAAAACAAAATCTTCAAGCCAACCTGGGCATTTTGCCATGTCCTAAGCAGTGCAATATTTAATCTTAGTGGTCAGAGTACCCAAAGAAAATCCTCAGGCCAAAGCTGCTGCAGTATTATTCAAATTCTGGCATAATATAATGTTCACATTTATATCTTTACAGAATTTGTCTGTGTGTCTAATCCTGGCATTCTATTGTTCTTTGGTCATATGACATTACCATGACTCTGCATGTGCTAACTTTTCTAAGAAAGGGAGGTCTTGGCATCTCATTCTTTTTATCATCTTTCCACTCCATACTTTGCTCATCAATATGTCTCTGTGTAGGGCAGAGGTATATGCCACATAATTTTCTGAGTGTACAGTGGGAAGAGGCTTGTAATGTAACTCCTCTAGCCCACCAAATCTTGTTGACCTTTTTAAGTTTACTTTGTTTTGAATATCTTTTTCCTGTGTAAGTACAGGGGCAGATGTGTCAAGAATGTCTCGTAGCCTCATGAAGAGACGTCTGGCTTCTTCTTTTTGTGTCACAACCTCCAAGACACAAGGAAGACCCTTAGTAGATAAGGATATCTTCCTAAAAGAGGGGGAATAGTATGTTCAGAACTGTCCTGGGGAAGCTTAGAAGCAGCATTCCTGGGAGAAGGCATAAATGATTCATAAGGAATTTTCCATCAATCTAATCTCCAAATTGTACAAATATTAAAAGAGCCCCAGGTATGCAATGGGTGGAGATGAAAACCAAAAATGGCATGGCAGCCGACATGGGGCTCAGCTTTGCCAGATGTTTGTCAGGCAGCTGTGCTGGCTTTATGACTTCTGCCATTCAGATATGGCTGTGCCACTGGTTCCTCCCTATGCTGCCATGCCTCTGCCATAAAGATTCTCCCACTGGAGCCAAAGACAAAAACTGTAGCTAGAGTTTTCCTGCCTGGCCTACAGTCAGGATAAATCTCTGCCACCCGCCAGTCCCACAACCGCTCAGACCCGACCAAGTAAATACAGAGACTTATATTGGTTTCAAACTGTATGGCCGTGGCAGGCTTCTTGCTAACTGTTCTTACAGCTTAAATTAATCCATTTCTATTAATCTATACCTTGCCACGTGGCTTGTGGCTTACCGGTACTTTACATCTTCCTTGTCCTGATGGCGGCTGGCCATGTCTCTCTCACCCAGCTTCCTGTTCTCTCAATTCTCCTCTCCTCTGTTAGTCCCGCCTATACTTCCTGCCTGGCCACTGACCAATCAGTGATTTATTCATTGACCAATCAGCAACACATTTGACATACAGACCATCCCACAGCAAAAAACAAATGCTTTCTTTGACCTGGTGGTTTTGGCCATGGTGTTTTGTCACAGCAACAGAAAATTAGCTAATATGTAACTGCAAAACTTCACCCAGACGATGAGAACATATTCCCACACTAGCTCATCAGATATCACTTGGTGATGTGAGAAAGTTTAAAGGAGCTAGAAAGGGGAGCTAGGGAAATTATAAAAGAGAGAGAAATAAATTATTTCATGATGGCAGTAAAGATAAAAATTATAATCTGTATTAACAAAGAATTTAAAAAAAACTTTTAGTGTGTGTATGTGTGCATGTAAAAGACAAAGGTTAACGTTAGAGGTCTTCCTAATCATTCTCCACCTGCACTTTCTCAGCACTGGGATGATACGCATGTGTCACCTGGCCTGGATTTTTACATGGAAACTGGGAAGCTGAGCTCAGGTCCTCATCATTAAACAACAAGAAAGCATTTTATTGTCTGGGCCCATTCCAGACCAGAGACAATAATTTTAAATGATTAGTCCATACTTTAAAATAAGCAGCTTCAAATTTTTGTTATCTTGCAAAGAAAGAATGTTACCTTTGGGTGTTTTTTTCCTAAATGTGCTTTACTTCATTAGGGTCAGAATTGGCAGAAAGAGTCAGAGATTATTCTCTTGTCAATAATGAAGACTGTAAGGCTAGCTCTCTGCAGAGGTTTCAATTACCATAACAGACTCTGGACCAAACATACCAAATGTTAAAGTAAACATTGCATTTTTCCCTTGTCATTTTGAGGTAAAATGATGTGTGTCTACACACATTTACACATAGGTCATAAATATACACATACATACACAGTTCATACATGCATACACACAACACACATTTCACATAGACACACACAGGTCACACACACAAACATACATATGCACACACAAGATATACACATACATATACACCCAGGTCCAACACATAGACATACACAGGTCACACACACACACACACACACACACACACACACACACACACACACACACATTTTTTTAAAGAAAGAACAATTTAAAGTCAAATGTAAGAGAGAACTGTTGGATAGGGTCTAAAGTTTTTGGGAATAGCCATAAATCAGTTTCCTCGAGACATCCTGTGGTGGTTTGAAATGCCCCCTATAGGGAGTGACACTATTAATAAATAGTGGCTTTGTTGGAGTGGCTATGGCCTTGTTGGAGGAAGTGGAGGGGGTGGGCTTTGAGGTCTCATATGTTTAAGCTTCATGCAATGTGGGACACAGTTCACTTCCTGTCGCCTGTGGATCAAGATGTAGAACTTTCAGTCCTTTTCCAGCATCATGCCTTCCTGTATGCTGCCTTGTTTCCCACCATGATAATAATGAACTAAACTTCCAAACTGTAAACCAGCATCAATTAAATGTTTTCCTTTATAAGAATTGCCTTGGTCATGGTGTCTCTTCACAGCAGTAGAAACCCTAACTAAAACACATCCCATGTATCTGTTATGTATTAAGTTTCTTTGAGATATTTTAACAAATCCTCATAAATATCCTATCTTCCACATTACAACTGACAAGTTATACAGTGTGTGTGTGTGTGTGTGTGTGTGTGTGTGTGTGTGTGTGTGTGTGTGTGTAGTAGGTAATCGACTCAGACAACCATCCCACACAGCTCCTCCCAAATCTTGACATTGTTAGTGAAGCCAGAACTATTTTCTTAAACAAAAACTCCCAAGGAAATACTTCCAAGCCAGGATCAATGGGGTTTCTGCTGCTACTGAAAGCCCTGTTGCTTTTACACACATGCTGTTTGAGCAAGCCCCGTGGCCACACTGCATCAATACCGGGCAGAGAAAAATGCTATTGACTAGAAGGTACAGCAATATTGTTTAGTCTAATACAGAATTTCTAAGCTTTAACTTGGAATTTAATGACTGAAAGAACACATGTAGAGAAAGCTCTCCACGACTCATACTTCAATGCAGAGGTAGAATTCAACTGGTCACAAAACATAGTCACCAAGGAAGTTGGGTCAAGAAGGAAAGAATGATGCTTACGAACCAGGAGAGTTCCTTATGTTAAATACAGGTGAGAAACTAGTTGTGAATCAGTTTCTATATTTGTGATTGTTTCTTCTGAGAGCTAACAAGTATGCTAATGTTCTTAAGTGGCAGTTTGTGTTCCTAGAACATAGTCATTTTCCACAAGAAGATACAGAACAAGAATGACTGCCTTCAAGAAAGAAAGAATGGATGGTGTGGTAAGGATCTTAGACACAGCTATCAGAATACTTAGACTTGTAGCTATATTGTAGTTATCACATTATCTGATGTATATGCAAAACAACTTGAGAATCACCTTTTCATTGCTCCTTTCAAGAGAATTTATTTTTGTGGAAATGTGTATTTGCTTTAAAGCTTTTCAGAATCACCTCTTTAATTAAAAGTTAATTTTCTTACTATGTCTACAATTTGTTTATTGTACAAAGTTTCTCATACCTGTATTTTGAATATTTTATGGAATAAAACAGTATGTGCAATCAAAGAATTCTGCATTTCATTTTGGTTTTACACATTTCCCTCTGATATAGGAAAACACATGGGGAATGATGTTTTCTTTATTTGCATATGACAGATTTTTCACCTGATTTACATCTACCAGGAATATTAATACTAAGGATATTAACACTAATGTTGTACAGATAACAGCTCAGAAGATAGCTATGATGAAGAGGTTCTAATATTAAGCTGAGCTTGCTGATAGTATACTTTGGGAGCACCGCTACAGAGATTTGTAGTAGAATATTATTTTAAGGTGTGTTACTTTTGCTTTTGTTGCATTTGTTTAACTTTGTGAAGCTGTGTTACTGTGCCTGTGTAAAACACCTGCTGGTCTAATAAAGAGCTGACCAATAGTGAGGCAAGAAAAAGGACAGACAGGGGTGGCAGGAGGCAGACAGAATATATAGAGGGAGAAATCTGGGAGGAAAAGTTATCTAAGCTCGAGGGGCCAGAGAAGGAGAAGGATTCAGAGGCCAGCCACTCAGCTACACAGGGAGCCACAGAGTACGAGTAAGATTTACAGAAGTCAGAGAACCAAAAAAAGTCCAGAGGCAAAAGGTAGTCAGAATAAGTTAAGGAAAGCTGGCAAGAAACTAAGCCAAGCTAAGGCTGGGCATTCATAAGTAAGAACAAGCCTCGATGTGTGTAATTTATGTGGGAGCTGGGTGGCAAGCCCCCCCAAAAGGGCAAACACCCCCAACAACAGAGATTCCAACTTCTTACGCTCTAGAACAAAAACAGTTGAGTAGAGGCACTGACACTCATGTTACAACATAAGCAGGCCCATTCATTAGGAAAAAGACACTTCTCAGAAAGGAAGCAGGCTTAGCAGAGATAGCTTAAGCTCAAATAATCCCAAAGCACAAATCATAAGACTTTAATGTCATCTCGCTCAGGCCTTTTGGTCACTTCCATAGCAGGAGCTGTCTCATGCATGTTCTGTTTGTTATCTATAATGCTACATATAACTCCATATGTTAAATATCATGTTAATATTACATTAATACATTAACTGGGGTTGTGTGTTTTAGGGTTATTGTGAGTGTAGGTCACACTCAGGCATTAGAATATCCCTATGCATATAGTGGTCAAATTTAGTCAACCTTCACTGGGAGACTTATGGCTTTTCTCCTTTCCAGCACACACACACACACACACACACACACACACACACACACACACACACATACATTATATAAGCTACAAATATATATACATATGTGCTAATATACACACATATATACATATGTATTATACATGCTATATATGTATGAATAGATGCTAATGTTATTTTACACAGGCCTTCTCAGGCCTTCTCAGACTTCTCTACCCCATTCTCTAGTCTCAGAGACATAAGTGTTGGCTCAACTACCCAGATATGGTATTTAAGTTCAGCAACCCAGGTAGACTGATACTTATAAACCCTTTCAGGTTACACCTCCAGTGAGCATTGAAGGCTCCTCATCTCCCATCCCTTACATTCACTTTGTATTTTGAAGCTCATGGTCTTTTATTTCCCATTAAGATCTAACTTCCTTAGTTATATTAACCCAACCCCAACCCACCCAAACCCCATCGTAATCCTAATTCTGATTTGTATTTTCTTATTTCTTGTTTTGGAGCAAAACTGATGTATTTCTATCTATCAATATGTAATATGGATGAGTTAGATCTTTTGGTAATTATCATTAGCTTTGTTTAAAAAAATAAATATTAAATAAACTGAAAACCTTCATTTGACCAGACCTTTATCACAGGCTAAAGAGTTGATAAACCCATAATCTTAGGTCACCACAGGGATCATACTTTAGTAAAGAGTGCTCTGAGTCTTCAATGCCACAGGAAGGTGGATACCTCCACTCTCACTGAAGTCTTCATGGGGGTTTTAAGATGCTTTATGAAAAGGATCAGGCAAGACACCAAGGACATCTACAGATGTCAATGAGTGTGCTTGGGATAAAAACACTAGATGAAAGGATCAATTAGCTATACATTGATAATTAGCATAACAGAACACAGTGTATTCACATCTATTGTTTTTTGTTAGTTGTTGCTTTTTGCTCTTTTGGGGGCCCACCATCCAGCACCCAAATAAATCACACATGGAGGCTTATTCTTAATTATAAATGCCCAGCCTTAGCTTGACTTATTTCTAGTCAGCTTTTCTTAACTTTAAATTATCCCATCTGCCTTTTGCCTCTGGCCATTTTCCTTTTCTTATGTCTGTATATCTTACTTTCACTCTTACTGCATGGCTGGCTGTGTGGCTGTGTGGCTGGACCCTAGCATCCTCCTCTCCTTGTTCTCTTGCTCTTTCATCTTTCTTCTTGCTCCTCCCACATTTCTCCTTCTATTTATTCTCTCTGCCTGCCAGCCCCACCTATCCTTTCTCCTGCCTCGCTATTGGCCATTCAGCTCTTTATTAGACCATCAGGTGTTTTAGACAGGCAAGGTAACACAGCTTCACAGAGTTAAACAAATGCAACATAAAAGAATGCAATGCATCCTTCCATCATTAAACAAATGTTCCATAGCATAACAGATGTAACATATCTTAAAAATAATATTCAGGCCGGGTGGTGGTGGCGCACACCTTTAATCCCAGCACTCGGGAGGCAGAGGCAGGCGGATCTTTGTGAGTTCGAGGCCAGCCTTGTCTACAGTGCGAGATCCAGGAAAGGCGCAAAGCTACACAGAGAAACCCTGTCTCAAAAAACCAAAAAAAAAGTAATAATAATAATAATATTCAACAACAACTTCTCCTTTCGAAAGGACTCATATCTGCTTGTGTTTATTTTGTATCACTCCTTAGCAAGATTATCTTGGTGCTTGAAGCGCCAGGATTTCTGGAGAGTAGTGGTTGCATGCTGTGAACATTGGTCATATAGGCTGGGCCAGTCTTAGTTGGCTTGACATTTTGTGACAAAGTATCAGACTATGTAGCTTAGAAAAAAAAATAAACATTACCTTTTTTGTAGCTATGGAGGCTGGAGAATCAAAGTTCAAGATGATAGCAGAGCATGTGAGGGGATCAGCAGTCAATTTCTATGTCCTATGAGGTGGAAAGAAGGGCCAGTGAGCTCCCATGAATTTTTTATCCACCAACAAAGGATCCATATTCATGGCCTAATTCCTAAAAATCCCTCTTCCAATTATCACCCCTTACATGATCAGGATTTGAACAAACGAAAAGGGCTCTCAAACATTCAGCTCATGACAGACTTTAACTCTTTCATTTATTACTTATAATTTTGTTTTGTTAAGTTTCTCACTGATAAACTAAGAATGCATGTTATTCTTATATGGTATATGTGAGCATTTCAGGTCATGTATTGCATATAAAATACTTAGTACAATATGTTGGACATTTATTGATCTTGTATGCTGTCCCTATTTAATCAGTTTTACCAAGCATCTCTCCCCACATCACCCCCATCTCAAGGCCATTTTAGAGAAGTCCTAGTCTCTCATACATCAAGAGTATATAAGAATTTTCAAGTATTGAAAATAGTCCTCCCTCCCATTAAAGAATTCTTAGAAGCCATTACCAATTGATTCAGTTGCCTAGAAAGTAGAATCCTGTTTGTATCTATAGCCTAAAATATAAGAATGTGCTCTTTACAAACTTCATGCTTGTGGCAAGAAGGTCAGCATCACCCTACATCTTTTCTCACTTCCACCAAAAGGTCTCATGTGAGTATGTGGCTGCTTAACCGATGTTATTTCCAAAGTGTCTCTTGTAGCTAAAACTCTACACATCATTAAATAGTCATCAATACACTGTATGGGGCTGATTTATACAAGTTCATTTACCTGGAATAAGAGGAAACTCCTTGTTTTGACTCCCTCTTTCTCTGTTTTCTATGACCTAGTGAATGGCAGTGGCCAGCCTCAGTCATGTGAAGATAAATCCCTTGGTCCTATCATAGGGAAGGGAAAGAGGGGCATCAGTCCCAGACATAGCTGCTGGCCAGGAGCTCCCAGGTTGGCTCTGCTGTTATTGGACACAGGGCTTGATGGAAATGTGATCACATCAAACATGCAAGCTGCAAGCAAGACTTGAACTGACCATAGAGGAGACATGTTGTCCCTTGAATGAAGGGAGAGGCAAGTCTTACTGATTTAATTAGAGTTGGAGTAATAGTCTACCATTGCATTTCCTCAGTGACTTAACATACTGGGAAGCACAATATTGGAATACAAAAAGACACACAAGAAGCCATGGGCTACAGTGTGCATTTGCATTCCCACCTCTTGTGCCCCTACTACCCCAGAGTCTCATTACTCAGCTCTACTATGCTCCAAGAGAAGGAGAAACAGCTGTTCTACTTTGGGGAATCAGTGTAGAAACCCCTGTCATTACTTCATCCAATACTGTCTCTGGTGTCAATCTAATACTGTCACACCCTCTGCTGTCTGGCATCATGTAGAAGAATGTCAGTAAAACTTTACACTGAACAAAGTTCCATGGGATGATGCTACAATTCTTCACAAAATTTAAAAAAAATTCATGTACATATAGAAACACACACCTACACATGTGCACAAAACAAATACCAGAATAGCTGAAATAATCCTGAATATTAAAAGAACTGCTGGGTGTATCACCATTCTACATTTCAAATTGTACTAAAGAATTATAACAGTTAAAAACAGTTTGGAATTGTAAATAAAATTGATTATCAAAACATAAGTCCACACACCTATTTACATTTTTTGTATTTATATTTTTATAAAGAAGTCAGAAATACACATAAAAGAAAATAGAGCATCTTCAACAAATGGAGCTAGTCAACCTGGATGGCTGCATGTAGAAGAATGAGAATAGATCCATATTTATCACCCTGCAACAAACTCTACTCCAAGTGGATCAAAAATAAGAATATGGGACCAGATATCCTGAACCTGATAGAAGAGAAAGTGGAACATAAGCTTGAATTCATTGGTACAGGAAAGGACTTTCTGAATAGGACACTGATAGTGCAGGCACTAAGATCAGCAAGTAATAAAGGGGTCCTCATGAAACTGAAAAGCTTCTGTATGGCAAAGGACACCGTCATTCAAGCAAAGTAGCAGAATACAAATTGGAAAAGATCTCTACAAATTATACAGCTGATAGTGGGTTAGTGTCTAAAATATATTAAGAACTGAAAAAAAATACTGAACATCAAGAAAGCAAATAATCTATTTAAAAATTGGGTGCAAAACTAACCACAAAGTTCCCAAAGGCTGAAACCACAAATGATTGAAAAACACTTAAATATTCAACATCCTTAGCTACCAAGGAAATACAAATTAAATCTCTTTGGGATTTCAACTTACCCCAATCTGAATGGCAAAGATCTATAAAACAAATGACTGCTCATGCTGACGAGGATGTGAGGGGAAAGAACACTTATTCCTGGTGTTCTTGGGCAGTGAAAATGGGATAGCCACTATAGAAATCAGCTTTAGCAGAATTCTCAAAAAACTAAAAACCGATCTACCTGTGACCCAGCTAGGCCACGGCTTGGCATTGACCAAAGGACTAGAATTCTACTCCACAGATACTTGCTCAGCCATGTTCACTGCTGCCCTATTCATAATAGCCAAGAAACTGAAACAATGCAAATACCTTTAACCAACGAATGATACTGAAAATGGTGTACATATACACAACAGAATACTATTCAGCTGTAAAGAAAAACGAAACCATGAACTTTGCAGATAAATAGATGGAACTGGAACAGAGCATACTGACTGAGGTAAGCCAGAATCAAAGACAAACACAGGATGTTCTCTCTCTGATGTGGCTCTTAGCTCCAAATCTTTAGATGTGAGTACATATCTCAGAGTAACTTCTGAAACCAGGAACGTAAAATGGGACCATTTCTGGGGCATGGGTTTGGAGATCAATAGAAAGGGGCATGCAGGGCACAAATGATCTTAGGAAAATGAGACAGGGGGCTCTGATTAGTGAAGGGGAGGGAGATAAACACAGAATAAATAGAGTGGAAGGTAAAATAACAGTAAAGATGTCTGAAAAAATCATAAAGGATCATCCTATGACCTATTTACATCTTAAAAACCTGAAACACACATAGGTCTGTGTTCAAATAAACATGAAATTAAAAAAACATTCGTAAGGAGCCCAGTCCCAATGGATGCATCTACAAAGCTACTCCTGTACCTAAGTTTCAGGGAACTCTGCTGGGAGATTGGAAGAGCCAGAAAAGCAGGGAGTTTACGATGAAGCCGTGTTTCCTAGTAATGTCAGAAGCTACACCCATCAAGTTTCAACATGACTGCCCAAATATGAGTTGAACAAGGGTGACACCAATAAACATGTCAAAGTGAATGTGGAAAGGCTGAGGAGGCGTCCGCTAGACACAAAGAACCACAGGCAACCAAAGAACACTGGGAGTGGGAGAAACAGTCTCATGGAAGGATACACCAGTTGTTATCAGATACTAAGTGGTCAGTCCTTAAAACACACATATGAGTAATATTATACAGACTGAGCAGGTTGTATTTAAGAATATATATATATATATATATATATATATATATATATATATATATATATATATATATGTGTGTGTGTGTGTGTGTGTGTGTGTGTGTGTGTGTGTGTGTGTGTGTGTGTATGTATGCATGTATGTGTGCATGTAATAACAGTTAAAGAAGAGTCCATGGATTTAAAAGAATAAAGAGGGATATGTGCAAGAGTTTGGCGGAAAGGAAAGGGAAGGAGGCAATGATGTAATTACATTGTAATCTCAAACAGAAAAAAAAAGAAAAAACAAGGAACATGCACTGGTGGTGGTCATGATGATCACACACACACATACATACACACACACACACACACACACACACACACACACACACACACACACACCTGTCCTTAAAAGGTACCTTCTATTTTTACAGAAATTATTTTACTTTTACTATAGTGAACATATAAACATAGGTCTTTTGAAAATGTAAAACAAAATAAGAGTGTTCAGAATGTGATTTGATTTTTGACAGATTACTGTTTTAGACAGAACATTGCTATGTAGCCTAGGATGACCAAGAACTTGTCCTGCCTCACACTCCCTAGTTCTGGAAGTACAGATGTGCACCAAAATATCCAGTGAGAACTGTGGCTTTAGAGACCTCAACATGAATTTCTTTGGTTTCTGTAGACATATAAACACCAACTTAATCCTGATATGCTCCAGTTCAACATGGAACTGTATTTAAAATATAATACAAACAAAATACAAGTAATTCTAAAGAAGTGATTGGCTTTCAATTCCTGCTCTCTGTGTATTCTTCCATGACAAAATGCAGCACAGTTATATAGCTAAGATAGAAAGTGTTTGGACTGTCATATTCTTTTGTACTCTTTCCCATGTATAGCTTATATAGCTAAAGAAAAGTGCTATAAATCTATTCCTCCATCTCACAAGAAATTTTACATTTAGTTCCCCACACTGAAAATTCATGCAAAAAAACCCAACTTGTCATTTTGCATTGTTTCATATCCTTTAACTCTAGTTTAGCCTTCTCTTAAAACATAAAGTCATTAAATCTTTACCTATATTGCTGAATCAATTTCCATTGTTTCTTTCAGAGTTATAGTGTAAAAATACTTACAGCTTTCTTATGCAATTTTTTTGTTGAACGACATTTCATTAATATAAAGAAAGCATCATAGACAATACCTGCTCAGTGCAGAATCATTTGCTTTTCAAAACAGGAGAACACATCAAAGTTTTGAGTATGTAAATGCCATCTGCTCCTGAAAAGTTGGTCCAGACATCCCATGAATGGTTGGCCATGAAACCTTGAGGTGAGCATTCTTCCTGGAACAATGTAAGTCAACTACCACTTCTTTTTTTTTTTTTGGTTTTTTGAGACAGGGTTTCTCTGTGTAGTTTTGCGCCTTTCCTGGAACTCACTTTGTAGACCAGGCTGGCCTCAAACTCACAGAGAGTCACCTGGCTCTGCCTCCCAAGTGCTGGGATTAAAGGTGTGCGCCACCACCGCCTGGCAACTACCACTTCTTAGAGACACTTGTAATAATGATGGTGGTGACTTCACCACTCGGCTTTTTGAATGATCTTATAAAAGGTCATACTGAACACGAAGGATTTATCTGTCTCCAGACTCTTTCTGTATCTCTTGTCAGAGTTCAGGATATTCAGAACCTTGACAGATGTCCCTCAGAGTATCACTTCCCCTGTAATTTATTGTTAATTTTAGCTCCACAGAGAAGAGATGATAATTTTCAGAAGCATTGTTCTTTTCTTATCAGTATCTTCAAGTACACAGTTCCAGGTCTCTACAATTTGCTCTAGTAGTGTATTTTGGCTAGATTCTCACTACTTATAGGTGAGTATTGGAAGAATTTTACTCTCAGGTATGAAAAAGTCCAACTCATTGTCATTTCTCTTCCAGTTGAAAGTTAATCTTCAAACGTGCTTCTGCTCCTGGCTCATCCCTAACCTATAAATCTTCAGAGAAGTCGTAAAGAAAGGCCCAGAGTCTATTACCTACTCCCCTGTCTGTTTCATCTACTAATTGTGATTTCTGACCTTTACCAATTTCAAGGTAATTGTCTTTTGACTTGATCCAGTGTGTTGGAGCACTTGAGCCTTGACCTTTTATGACAGATAATAAGTATAGGCAGTCTCTTAAATACACTGCTTTTGTAGATTTTACAGGCATATCTCTGCCATAGGCATTTGTTCTGGAACCATGAGCCTTGGCACACTCACTCAGAAAGGATTTCATACCACCCCCTCAACTCTTATCATGAGAGAATATATTGTACAGTTTTTGATTTTGATATTTTTTGTGTTAATTATTTCAACCTCATAGAATTTAAATTTGAGTGTCTCAAAAAGACTCAGTCAATTCTATCAACTCAACAGTTGTCTTAGTGTCTGTCAGACCAGTACAAAAATTTAGATGTTTGGCCAGTCAATCTCTGAACATTTATGCAATGCCAATTATTGAACTCTATACTTTCTCTGCCACTATGTGATGGTTCTTCTCTGATTCTTAATCTTAAATAATTCTCTGAGCAGTTCCAATAATCAGCCACCAATCACCAAATGATAGGACATACATATTATACTCTCCCAGAATGCTTTGCTTTCACTCACTAAAACACAAATTTCCCACATTTCTGTAAGCTAGGTCTCTCCAGGATATGTACTTACATTAGAAGATTTGGAGCAAGTAGTTTCAATGAGAGAGAAAAAGGGAAGTTTGTCTTTTTGGGTAAGAGTTACCTCACTCAATATGATCTATTCTAGTTCTATCAATTTACCTTCAAATTTCATGATTTCTCTTTTCTTTACAGCTGAATACTACTTTATATTGAATATGTAACACATACTCATTATCCATTCATGTGTCAAAGGACATTTAAGTTATTTTCATTCCCTAGATAGTGCGAATGAAAGAGCAATGAACATGGCTGAACAAGGATCTTTGAAGTAAGATGTTGAGTCCTTTGGGCTTCTGCTTTAGCTGGGTCTTAAGGTAGATTTACTTTTAGCTTCTTGACACTTCCCCTTACTGATTTCCCAAAGGAATGGACTGGTTGGCAAACCCACCAACAGTTAATGAGGGTTACCCTTTCCACACTTGTGCTGTTGATATTCACCATTCTGACTGGGAACAAAGAAACGTGAAAGCAAAGCACGTTTTAATTGATTGGCTTTTAGCTAATTGCTAAGAACAAGGAGCACTTTTTGAGGTATTTCTTAGCTTAGATATTTCTTCCTTTGAGAACTCTGTTCAGATACATAACCCGGTTTTGAATGGATCTTGTTTTGTTGTGTTTTTCACTCCTAATATTAGTTCTTTATATATTCTGGTGTATACACAGTTGACAAATGTTCTGTCCCACTCACTGGGCTTCCTCTTCAATTGAATGCTTGTTTCTTCAGCTCTGGCGAAGCTTTTTAGTTTCATGAGATCCAACCTGTCAATGGCTGGATATCTTAGGCAAATAGGGTCAAAATCAGAAAGTCCCTTTTACACTTACATCATGCAGGGTACTGCCTATGTTTTCTTCTAATAGTTTCAGAGTTTCAGGTTTCCTATTTGGGTCTTTAATCCATTTGGAATTAGTTTTCAGGCGATGTGATAGATACAGGTCTGATTTCATTATTCTACGTGTGGAGATACAGTTATCCCAGCACCATTCATTGAAGGTAACTTTTACTTGCCAGCTGATTTTTCTGGAACCTTTGTCAAATATTAAATGGCTGTAGATATGGTTATGTGTACTCATGTGTGGGTCTTCAATATATTATTTCCTTTTTCTACATGTCTGTTTTTATGGCAGTACCACATTGTTTTATTTACTAGGACTCTGTAATATATCTTTAGGTCTGGAATTGTAATCGCTCCAGCATTATTCTTTGTGCTCAGTATTGTTTTGGCTGTCTGGTATCTTTTATTGTTCCATATGAATTTATAGAGTAGTTTCTTTTCTAGTTCTGTGAAGATTGAGGTAGAAATTTTTATTGAGATTTCCCTGAATCTCTAAATGATTTTTGGTAGAATGATCATTTCACAATATTAATTATACTACTCTATGAACATGAGATGCTGGTCGATTTTTTAGTGTCTTTCTCTTTTTCTTCAGTAATTTAAAATTTTCCTTGTAGAAATCTCTCGCCTCCTTGTTTATGTTCATTCCTAGATAATTTATATTCTTTGAGACTATTGTGGATGGAAGTATGTTCGTGATCTCATGCTCTGTATGTTTGTTGTGGGTATATAGTAAAGCTATCAGTTTTTGTAAGTGGGTTCTATATCCTGAAATTTGGCTGAAATTGTTGATTGTTGCTAAAAGTTTCTGGTAGAACAGAAGTGGGGATCACTTAGGTATATCTGTTATATCATTTTCAAACAAGGATAGTTTGATTTATTCTTTTCCTATCTGTATTTTTTTTAATTTTTCCCCTTGTCTTATTTTTCTCACTAATACTCTAAGCACAATATTGACAAGGAGTGAGGTTAGTGGATAACCTTGTCTCACTCCTGATTTCAGTGAGATTGCCTCAAAATTTTTTCTATTAAGAGTTATGTGAGCTGTGAGTTTCTCATATTTGGCTTTTGCTGAAGATACCCAGATCTTCAGATATGGGACCGAGAAAATATAGATGGATCTAACTTGAATGCCTCCTCCCTGAAGACTAGCTTTCATGAAACCAGACAGCGTCATGCAAACTTCCAGGAGTGGGGAGCACCCATAGATCTACTCAGCCATCTATATGAACTACAAGGGCTAGCATAGCCTGATAAACCTAAGGGTGCAAGAGTGGCACACATATACTGGTGGTAACCAACAGTTCTCTAATAACATATAAGGCTCACTTAACAAAAGGGAAATCATGCCTGGTATTAAAAACCTAGCCAACTCTCTGGGGTTAGTCATAATTCTTGGAGAATCTATAATCACCACTTTATCAAACCAGTATAATTACGAACTGCATTCTACATACTTACCTTTATACCCTTGGGTAACTGTAGCTCTCTTCTGTCATTAAAGAAATGCCTCTTTGCAATGGACAGAGACCTTTACAGAAAACTACACCTGATCAAAATGTAGAGAGCATGTGATACATATTCAGTGGTGTGCAATCCCAACTGATATGTCTACAATACAATTTTTGCACCTAAAGCTCAGGGAACATTTCAGAAATGGTGGCAAAAAGATTCAAAGAGCCAGAGCAACAGAGACACACTCTGGGAGTGTGTCATCTAGAAATTTCAGAGAAGTAAGACATGAAGTTTCAACAACATGGCTATCTAAGCAAGACATGTTCAAGAAACACACCTATAATAACATGGAAAGGATGAATCTCATAGGACTCCAACCCTAAATAAGAACTACAGGCAACAAAAGAATGCTGAGAGTGTGATAAACAGTCCTACCCCAGGGATCAACCCCTCAAACAGTTATATGTTTTCTAGAGATCTGCTGAAAAATTATATATGGACAAGTAACACTAAATGGACAGAGCAGGTTCCATTTATTGTTTAGAAATATATATATAAATATGCCATGAATTTGAGAGAGAAAGCAAGGGGGGTACGTGAGAAAGTGACAGGGAAATAAGATGTAATTATATTTAAAAATAGTAAAGGAGAAAGAAGTCACATAATAGAACTACCTAAGTAAATAATGTACTAAACAAAACAAACATTGACAATTATATAAAAGGATATTTTACTCATGAGGATAGTTTTCCAAAGTATGCATTCTTTTTTAGCTTGAAACTTTTAGAAGAAAAATATACAATGCAATATTAAAAATATTAACTTTCAAAATTTGGTGTCATTCTCTTAAAAAGGCACATAGACTGGTTTTCAACAGCATGCTTTGACTTTTGCAAAGCTACAAAGGAGAAATATGTCACTCATGGAAGAACTCCAGTGACACTCTGTCCCAGTGCATCAAAGGTATAATGGGACTTTAATAATACATTGTCAAGTGCCACATATCACTGAGCACTTGGGTGAGGAGACAAGCCACTTTAGTCAATTATTGATGACATGGATCCTCACAATGTCGTCAACTCACTCTCAAGAACACAAACCTGCATAGCACAAGTTATGCTGCTTTTCCATTGGTAAAATATTTGAAAACAAGGTGAGTAAAACAAGATGGTTAAGGAATTCCTCAAAAGATAAGTGCTTACGGAGGCCTAAGGAATGTGCCACAGTCCAACAGCAAAACAAGCATGACATTTCTTTGGAATTTGAGGTTCTTTGAAAATTCTACCCACACAATTGTAACCTTTATTTGCTTTTAAAAGTACATGTGCCTGGCATGTTGGCTCATACCTCTGAGATTGCCAAGGAAAATCACCATGAATTTGAGGACAGTCTTGGCTATCCCATGAGATTCTGTCTCAAAAACATGTACATAATTGTCATATGTAATGACTATTCTTAAAAAAAATTATGATAGACTTTTGTACATATACATAGAGGCAGTAAAAGCTAGAACTGTTAACTTCTCTCACTGTCTATGGAGATTATATACCTCTACATATTTATATGTCCATTCATACTTATGTATAAATATAATATCCATCATTATTATATATTTGAAAGAATTATGAGAATTATGACTGTATAATCACCAAAGCTATACAGTTTCTCGGTGTGTGTGTGCGTGTGTGTGTGTGTGAGAGAGAGAGAGACAGAGACAGAGACAGAGAGACAAAGAGAGATACACAGAGAGAGGGGTCTCTTTCAGGGAATCACTCAAAATAAAATTTCACTATAGAGACCAGGTCAAGCCAACATCAAAACCCTCCTCAAACAAAACTTTCATGTGTGACATTTCCTGTTGCCTGTAAGTTCAACAGTTCAGAAAGTTAGATTAATATTTCAAATTATGAGCCGGGCGGTGGTGGCTCACGCCTTTAATCCCAGCACTCAGGAGGCAGAGGTAAGCAGATCCCTGTGAGTTCGAGGCCAGCCTGGTCTCCAAAGTGAATTTCAGGAAAGGCACAAAGCTACAGAGAGAAACCCTGTCTCGAAAAAAAAAAAAATTAAAATTATGGTGTTAACTCAACTTTGGGAATACATGTATTAAAACTAATTCCCTGTGCACATTCTTGGTCAATTTGTCTTCTTCCTCTTTCCAACCTGCCTCTGCCTACATGCAATGCCTGCTTATGTCTCTAGGCTCCTAATCACATTGCATTCTGACACTGTTGCTCAGGGTGTCTGTCTCATCCTGGGAAACCCTGCTCAGGGGCAGGCATTCATGCACAGATACAAATACTAAGTAAAAGACTCTAATTAACAGTGTTCAGTCTGTCTATATCCGAAATACCTCCACATCTGCATCCACCTTCACTTCCATGTGGTCTCCAATCAAAGCGATTGGTTGGACTTCAGTTTATTTCAACATTCAAACATTATTCTGTGGACCTTGATTCCATCAACTGATGTGTAAATCATTTTGGTTCCTACTGAGTACAAATCCTTACACTGGTGAAATCCAGCCTGGTGTGTAAGCTTGATTAAAATGCATCAGCCAGATCTAATGAGATATTTACTCTGTACATGTGAGCTATGAGGGAGAAGCTAGGGAACTAGAGGTATGAGAAACTACTGGATGCTTTATGATAGCAGCCATTTAGCAAGCTATATCTTGAACCCTTAATTACTATGGTTGTTCTGTTACACATGGGCTGAATTAAATGTCATCCCACAATGAAACTGGTGACTAATTCCATCCTTATTTTATATCTTCTTTGTAGATACAGTTGCTGTGGGATATTATTTTAACTGTGTTAAGATGTGTTACATTTGTTTATGCTGCATTTGTTCAATTATGTAAAAATGTGTTGCACTTGTTTTACCTGCCTAAGGTACCCGATTGGTCTAAACATTAGCTGAACAGCCAATAGCTCGGCAGAGAAAGGATAGGCAGGGCTGGCAGTCAGAGAGAATAAATAGGAGGCAAAATCTAGGCTCAGAAAGAATGAGAAGAATTAGAGAAGAAGGCATAGTGTTCTTGGGGGTTTTTATTCTTTTAAGGGGCCTGCCACCTAGCTCCCAAATAAATCACACATGGAGTCTTATACTTAATTATAAATGCTCAGCCTTAGCTTGGCTTATTTCTAGCTTTCCCTAACTTAAATTAGCCCGTCTATCTTTTGCTTCTGGGATTTTTATCTTTTCTATCCCTGTATACTTTCTTTGTTTCTTGCTCCATGGCTTGCTGTGTAGCTGGGTGGCTGGCCCCTGGAGTCCTCTTTCTCCAGCTACTTCTTTCTTCTTCTCCTCCCAGATTTCTCTTTCTATATATTCTCTTTGCCTGCTAACCCCACCTATCCTCTCTCCTGCCTTGCTATTGGCTGTTCAGCTTTTTATTAGGCCATCAGGTGCTTTAGACAGGCACAGTAACACAACTTCACAGAGTTAAACAAATGCAACGTAAACAAAAGTAACACACCTTAAAATAATATTCCCCAAAAGAAGAAAAAGGGAGATGCCCTGGATGAGAAGCTAGGCAGCCCCCCAGTCAGCCAGACTCAAGAAGCAATGAAATTAAGTTATACAGAAAGAAAGGAAGAAAGGTAAAAAGCCCCAAGCAAAAGGTAACTAAAAAGAAACAGATTCATTTAAGTTAAAAGAGCTAGCCAGAAATGAGCCTAAGCTAGGCTGAGCATTCAAAACCAATAATAAATCTCCATGTCATGATTTGGGAGCTGGTTGGTGGCAGAAAAGAAAAAAGCCTGGTACAACAGTTCCATTACATTCCTTGATGAGAGGCCCATTTAGATGAAAGTTGGCTCATTACTATCCTCTAAAATCACATTATTTGTTTTGTCCCATATTTAAAACAGTAAATATTTATCCAAGTTGTTTTTCAATTTTTTTCACTTTCTTCTTATTTTTCCTGAATTGATTTAATTTTAATCTTTTGCATTGTGCAAAGGTAACCTGTGTCACATTCCTCCTTAGTGTCCTTGTCCATCAACAACATATCTTTGCTTTTCTCAATCTTGTTCTTTCCATTGAGGCCATTTCAATTTGATTTTAAAAGAAAAATGAACCCTTATTCTCACATGTATTTTCTTGGCTATTTCCTTTTAATACTTTTTTTTGTTTTTTTTATCAATCTTCTTTAAACTGACATCTATATTCTTTCCCTCCCCAACTACAAATTTGACTTTCTCCTGTACTTCTGCCACACAGACTGTCGCCTCTCCACTATTTAGAGCCTCTTAATAAAAAACAACAACACAAAGCTACTGGAAGTTGACATGCCACACAAGTTCACTTCACTTTGCTGTGAAAACATTATCTTTTAAATCTCTACATTATTATGGACTCAGTAACCTCTTCCATTTGTGCACCTTTTCGTCCTGAGCATTGTTATTGTATCCTGTCCTGCATCAGGATCCACCTTCCTGTGGATATCTCATAAGCATCTCTTTGTGAGTCTTCCCCACTCTGCCTACTGCATGTTCCTATTCTTTTGTTTTCCTCTACTCGTTCTCTTTTCTCTTTCCTTCCCTCCTCCTCACCATCCTTGACCATGACTTTATCACCTGCATCATGTTGAACACTTCCATAAACTTACCCTCAATACTGTCCTTCTCTAAAGACTCTTGACATCCTGCTAAAGCTGTTACTCCTATGCCTTATACCTTCTCTCTCATCTACAATTTGGGTGATCTTCTCTAATTTATTTATTTTTATTATGTGAATTGATGTTTTTGCCATGGGTACCAGGTACCCTGGAACTGGAATTACAGACAGTTGTGAGCTACCATGTGCTTGCTGGAAATTGAACCCAGGTCCTCTTGAAGAGCAGTTAGTGCTCTGAACCACTGAGCCATCTCTCCAGCCCCAATTTGGGTGATCTTCTGCAGTAACAAATCTACTACTCCTGAGTTAGAGAACAGCTTTTAACTCTCTTCAGTTCATCTCCAATATTTGCTACATTTGGTTTTACATTCTTAGCTGCATATCTACTCATTCCAATTCCCTCCTAACAAGCTTTGGGGTAAACACTTGCATATTTGTTCCCTAGCCACAGAAAACTCTATCATTCATATTTACTATAATGTCTGGACTCCTACCTCTTGTCAGTCATTCACGGGAGTGTGTGGGAGAGCTTGTAGTAGCAGCTGGGAAAGAAGAGGGGCAGCATCCCAATTCCTTTTGCTAACTTTGTTCCCATGATCCTCTTCCTTACACTAGGCCACACTAAAGATCCCACCATTTCCCAAAAGCCTATTCAAACTTGGGTTTTAATACCTCAGCCTTTGGGAGACACTTCAGAACCAGATCTGACACCTTCCTGCTCTGCAGAACCTGAGATCACCAGCGTTAATGTGTAGTTAATGCTATTAGAAGTCACGTGAGTTTCCGAACAAAAGGAAATTCGTGTTTTTAACATAATTATTTCAGTTCAGACACATTAGTGAGAAGCTAGGGGAAGAAAAAAAATGTAATTTAATTTTAGGCTTAGAAATACCATGTGCCCAATGCTGAATAGAAGAAAATAACTTTAGGCTAAACTGAATTGAATTTTCAGTCTTTCCATAGCTATGAAGTATGTTAGACCATTTTATGAGAAAAAAAATGCTACTGCACTATACGATTCATGGCTTTCCACTTGGATTATTTGTAGAATATTAAAATATGTACTTGCTTCTTTGAAGGAGCTAAGCTATGTTTTATATCCCGTGTTCTCTGAAAGAGGATAGGGAAAAGGAATTATACATCTATTGCTTATGAATTAAGAATATATTTCAAATTAAGCTGAATCTCCACTGATTAAACATTATAAATTAATAAATGAAATTATGATTTAAAATTAGACTTTATAAGTGAGCAAAACAATAAACATTTAAACTATCCATAATCTTATTTATCTTGAAAATGAGTATTGCTTCACCATTTTCATCTATTTGCATATATGAATGAATAAGGTACTTCCTGCTAAATTCACATCATGTTTGTTATTTCATAGTGCAGTTTTCTCAAGAAAATACTGAGACTATCATAGTGGATCTTTCATTTGGTAACTATACAAAGGTTTCCAATCCTTAGAAGAGTAAGACTCATTATCATCTTTAAATGAAACTAAATAATGATGATGTTACTAAGTGAAATGACAAAATGGATGGATTTGGTAAGATTGGGGGTGTGTTAATACTTTTCTTCTCATTGAGTATAACTTTGTTCACAAAGATCATCAACACGGAACCGTCTCCTGCAGTGTCATTCCAAGAATCTGTACTTCAGTCTCCAGCACGCTTGCTGGAAAGAAGCCCTGATACCATGCCAGTCTCCTGGTATCAGCCACTCTCCATTCTGGGGCTTGGCCACCAATGGAACCAAAAGCATTTCTTTTGACCAAAAGTTTAGCCCTCCCTAGAGATTCCTGCACTGTGTCAGTCAGAATACTGGAAATACAGCACTTGTCAGAGAAGTGTTTGCTCTGATCACACACACACACACACACACACACACACACACACACACACACACACACAAGATTTAAAAATAATAAGACTCAGTACACTCACTAACCCAATTTTTAGTCACTTCTCTGCCATTTGCAGAAACTCTTAGCTGTAGCACGTCAAAGTTCTGTATGTGAACACAGTCTGATTGCTCGGTTAGAGGCAGCTTGGCCAGTTACATGAGTTAGTGATTAGATGCTAAGTGACTACCTCAGTTAAAGTAACACAAAGAGATGATTTGACTAGTAATCACACAGGATTAAATGCATGTACATACAAAGTAGAGTACAAGCATATAATTTACATCTGTTTCTCTATATTTATCAATTTATCCCCAGTACATGCATTTAGAAGTCTTAAATAGCTGGATTATTATATAAAACTAAAATGATGGAAAATATAAAAGTGTATTAGGTATGATATTGGCTTTAGGATTAACCTCAATTTTTCCATTTAGACTCTTGGCGTGTTGACATACTAATTATTCTATCTAATGTCAATTATACAATCATTTACTCAAAATATATATTTGGTGCTTGTTTCTACTAAGCCTTACTCTAGAAACTGATGGAAACAGAAAATAAGAATGCATGATATGGGGGGTGGAGGGACAAAGGACTTGGAATGACAGGCTATTGAATAAAATAGAACACATGGAAATAAGAACCTAAGCCAAGAGAAGCTAGGAGGGTAGTGCTTTCTCTTGTGGATGTGAAATGGGGTCAGACACAGGCACCACTGGAGATAAATACTTCAAGTAAGAAACTGTCATGATCTGGACCAAGATAGGTTTCAAGGGACTGCAGGGAAATGGATGGATGTGAGATACAGTTTGAAATGAATACATTTATTGGTAGGGAGGAGGTGGGAGATGGGTTGAATGACGTTTCATCCTGACATTAAGCTAAGTGTAAACCGTCTAAGAAACTTTAAGTTAGATGTCAAGCCATTGAATGTTCTCTAAATTTCTGGTTCAGAAAAGAGGTCAATGCTCAAGATAAACCTATTTGTAGAGCATTGAGACTTCAGTGGGACTGAACTGGGTCACCCCAGGACAAGAGAAGAGCAAAACTCAGATATAAGCTTGTCAAAAATTGTGAGTCTATGCTATGAATGGAAATGTCACTAGGGAGTATCAAATCCAGTTTCATTTTTCTTTCTTTTCATGAATAAAAGCAAAAGGTTATCTAACTTCCTTAGGCTGTTGTACAGTTAGAGATCTGCCTGGCCCAGGAAAAGCCACAAAAACATGTGCTAAGGAAAAAGTTTGTGAATACTGGGATACTGGAGGATTTATTAAGGCAACTCTATGTAGTTAAAAAGGAGGGTTATTTTGGGGGGTAACTTACAGATAGTAAAGGGGTTGGTTATAGGATCTGGGAGAGGTGAGGTGCAGTCCAGCTGGGTTCTCTGGAGAACTCAGTTCGGTCTTTCATCCAGCATCCAGGATCACCAGGAACCAAGAGAGCCAACACATCTGGATCTCAGGTCTTAAGGGCTCCTTCCTGTCTCAGCTCCACCTCAGGGGCCAGTTATAGGTAGGTGTGACAGTTATTGGAGGCCTCACTGGGGGTAGTACTTCCAGGTCAAAGCTGGAACAGCTAAGCACTACACTGGGAGGAATAAATTTTTACTACTGGACTCACAGGAAATATCTTAATCCTAGGCCTATATAGAAAAGGTAAATTTCCAAATCTCTCCCCCTTCTGTCATTGTCAACCGATTGCCACTTGTGTGAGAACAGAACCATCTATCAGCATCAACAGGGTATATGAAAGATAAGATTGCCTGTCTTCTTAAAATTGTCAAATTGACATGCAATGTTTTTAAATGGTTAACACAACTAATTTGTAAGTATTATGAAAATCTCTAGTAGTGGGTAACTCCGCTGATGCAATAAGCCAAATGAAACCGAATTAATAGTCCAGATTTAATGAGCAAAGCATCCCTGGGTGGTCTCAGGGGAAGAGAGGAAACTACAAGGCTGCTCCCAAGGAGGGGGCCTTAAATACCCTGTAGGCATGGTCTTTGAGCAGCTCCCCAGGAGGAGAGAACCCTTGGTGGGCATTCTGAGGGGTGGGGTCTGGAATAGGGGAAGTGGGAGGGTGGAGCAGAGATTTCCAGCATGTTACTTCAGATATATTTATAAAAATTTATGACTGAACATGGTGTCGTGCATCTAGAGAGAAATATATATTCCTGAGGTGTGTATGTGGATGCTTATCTTGCACATGGAAAAGAACACAGTCCCCCCAAAACACATGCACATACGCGTTTCATATAACTATTCAATATTATTTTTAATTCTAACTCCTAACTCCTAAGCAGCTCAAAGGATATAGAGTGCCCCAAACTGGAAATTTGAATGCCCAATTAAAATGTTACTTCTTTTCAGAAAAGCACACTGTACTGACACACTACTATCCCCTATGCATGCTAGAATGCTGGCCGTGGTGGTTAGTCAATACATGGCTCAGAGACTTGCTGTCTCTCCTTTAGTGTTCACCTCATGAAAAACAACACTTGGCCTCCATTTATACCATGCATGCCTCTCAGCTTCCCTATGAGTCATGGGGAGGATACTGGAAATTAAGGTCCAATTAATATTCAACTTCTCAAAAACATAACTGTTTTCTTTGCAAATTTATTGACTATTAGTCAGGCAAAACAAGGCATTAAGAATGAGTGTAGCTAGAGTTTTCCTGCCTGGTCCACAGTCAGGACAAATCTCTGACACCTGCCAGTCCCACAGCTGCTCAGACCCAACCAAGTAAACACAGAGACTTATATTGCTTACAAAGTGTATGGCCATGGCAGGTTTCTTGCTAGCTGTTCTTATATCTTAAATAAATCCATTTCTATAAATCCATACCTTGCCACGTGGCTCGTGGCTTACTGGCGTCTTCACATGCTGCTTGTCATGGTGGCGGCGGCTGGCAGTCTCTCCCACTCAGCCTTCCACTTCCCAGAGTTCTCCTCTCTCCTTGTCCCTCCTATACTTCCTGCCTGGCCACTGGCCAATAAGTGTTTTATTTATACAGAACGATATCCACAGCAAATGAGAATTAATAAAATGTTGGTCATTTATCAATAGCTCTGGATGTATTTATGATGACTTGTCAGTTAAAATTCTGGTAGACATTGCCAAGAGAATTAGATAGATATTTCCATTTAGTTTTGTGTTTGGTAAATGTGCATGTGTTGTATCTATAATCATTTGAGAATACTTAGATTATAAAATTGTGCATACCAATAAAGACACTACAAGTAATCTATAACATAGAAAATTCTAGCAATATTTGGATTCCTGATAGTGGAATAATGTTTAGACAGTGCTTATTATATGTGGAATATAATTGCTAATAGTCACAGCATGTGGGACAGGTTTAGCCCTGGATGTACCATACTAAGAATCCTGCCCTATGTTCAGAAATGTGTATTCTTCTAGCAAATGATGTTGAAGGTGGGGGAATCTGGCACAGTGGTCAAGTTTCCAGTGAAGTCAAGTTTGCTTTTCATGAGCCTTGTCCAACCCTTCCTGGTATTGATATGGAGTTCTCTCTCTCTCTCTCTCTCTCTCTTTCTCTCTCTCTCTCTCTCTCTCTCTCTCTCACTCTCTCTGATATGGAGTTCTCTCTCTCTCTCTCTCTCTCTCTCTCTCTCTCTCTCTCTCTCTCTGTGTGTGTGTGTGTGTGTGTGTGTCCCCTGTGGAATAATTATTCTGTGCACTGTCAATATGTATTACTCCCATTGATTAAGAAAGCCTGACAGGCCAGTAGCCAGTCAGGAAGTTAGGTAGGAAAGTCAAACTGAGAATGATGGAAAGAAAGAGGACAGAGTCAGAGGAGTTCTTCATCCAGAACAGCTTCAAGGCTTCTGGCTGAGATGTTCCAGCCTCACAAACTACTCCAGCCAAGACTTAGCCATAATCCTAAATTTTCTCAGGGTCCCCTAAAGATTACCAGCACCCCCAATCAACGGGAAGTAGTCTACAAAACTACACCCACATTCCCTACCAAAAAATGGATTATAGATATTTATTATCATTTAAGGGGAGGTGGTTACAAGTTGTTATTGGTAATGATCAGGAAAAAAGCTAAACAAAGGAGATTATATTCAAGGATCTCTTTCTGAAGAGAAAAAGGGATACAGAAATGATAAGATAAACGGGTGTATTATTGAATATACTTTAATCCAAAAAACAACCATTAATCTTGAATATTTTTCATTGGTATTGATTTTAGTTTATTGATACAAATTTAAAGTTAATTTTGTTATAGTGTGTGTATATTTCTTCTCATGTTTATGCAGCTTATTTAAAAATGTGACATATGATTAAGAAATACAGATTAATAGTCATCTATAATATCAAACTTATAGTCACATTAGGTATGTTTTCAAGGTCATATACAGATATATTTAGATAGTTAGATGGCCTTCAAACACTTTAAAGACCTACAGAATATGGCATTTAATATGTTTAATAATCTAAGGCTTTTCATGACAGTGAGATACATTTGCTGCTGGCAGCACCAGTCTATTTCAAAGAGGATTATGGGCATCAAAGAAACTCCATATGGAGTTTGTTTTCTTTATGGCAAAAGCTAGTCATGTCGGCAAAGAAACTGCCCTAGCCTGAATTGCTGACAGTTACTGTTCAAACTGGACCAACAGGATGCAAAAGCAATGACTGCCAAACTTTGCCAATACAAGGTAGGACAGTCCTTCAAAGCTGTCTGCTTCACAAGAAAGTCTGTCAGATATGCTAGGACTATAGGCCAGAGTTGGATCCCTTCCTGGGATCTTTGATGTGGTAAAAGACTAAATAGTTAAACATAGTTTTCCTCAGTTATGATAGAAAGGAAATTAGGCATAAAACTTTAGACTCACCAAGATAATATTCTTATTTATAGAATATTTCCTCTAATTTTGCCAAATACCAATAGATTGGATATTGTAACTATAATTCTTACTTGATAACTGTTGTTGTTGTATATAATTTTACTATGTTAAAGTTAAAACCTTTTTTAATTAGACAAAAAGGGTGAAATGCTGTAGAATAATCCTGCTATACAATAATAATATGAATATATATTACTCTCATTGGTTAATAAAAAGCTGACAGGCTGGTAGCCAGGCAGGAAGTATAGGTGGGACAGTCAGAAACAGAGGACTCTGGGAAGAAGAAGGCACAGTCAGAGAGGATGCCAGCCAGCCACCTGAGGAAGTGGGATACACATATAGAAAATGAGGTAATAAGCCATGAGCCATGTGGCAAAGCATAGATATAAACATAGGTTAATTTAAGTATAAGAGTTAGCTAGTAATAAGCCTGAGCTATTGGTTGAGCATCAATAAGTAATATTAAGCCTGAGTGGATAATTGGAAACTGGCGGGAGGGACAGGAAAACTCAGTCTACCTCTCTCTCTCTCTCTCTCTCTCTCTCTCTCTCTCTCTCTCTCTCTGTGTGTGTGTGTGTGTGTGTGTGTGTGTGTGTGTGTGTGTGTGTGTGTGTGTAAGTGTGTGCAGTTGTCCACAAGGCCAGAAGATAGCATTGGATCTCCTGGAGCAGAACTGATAGGCAGGGAGCTGCCCAATGTTGGGTGCTGAGAACTGAACTTAAGTACTCTTTGAAGAGCAGCAAAGACTCTTAACCACTGAGTCATCTCATGAAATGAAAATATGTTATGTTCTCTACTGTACTACACTTATCATATTTCACTAAGGAAGAAGAGAATAACCATTAATGTATTTAGAGGAATTTTATGACAACAAAGGTCTACTTACAAGCTTAAAATAAAATATATCTAATAAAATGGTGTTTCTGGGGACTGGAGATTTGGTTCAGGGGTCAAGCATACTTGTTACTGCAGAGCACCCAGCTTCAGTTCCCAGCACCTACACGGTGGCTTCATAACCATGGACAATTCTGGTTCCAGTGTATCCAATGTCCTGTTCTGGCATCTGTGGGCACTGCAGGCACATGGTGCATTGACCTACATACAAGCAAAACATCCATAAACATAAAATAAAAATAAGTAACTTTTAAAAAAATGTATTCATATCCTGGCTTCAGCTACCCTGACATAAAACATGTGGTAATATGTCCCTGTGTTTCATGGAGTTCTTTGGTCTGGTTCTACCTCATCTTAAATGTATACCTAGAGGAGCTTTCCCAATTTTGTACATATTCTAGAAGAAATTTAAAATGTATCATATTGAACTGCAGTTCTAATAGAGCACACAACTTTGCATTATATAGCTTGAGTTTTATTTTTCAATCGCTTTTTATTGGAATATATTCAGTGTATGTAGTGTTGGCTTTCATAAAGGCAATTTTAAACATTATATCATGTACTGTAATCATATTTATCCCTGATAGCCTTCCCACCCTGGTTATTCTCACTGCTTCCCAATAATCCCTTCTGCTTTTACATGTGTGTATAAGTATAAATGAACAGACACACACACACACACACACACACACACACACACACACACACACACACACACGTTCATGTATCTATATAAAATCTAGGATCACAGATGAGAGAAAACATTCAGTATTGGTGTTTCTGAGTCTGGTTTTTATTATTTAGCAGGATGATCTCTAATCTTACCTTCTCTGATAATTCATCTAATTATATTCTTTTTTATAGATGAATAACTTTCATGCTCATGTTTCCCTCTAGGGAAAACTCCTGTAAATTAAGTTATCTCTGTAAAAAACAATTAATCAAAGACAAAAAATTAACATATTGTCAGTTTTGCTGCATACTCTTATCATGGAAAACAGCATGTAGCTGGAAGAATCTTCCTGTCTGTGTTCAGATTCACAAAGAAAACTACACATCAAAATATTCCTGTTTCGACATAGAATTCTATCACTGGTTTTAGTGAATATTTTAATTGGCATGCATTCAAATTTGAAGCCACTTCCTCTACAAGGAAATGGGTATTTCCACTGCAAAGTGACAGTTTGTTAGCAGTTTCATGGCTCCAAGGTATGTGTCATAAGGAAGAACAGCTATGGAAAGTAATCCATGGATATACTAAATGTTGCTCTGCATCTGCTCTGGACTACTCTCCAGCATCTCATGCAGGAAGATGGCAGATGTAACACCTGATTTTCCTCACATGAAGTTCTTGTACAGATGTTACACTTAGGACAAAGCTATTCTTCATGAGTGATAAAAGCTATATGAAAACAAAACCATACAAATGGTGATCCTTTTCCCTTCAGACCATGAACAAGTTTAGGTTTGACCAATACAAAGATGCTTTGTCTTTCCCTCTTGTGTTTACAATTTTAGGGAGAAACTACATACACTGTCTGTCACCTTAAATTCCTCTGTTAACCCATCTGCCATGTATCATCATGCAACTGGTTTATTTTTATTCGGAGTGAGTTTGGTGTAGCCCAGCCCGGCCTTAAACTTGCTATGTAGCACAGGATGGCTGAGCACTTCTGTTTTTTTTCCTGTCATGCTAATCATCTAATCATCTCTATCTTTCCAGGTTTAGTATATGTGCTGCCAAAGCATGCACAGGGAACTTCTCATCTGCTGACTCCACCTCCCAAGTCCTGGGGGGTAACAGTCATGCACCTCCCTATTCCATATTCCATTTTTGTTTACTTTTAACCATTAAACTGAAAATTAATAACTATCTAATTCCTTGACTACATCCTTCTGTACCAGCATTCAACATTCCCATATCCCAACCATTTGAAAACATAACTCATTGATTCATGTCCTTAAATAAAACCTGTGAGCCCTTTGTTACTGACTGACTTTCTTTCATAGAGGACAAACTGAGTGGATTGCCTGACGCTCGGTGTCATGTAAACAATTTTAAAAGGGGACAGTTCCAAAAAATCACAGCCTTCATTTGGACCAAAGAGGAAAGGCAGAGTCAACCTAACCTAGCACCAGAAACACTGGCAACGTTTTTCTTTAAGGATTATAACTTTGAATCAATTATATTTTTGCCATCTGTTTCAGTCTCTGAAGAATGGGTGTCAGCTCTAATTACCAGGACACCCTGTGCTCTACAGGGCACTCCAGGATCCAGGTATTGCTATTGCAGCTAATTGGATCCTCAGGTCTCCATGCTCATTTGTTCATAAGATCATGCTACATTTGTTGTTATCTCCAAAACATGCACATATTCTCTAGACATCTCTTTTCTGTGCTTCTCCCCCTATCCCAGAAAGAAAATCAATCCTCACTCTTAACAGGGATTTTTTTTTTCCAGCAGTTGAGGAACACCAGTCTCTGCATAAGTTGGAAGATCAGCACACAACTTAAATACTATAAAGCTTTTTAAACCTGATAGTAAGTTTGTACCATAAATATGAGAAAATAAGAAGTATGTAAAAAGTAAATGGAGCAAAAAAGAGTAGTCAGTTTACAAATCAGTTAAGGTCACAATGTTACCTCAGTGCTTTTACAGGTATGTTCTTAATTAATCACTCTTGACATTTCATTGGCGATCGGGCATGGAAAGATGATTTTAGTTCGCCTCCACAGCTACAGCATAAGAAATGATCACAGCTCTCATTTTATCTCTGACAATGTGGCATTAAGAAATTTCACAAATCCACATCTTGTCACCACCATCTTTTTGAAATCTGTGCTGCAGAACAGAGTGAAATGAGAACACGGAGTTATACTCAGGGCACCCTTATGCAAAAGATTTTTTTTTTTCTCTAGTGATTTAAATGAGTTAAGATGTAACCTCTGCCCTGAAAGACGTAGAGTCTAGCAGTAGAGACTGAAATGTGCATACTTTTCTGTAATAGAAGACAGAGGGTGTGAGTTTTCAAAAGAGGGGTTGATTGGAGAGTCTCAGATCATCACAGAGCAAGAGCGGAATTGATACTTAAGCTGGGTCTCTGTAGCTGATGACCGTTTGGGGACCAGACATAGAAAGAATTCCAAAATTAGAAAAATACAAAAGAAAATTAATAAGGCGGTCCTATGCAGCATATTGTAGAGAAAAAGAAGCACTCTGATGAAAATGGATTGCAATAAAATGTGGGTTCAAGTTTACTTGGGTGCAAGCCTGCCTAAGAACATCATGTCATTCACCAAGACCACTGCTCATGAAGGTATTACTCATTGATGTTTTAATCTGACTTCATGTTTTGTTTTCAACAGTGGAATAATTTAGAAAAAATAAATATATTTATCTGTAGATCAATTATTTTTTCTACTAAAAATGCAAAAGCTTAATTGAGCCTCATAGAAGAATCAAGTCACATTCAGCTTCCTCTTATTAACTTGCCAGTCCATATATTTAAAGCTACAATTTTTCTTTTCAAAATACAAGATTTTCCTTCAGAAATTTACAAAGGTTATATATGAGCACACCATTGTAATGATTTAAGAAATTTCTATGTGAGTTGAGAAAATAAGACATCATCTCTTCCCATCTAATCAATTTCTGTTCCATAAATACCTTGAGGTGACAAAAGTTTAGAATATACTCTAAGTTAATGTAGTGAGTTTTATATGACATATTTTTACTATATAGATTTGGCATCAATATCCATTGCTCTTTGAAATTTCTTTTTATTTAATGTTCTTCCATTATTCAGCCTCCATGTATAACAACAACACCCACAATGAAACTTTTTTTTGGTGTGTCTTTTTAATGTACAAGGGCGAGCTTTAGCTTCAGATAAAAATAATTCACTAGGTGTGAATAGAAGATTTTAGTTAGGCATATTAATGTCTAGCTTAAGTAATCATGTGCTTCTTTTCTTCTTGATAATTATCATTAAAATGGATTCATATTAGCCTATTGTACACCATGTTTCATTTGTGTAGGGTACTCTTCTGCCTCACTCTCCCAAGTTCTCATCTGCAATTAAATAGTATTTAAACGTATTATTTAATGTCTTGAGATATGTTTTGCATGCTCACATAATAATAATATTTTAAGTAGATACCTATTCAAGTTAGATGTGGTGGCACACATCTGCAGTCCTTGCACTAAGGATAGACAGAAAATTTTCAGTGAGTTTGAAGCCAGTCTAGTCTACAAAGTGAGATTAAGCCAACTAGGGCTACATAGAGGTAACTTGTATAAATAAACAATTAAATAAATCTCCATGTACACATACATGTGTTCACTCTCCCATTTATATAGATTCACAAATTTTGGTCATTGTTCCATGCACGTGTTATATTTTAATTTATTTAGGTATCAAGCCTCATAAGCCCCTCCATCACACATGCTGAGATTCGGGTGGTTTCTTCATGTGAAGTTCTTGCATAATTGATGGCTGCTGGGGAAGTAAGTGTTAGTTTTCTACTGAGCATGTACTTATCCATCCTCCAGTAGATGGCCCTAAACCTATTCATACACATGAAGCAATAAGTAGACTCAGTAGTTGAAAAAAAAATGTAGTTGAGAGGAAAAAGTGGGAGAGGTAGAGAGGGAAGGCATTGGAGAGGAGCAAAACAAGTGGTTGTGGGCAAAATGATTACATGTATAAAATTCTTAAACAACAAAAAGTGACGTCAGTATTTTTTTTTTTTTTTTTGCTATTCACCAGTACATTGTAACAATCTCTTCTAGGCCTAGTACTCGGCCTCATGAATTTGTACATTCTTATTACCTGTCCTCTCATATTTATTTTTTGCCAGTAAAATGCAGACTTAGCATCTCATTGAATTTGTAACACAATCACACCTTTCCACTCAGTTTTCACAGGAACATTGAGCTCCTACTGCTGCACAAAGTTCAGTGTGATCCTAGGAAGGTTAAAAAATGCTGATAGATGTGTTTTCAACTCCTCCTCCTCCAGCGACGCTGGCAACTTTTTCCTTTGTGACTGTAAGATGAATGATGGATATTACAGAGTTAGTAAAAGTCAATTCTCTATTGTTTTAGTATCATAACTCAAATCACACAGACATAACCTCACTGCAAACAGGTAAATCAAATGTCATCAATCCAAAGTAAAAGACTCCTCCAAGGAACCAAGAACTCTCTCATCCCTGTTCACTGCATCATCCAGCACCTAGGAGTTTCATCTGTTTGTTTTTCCTTTAATTCTACTGAAAACCAGCCTTACTATTCATTCCACTATTGTGTTTTTGATGTGTTCATTTTGTTATGCCAAACACCTAAATTAAATAACTCACATTTGTTCTTTGTTTTCAACCAATAGACCGTGTTTCATTTCATCACTTTTCACTTGTTCCCTAATGGAGAGAATCTATAGTCATTCATTTCACAAAATGTAGGTAGCAGCAAAGGCACTCTGCCATTTTCTCTGTCTAAATGCTTTACTCATTGTATGACAGACCCTGTCCCTGGACAAACAGACTCCAACATCTGTTTTTATGTCTTGCTTTAAAAAAATAACTTCTAGTTTATCTCCATGCCAGGCAATATTTTTCTGAGGAGGGCCAATAAACAGTTTGTCTTCTCTGTTTTCAAATGCATTGCAAGTTTTGTGAAATATTACTTTCTACACACTGTGATCAAGAATGATTCTGTCACTGAATCTGAGGAGTCATGTCTTTAATTCCTGAAAATTATCAAACACATCTTAATGTATTTTTCCATTATTTGTATTTTTTTCTTTTATGACTATTACTACAAGCATTTTCTCCCATTCGTCATTTTTTTTGGTGTGTTCAACATATTCTAACAAAGACATAAGTTATTCAAGATTGTTCTGTTCACATGAAAGTTCTTACTAATACCTTTCTATGATTAGTAGCTAAAATGACTTTTCTTAAATCCTTCTTTATGGTTTTTTTTTAAACTTAACTTAAATGGTATAGTTATCCAATGGTTAATTTTCCATTAAAGTTTCACTTTAATGAGTGTTAGTGTGTGTGCATTGGTATTACCAATTAAAATCATTGGAATTATTTTTCTTATACATGAATCCATCTAGAAGTATCAAATTTCAAAAAAAAACATGGACAAAACTACTTTGAGGTGTAACTTTATAACAAGCAAGATAAAAACTGTAGGAAGCAATTCATCTATTTACCAGCAATATAATGAAAACATTACAGAGAAAAATTAAAATACCAAAATATACCAATGACATTGAATTACAGGCATATGAGTCTAGACAAAACAAAAATTTAATTGAAGGGTACTAGACAATAAATAATATGCATAAAGATCAGAAGCAAATAAAATTAGTAAAATTATTGGGGGATGAATTCTTTGATAGCAAACCAATGATTTTAAGCTGAAACAATTCTTAATACCAAATTTAGAAGCATGACTAACTTCTGAAAAGAATGAAATAAAAACCTTACAGAGGGGCATTCAGAGAAATTTCAGGTTATGTAGGGGCTCCTCTTTCTAAGAGGGAACACATGAGATCGATGCCTCAGAATTGCCACTGAGGTTGTGCTCGTTAATGTTATATTCAAGGTGAGGTGAGGCACACAGTGTATGATCACAGTTTTATCTCGGGTGGTACATGTACTTGACATGGCAACTCTTCATGAAGTTTTATATTGGTTGTGTGCTCAGCAGATACTGGAATGGGAGCCTGTTCTCCTCAGACTTTCCTGTTCAATTTTAAGATCCTCTCTCAACATTTCAACTTTAATTGACTGTAGTCTCCTTGTTAGTTAAGATAGTTGAAAAGGTCTAAGTTTATTAAATCAGTATATAATTTAATGGTCGATTTAACACCATGTCTTAACCTAATAATGACTCTACATATTTCATTAAGGTTAGAAGCTATTCTTGACAAAAACCTTTAAAGAGGACTGTTTAAATTGCCACTTGAAAAATCCCTTCTGAGTTGCTTTGGTTGTTATGTGTTAATCCAGTATTTGCAGTATATGCATCACAAATAATAAAAGCAGCATTTCTTGAAATGGCCCCTCACAGAGGAAGTACAGCTCATTAAAATACTGATATGGCCAGGCAACGGTGGTGCACACCTTTAATCCCAGCACTCAGGAAGCAGAGTCAGGCAGAACTCTATGAGTTCGAGACCAGCCTGATCTACAGAGCAAGATCCAGGGCAGGCACCAAAACTACATGTCTTGAAAAAAAAAAGCCAAAAAAAAAAATACTGATACGGTTTACTAGTGATTTGCTAAGGCATATCAAAAGAAAACAAAACAAAACTACCTCTATATATTTTGTTTTCATTTTGTTTATTTGTTTGTTTGTTTTTAGGTTAGATCTTTCTATTTATAGTCTAGGCTGACTTCAAACTCATTTTGTGGCCTGGGCTGGAAGTTACAATTCTCCTGCCTCCCCTTGCTGAATACTGTGATTACAGTTATGTGTCACTCACCCAGCAGACATTCCAGGAGCCTATATGCTTCTGGACCATGTGAAGTAAACTGCCCAAGTAGTTCTGCATTCAGGAGCATTCAGGTTCACAGGCATATGTAAACGTAATAAATCAATGGATCAAATACAACTGAATCAGTTAAGATATAACTGTGGCTAATCAGCTAGTGGTAGAATATTAGAACACTTAATGACTAGACAGTGGTTGTGTCTTTTCATTAGTGTTTGCCCCAAATTCATTTTATCCATTTAAATAAAGTATGTTTCCTTCATTAGCATTTTCCCTCCCTATCTTCAGTTCAGAAGATAAAATTGTAATTTTTCATCTTTGCATAGGAAAATTAACTTTAAAAATAGTGAAAGAATAATAGACAGCACCTTCCCCTGATGAAATCATTTGTTCCTAACAATGAAAAATACAATACTCTAGAAAAAAAAAATATATATATATATAATTTTTAAACTGTACTTTCAAGGAATATATCTATACTCTGTTATTAGATAGATAAATAGATAGATAGATAGAAACATACATACATACATACGATACATACATAGATACATAGATAGATACATAGAAACAGAAATTATTTACATATGTATAATATATAAAATTGATTATATATATATCTTAATTAGAACAATTGAATTTAGCTGGGCAGTGGTGGCACATGCCTTTAATCCCAGCACTTGGGAGGCAGAGACAGGTGGATTTCTGTGAGTCCGGGGCCAGCCTGGTCTACAAAGTGAGTTTCAGGATAGGCTCTAAAGCTACACAGAGAAACCCTATCTCTGAAAAACCAAAAAAAAAATGATTTTTTTCCTTACATTAGATTTGGACTGTTTGAGCTTACCCTAGAACATCAGCTAAAGATGTGACACAGTCCCAAGACCTCAGAGATGTACTGTCTTGTGGTGACAACTGGGTGATGTAGACATGTTGGAAACAGTGGGTTTCCTGGAACTCACACAGTCTCCTCAGTGCAACCTTAGCTACTGCAATGTTTAAAATATAAATTGCCTCTGAAAGTGTGGACTTTTCTGAATACAAGGTTCAGAGATTTATATGGGCATATTTTTAAGCCTTATTACATTATTGATTTTCATGGTTGTAAAAATGCTTAAAGTTTAATGAGTTAAATGAGGTAAGTTAATAGGTGAGCATGTATCTTTAATATAAGTTAAAATAAGGTACTCTTTTCTATTAGCAATGCCCTGTGATTTTAGTATTACAGCATTCTAGTTACAGGCTTCTAGTTATTATTACCTCAGCTGAGGCTCAATGAATTAAAAATTAAGGTGAATGGATTTATATTGGTGTATTTGCCTAGATGATTAAAGAAAAAGGAGAAATATCACACTATATTCTTTTTCAAAAACACAGTTCAACTTTTGCAGTTGTCATGAAAACCATGAGACATAATGTTCTGAGAGATTATCCTGCTAAAAGTGAGGAAGGTATAAACAGAGGCCAGGCTTTAGAGTTTCCAAACCAGAAATCTTCCAACCAAAATACTGACTAGTTAAAGATGGTCATAAAGACTGCACATAAAAGTCAGTTAGGTATGGAAGGCCCCTGTACAGTTATCCCAGCCCTGAGGAGGCAGACAGGGATACCTAGGGCAAGCTGGGTAGCTAGAGTATCTGTGTACCCTATGCTTCTGGTTTGGTGAGAGAGCCTGTGTGAAAATATAAGGTAGACAGCAGTTGGGAAACATCAACCTCTAGCCTCTGTTCTTGTGTGAACATGAACCCCTGGACACATACCTCACAATCACAGGAGGGAAAAATTTAAAAAAAACAAATAATGGAACTGTGGTCCATGTTTAAACATAAAAGGGATTGGAGTTATTTTAAACACATTCAATAATTTAATAAAGTTGGACTTTCTCTTTAGAAGTGGCCACTCAGCAAGTTGAATTGGTGACAAATGCCGTCAAAAACAGATTGAAGAAAATCATGAACATTGCCCCTAGGAATACCGAGCATTAGGAACTGTAGCCACCAAATGTCCCCTGAAGAACAGTTTAGAGATGATGCTAGTTTAGTAAATGAGAGTTTGTAGATTCTCCTCCAAAAACCATGACTTCACTAGCCCTAAGTAGCTAACTAGGTTTCTGCACCAGACATAATTTCCTTCTTTTAAAGTGAGTTTTAAGTCCAATTTGAGAGCTGTTGGTTACCACCATGGTATGTGTACCACTTCTGCAGCCTTGGAGTTATAGTTCCATGCTAGTCATTGATGTGGCTCATAGGTGTCATAGCTAGTTAGGACTGTTGGTTGCTATATTCCTTTGGAAGTTTGCAATGAAAACTGGTAACCAGGGAGGTGATGTTCCCGTAGCAGGAATCTTAGAGAGTCTTATTAATAAAATCAAACCTGAGGCCAGTTATTGGGGTGAATACTGGAAAGTCAGAGAGACAGGACAAGCCACAGCTAACCTCACCTGGCTAACTTCTCAGCTGGTCTTGTTTCCTCAGACTGGAAGCCTCTGTGTCCTCATATCCGAATGGGTCTCAGCTGAACTGCTGCTCAAAAGCCTGAATGCTTAACCAGCCAAATGCTTAACCAGCCAAATGCTTCTAGTTTCTGGTCCTCATGCCTTATAAACCTTTCTGCTTTCTACCACCACTCCCTGAGATTAAAGGCATGTCACCATGCCTGGCCTTTCCAATGTGGCCTTGAACTCACAGAGATCCAGAAGAATTTCTGTCTCTGGAATGCTAGGATTAAAGGTGTGAGTGCCACCATTTTCTAGCCTTTGTATCTAGTGTCTGTCTGTTCTCTGACCCCAGATAAGTTTATTAAGGTACACAATATTTTGGGGAACACAATACCACCATATGTTCCCAATGAGTGAGCACACCAATTAATTTTACAGTGACAATTCAGATCAGTCCAGGCATGAAGGGGATACTTGGGAGGGCTTGACGGGAGGAAAAGAAAGAGAGAAATGTAATTATATTATAACCTAAGAAAAGAGAGTGGTTTTGAGAGAGAAAAGATGTTTTGAAACTCTAAAATATTTTCAAAGAATTAGTTTGTTTTAGTAACCACAGTACTTTATCAAACTCTTATTTTCAGACTGTATTTTATAATTAATTCATAAAATATGAACTTCTGTCTTAAAATAGACAAGAAGAATTTTGCAAATAGAGCTAGAGCAGTGGTTCCCAACCTTCCTGATGCTGTGGCCCTTTAAATACAGTTCCTCATGTTGAGTGACCCCCCCCAACCATAAAAGTATTTCATTGCTACTTCATAACTGTACTTTTGCTACTGTTATGAACTGCAATGTAAATATTTGATTTGCAGAATATCAAATATGTGACCTCTGTGAAAGGGGGTGTTGACTCCCTGACAACCCACACATTGAGAACTACTGAGTTGGAGTCTTAGACAGGTTGTGTTGCAATCTTTCAATTATCTCATAAATTTTCTGTTTCTCCACAGAACTGTCATGAGAATTATTTCAACTTGGCAATTTAAACAAAGATGTAAACTTTAAATATTTCACCACAAGAGCGTCTATTCTGATCCACACATTCATGATTCTCCAACAGTGTAGCTATTCATTGCCACTTCATAACTGTTTCTACTTTTTGTACCTTATACATAGTTCATAAGCATGAGATTTTCAGCCTGCCAGAAATTACATTATTAAACAGTGGAATACCAAGAGCCACAAAGATAAAATGCTTAGCCCCTACTCTGATTAATTATTATTCTCTCTTTTCTCCACCTCAATATTTCAGTATGTAAAACCTCAACTCAGACGAAAAGAGTTGTCCTTAATATCTGAGCTTATTGTATCTGTAGATGTCCAAATCTAAATTAATGGACTCTCATCTTCCCAGAATACAGATTTTTTTGGTAAAGATTTATTTTAAGTGTGTGTGTGTGTGTGTGTGTGTGTGTGTGTGTGTGTGTGTGTGTGTGTGTTTGTACATGAAGTGCCTCTGGGGACCAGAAGAGGGCATTTAATCTCTGGAGCAGGTTATTGTGAGCTGCCTGACAAGGGTGTTGGGAATTGAATTCTGGTCCTCTGGAAGAGAAGTAAGTGCCCTTAACTACTATCTCTCAGCCTCTGGAGTCATCTTTTGACATATAAGCTACCAGTGGAGATTCAATAAGTTATAAAGAATGAAAATAAAAGACCATTGGGTAAAAACGTGAGACTACATACAATGCACTACTTTGTGTATGAAATAATCTAAATGACACATTGACACTGAGAATAACAGTTATTACTTCTTGCTGTGTGCTATTGATAGTAAAGCTCTGCAATTGGCTTTTTAACTCTTTACTCTTTGGGAGACCCACCATCCTGTAGCTGGAGTTTTCTCCAGTCCTGCCTGGCCCACGGTCAGGATAAATCTCTCTCACCTGCCAGTCCTGCAGTCACTTAGACCCAATCAAGTAAACACACAGAGACTTACATTGCTTACAAACTGTATGGCTACAACAAGCTTCTTGTTATCTAGTTCTTACATATTAAATTAACCCATTTCTATAAATCTATACCTTGCCACATGGCTCGTGGTTTACCAGTATCTTACATGTTGGTACTCACGGCGGCGACTGGCAGCGTCTCCTGACTCAGCCTTCCTGTTCCCAGAATTCTCTTCTCTGCTTGTCCCGCCTATACTTCCTGCCTGGCTACTGGCCAATTAGCATTTTATTTATACAGAGCAATATCTACAACACCATCCAGCTCCCAAATAATCACACGGAGACTTATTCTTTCCCATGAATGCACAGCCTTAGCTTCACTTATTTCTAGACAGAATTTCTTAGCTTAAATTGGCCCATCTACCTCTTGCCTCTGGGCTTTTAGGTTTTTCTATTTCTGTATATCTTTTCTTTACTTCTTACTCTGACTGTGTGGCTGTGTGGCTGGGCCCCAGCATCATCCTCCTCTCTTCTCTCACCCCACAATTTTCTCTCCCCAGATTTCTCCTATTTATTCTCTGTCTGCCTGCCAGCCCCACCTATTCCTCTCCTGCCTAGCTATTGGCCATTTAGCTCTTCATTAGACCAATCAGATATTCTATACAGGCAAAGGGGAACACAGCTTTACAGGGTTAAACAAATGCAACATAAAAGAATGCAACACATCTTTGCACCATCAAACAAATGTTCCATGGCATAAACAAATGTAACACAACTCTGGCTAATATTCCACAACAAAGCTCCAACTTAAATATAAAGAAACTATTTAGTCAAATAGTGTAAACAATATGAAGACAGAGAAAGTTCATCCTTCTGTAAAGTTAATCAAATTTCTCACATGTCTCTCAGTGTCATTGCTCATTCTCTGATTCATTTTGTGTGTGTGTTCTCTATTCATCATTTATAGTTTTTCTATAAAGGAATGCCTTTATTTGACCTGTGGATTGTTCATTTCTACCAATACAGACCCAGAAGTTTCTATTCTTTTCAATGGTTTCTAATTCATTAATATCATTATTTACGAAAGGAGTCAACAGGTTTCACCATGCTGGATATAAACTGGATTTCAAATCTAAAGCCTGAACATATTCCCTTTTTCTCTCTATAGTACATACTGGCCTTCTCCCTGTTGATTGGAAGTAGGGAGGTGACCCAGGAATCCCTCCTTCCTGCCCATGTCAGTCAATCAGTCTTTATTTTTATTAAATTGCATTGAGGTTACCATCATCTCTTATTTGGCATATGCTCATGTCTCACACAGACACACAGGGGAAGGGATGCATGCAGAGGGATGCACACAGAAAGATGAACATGGGAGGATGCACATGGAGGGATATACTTGGATGAATGAACACATCAGAGGGACACCACAAAATGAAGGTCAAAATTAACCCCTACAAAAAAAGCAGGATAAAAATGTAAAATTCAACATTTCAACATTCCTTCATTCCTTTTATTTAAAACAAAACTCTGAACAAACTAAGTTAGTAACAAGCTTTTGCATAACAAATACTGTATATGTCACACCAGTAGCCAGTATATACAAAAGTGCTGTGGGATGGTCTGTATGGCAAATGTGTTGTTGATTAGTCAATAAATAAAACACTGATTGGCCATTGGCTAGGCAGGAAGTGTAGGCGGGAAAAGGAGGAGAATAAAGCTGGGAAGTGGAAGGCTGAGTGAGAGAGACACTGCCAGCCGCCATGATGACAAACAGCATGTGAAGATGCTGATAAGCCACGAGCCAAGTGGCAAGGTATAGATTAATGGAAATGGATTAATTTAAGCTGTAAGAACAGTTAGCAAGAAGCCTGCCACAGCCATACAGTTTGTAACCAATATAAGTCTCTGTGTTTACTTGGTCGGGTCTGAGCGTCTGTGGGCCTGGCAGGTGAGGGACTGGCAGGTGAGAGAGATTTGTCCTGACTGTGGGCCAGGCAGGAAAACTCTAAGTTACAAATGGCGTCCAACATGGTGGCAAGAGTTTCCACCTAAAAACTGAGAAAAAAGATTCTAAAACGGAGCTAAAAACAGTTCCTAATTGTCTCTCTCAAATGAGCAGCAGCTGCTGGTTTGAGCTACTGGTGGGTTCCTATCATGCGTGCTCGACCTGCCGTATGGCGGGAATGAGGCCTCTGCAAGTGGCACATTAAACTGCATGGTGGATTTAGACTTTGCTAGTACAAAACAAAAAAAAAGAGGTTTCTGGGCTACACGCTGCTTGGATAAAAGCATAGACACAGGATAGCTCCCAGAGCTGGTGGTAAAGTACCACGGCCATGTTGGGAAGCTGAGGTGGGTGGAGCCAGCAGCCACAGCTGCTGCAGTTTAAAGCAGTAGATTCACAATAAGACAGATTCAGATGTAATAGTTTACAATGTGTGTAAAATATACGTAGGCTTGAAAGAGACAAAAAAGGTGATATATAAAGTTATAGAAACAAATACATAATTTTAAAAAATAAAGTCTTTAAAGAGACAGTAAAATTAATATAAAAAATAAGCCACATGAAGATGAATATTACACAGAGAATCTGGATTGTGTTGTCTTTGGGATTTTTAACTGCAGAAAAACATTTGATCATAAAAGATGTTGAGTTAAACCAATATGTATATTTTAAAGATACCATGACTTCAAAATTTGGATATAAGGATATGTTGCTTTGGAAAAAGAGTCTCTTTTGTTCCCACAGAAAGCCAGAGGCTATGGATTTGTTCCAGATTAAGATACATCAGGTTTGACCAGCCAAGACCCCCTGAAAGGTCTCCAATGACACCATGGCCCAGATGATCCAACATCCAGAATTGTTTGAAGGCAACTGGCTCAGACAATACAGCCTCATGGACTACTCCATGATCCTAAAATTTTCTTTGTGTCCCCATAAGATACAGCGCCCCCCTCCAGCAGGAAGTAGTAAGAGAAGCTATGTCCAAATTCCCAAATTATGTGTAATTTTACTTTGTTAAGGTTAAAACCTTCCTTTTTGAAAAAAAAAGGGGGGAAGTGCTGTGGGATGGTCTGTATGTCAAATGTGTTGCTGATTAGTCAATAAATAAAACACTGATTGGCCTTTGGCTAGGCAGGAAGTGTAGGCGGGACAAGGAGGAGAATAAAGCTGGGAAGTGGAAGGCTGAGTGAGAGAGACACTGCCAGCCGCCATGATGACAAACAGCATGTGAAGATGCCGGTAAGCCATGAGCCAAGTGGCAAGGTATAGATTAATGGAAATGGATTAATTTAAGCTGTAAGAACAGTTAGCAAGAAGCCTGCCACGGCCATACAGTTTGTAACCAATATAAGTCTCTGTGTTTACTTGGTCGGGTCTGAGCATCTGTGGGCCTGGCAGGTGAGGGACTGGCAGGTAAGAGAGATTTGTCCTGACTGTGGGCCAGGCAGGAAAACTCTAAGTTACACAAAAGCCTCATGTTGAAAAAGTAAAAGCTGAAAGCATTTCCTTTAAGGAATGGAACAAGAGAAGGGCATTCACTGCTACCTTCGAATCAGCTCAGTGTTGGGGTCTCACCTGATCAACCAGGCAAGAGACCACCCAAACTATGAAGGGCACAAGTCTGATTATTCCTGTTTGCCAATGAACTAATCCCACATGGAGAAAGTGCTAAACATTTAACAAGGGCCGTCACAACTAATAAATGATTTCAATAAAGCCAGGACACATTGTTACTCTTTCTTCTGCTAAGATATAAGTAAAAGAGAACAGTCATCATTTATGGATTTAGATTAGATAAAGAACCACAGCCCATCCTTTATCCACCAGTATCCTGAATACTATTGCTATTTTATATTATTCCTACCTTAATTATATATTAGGAAATGAGGTCAGGGAGTTTAAGATTATATAAGTTGTAAGATGGCAGATTAAATACAAAGAAAAATCAATGAATGTGCAAATTTTATAATCAAGACTAATTTCTACTCAACGAATACTTAGAATAAACTTTCTGAGAACCGGTATATAATCACACAAGCAGTCTAGCTTTGTCAACTCAGCTTGGATCCATCATTCCCAATTAACTTTATGCGATGTACACATTATGCAAAGTATGAATTCCACTTTTAGACTAAAATTCATTATTAATCTGTCAAATAAAGATTTTATAAATATGATGAATATGTAATGATATATTAATGGTTTTAGAAAATCAACTATAAATGTAGTTTCTCATAAAATTAAGAAATACTGAGAAACAAACAAAATTTTCACAAGTTTCATCCATTGTCATTATATGACATTGTAGATAATGAATTAAGAAATAATATTCATGATAACATGTCTGTCTTATACACAGCAACACTGACAACTGAACCAAAGTGCCTATTTGGAGATGGAGAAATGACTCAGTAGTTAAGAGTACTTGCTGCTTTCACAGAGAACATGAGTTAAGTTCCCAGCATCCATATCCAGTGACTCATAACTACTTGCAACTCCAGCTACAGGGACTATAATGTCCTCTTCTGGACTCCGTGAGTACCTACACTCACATGGACACATCCACTCCCATATAGAGGCATGATTAAAAACTAAAAAGAAATGTTTTAAAAAGAGACTATTTGAAGAAGAGAGATATGATGATTTGTTACTAGGGATATGTACATACTCATTCAAATTGTTTTGTTTGATGGCAAGAATTACCAGACAGATGTAACTAGAAAAAGGAATGTAAATTCTCTAGAAGTTCATTTCTGCACTCGTAAAGTATGTTCTCAGGGATATGAGGCACATTTGATTAGGAAGTTACTAATTGGGAATGCTTAATAGTAAGTAACCTGGAAAAGGATTTGTAAAAGCTGTTACTACTCCATGTAAAAATACAACTGACTATACACAGACTTTCTATCTCATATTTTGAAGTAATGGGGAAAACAGCTTGCCAATATTCCTTCTGGTTTGAATATGTCACCTACAATTAAGTCTGTTGACATTTTCTTGCTTATTTAATTAAAAATGTTCTTTTGTATCAAATGTAACCTGAAATTGTCTTCTGATTCTTAACTTTACAAGGAAGTAACAAGATTGTATTATTTGATCTTTTAATTAAATAAGTCTGGATTTTAGCTTCATCAACAATTGAACACCTCTCCAATATAACAGGGTGTGATTCACTATGAATTTCAGAATAGTCACAACTTTCACTGAAGTTAATGGTATTGCATGCTGATTGCTCATACGCCAAGATAAAAATCATCCCATGGTACTCAATGACGTTTCCAGTTCTCCACTTCTTACCCTTATCACAAAATGATAACAATGAAATTACTACAACCATTAACAGCCCATGCTTATAAAAAGAGAGTGAAAAGAAAGAGAAAATTCACCAGAGAATCTGTTCTTTTACAGGGAGTTGAATCCATATATGGTTTGGAAATTAATGTACTGAAGTCAATATCATGTAAGATAACTCTAGCACACTCATAAGCAACATGGAATACAGTGTGTTCAGGTTTTGGGCAGCATTCTGTGTAACAAAGACAATATACAAACTATAGTCTTGAATTAATGTTCATTTTTTACTACATATGGAAATTCTTCTTTCTCACTTTCTTATCCACCCCCTGCCCCACTCCTCCTGTGAAAATTGGGGGTAATTTCTTTCTTGAAACCCTGGAGAAAGGAAATGTATATTTTGAAATTCTTTTTTAGTTTTACAACTTGAAAATGATATTGATAAAATGAAGAAATATGATGAAAGGATGAAGTTTTTTTTTTTTAAAGAAAGTGTGTTTGTTAGTCTCAGAAAAATGTAGTAATCCCTACTCAATGCTCTGGCCAGCATGGTGTAGTCCATACAATGCTGGTACTCTGTGAACAATTCCCATGAGGCCATCATGGATACTACTCTGCTGTGTCCAGGTCCTACAAAGTAGTTGGAATATAGGTATACTCCAGTTGTCTCAGCAGAGGATCTGTTTGCTAATGAGACCTGATAGGACTTACAAGCACACTATCAATCTATCAATCTATCTAAAACCACAATTTAAAATAACTCAAATGGGTTTTTAAGAATATGTGGCATGACATTTGAAGCCCACCAATAATTAAGAGAACTTATATTTAATCCTTTTCTGCTGAATTGTTCTGTTGTGTGGGCTATTAGCGTTTCTCTGAAAGACACAATCCTGATTTTGTGATAAAAAGTGCTGAAATGTTGTCAGTGGCATGCTAATGTTTGTGGTGAATAACTGAATTTCCATTGTGGGTATTGATTGAATTCTTATCCATAGGTAGAAAGCTATTTGTGAATATGAGTTCAGTACTCTGGTATATAATGCGTTTTATTTTTTCCTTTCTGTCAGTAAACACCATAACATATCTGTGTGATTAGTGGAGCCACTGGATATGTAACCCCTTGCAAAATACATTTAGACTGAAGGCTGGGATATAAGTTAGGAGTGGAACATGTGCATGGCTTGCACAGGCCCTGGGTTCAATCTGCACTGAAACCATCTGGTCCTGGGCTTTTTTTGGTTGGCAGACTTTTAATGACTGTTTCTATTTCCGTAGAACTTATAGGTCTATTTAAATTGCTTATTATTTGGTATGTGGTTACCTATCCAGAAAATCGTCCATTTCTTTTAGATTTTCCAATTTTGTGGAGTACAGGTTTTTGAAGTATGACCTGATGATTCTTTGGATTTCCTCATTGTCTTTTGTTATGTCTCCCTTTTCATTTCTGATTTTGCTAATTTGGATGTTCTCTCTCTGCCTTTTGGTTAGTTTGGATAAGGGTTTGTCTGTCTTGATGATTTTTCTCAAAAAAACAACTCTTTGTTTCATAGATTCTTTGTAGATTGCAGGGTCCAGTTGATGGTGGGTGCTGGTGGGAATGCTTACCCACAGAAGTCTTCCCTGCTGGCCTGTACCTGAGACAGCAATGGATGGGGGAAGAGGGGCAAAGGTTTTTCCCCTAGAGACCTGGGTCCTAGAGATAGGACTCTTGGGCTAAGAGAGAAGACACTCACCTCTTGGTCCAATCAGAGCTGGCACATTCTGTATCTCAGGACGCCACTGAGTTTGCAGGGGCGTTGGCTATATTTTAAGGCCCTTAGCAGGAAGGAACTATCTTACAATAACAATAATGCAGTGGTGTGTGTAGATATTTAACTTCTAGTACTCTCCAAGTAACCTCACACATTTGCACTTCTTAGTTTTAAAAAAAACAACAACAAAGAATCTAGTTTGCTTCATTAAAGGTTAATAAAACCTAGAAAAACAGAGCAAATGGTATTTGTATCTAGAAGCTAAAACTTTTAATTCAGGCTTAATTGCCCTTGAGAATAGAATGCTTTGGTTTACTGAGAAGAAGCACATCTACAGTACTGGGGGTTGACTCAGGGACCCACGTGTGAGGCAAAGTCTGTATTAAACACATTTGGAAGACACAGGTATACTCCTCAGTATATTTTGCATAGGAATTTCTAACAGTCTAGCAGTTATTAGATGAAACTGGAAAACTATAACAACTCAATGAGATGAGATGAAGGAGGAAGAAACGCTCTGGGGAAATCAGGAGGAGAAAACTTTCCAGAGCCAAGTGTAGGCTACAGAGAAACATGAGTGAGAAGAGAAAATCTTGATGACATTGTCTGCCACAGATAGCCACAGTGACACCCTGACCATGGGAGTGCCAGTCACAGGACAGAGGCCACAGTATACACAATGACTATGGCAGTGCCATCAGTCAGACAGATGGCCACAGTGCACACAATGACCAGTATACTGGGCACTGAATAGACCTTACACTTAATTATTTTCCAGATACTGAACATTTTAGCTATTTGGAATCCAATTTCCTTTACTCATTTGTTTTTACTTTTTTTATCTTTCTACCAGAACAGTAAATGCTTGTTTTTAAGGTACACGAGACATCTAGAAAACATGATCACAATTTTAGTTTGAGACAATTTTGGACAATGAATAAATCCCAAGAGTTCAAATTACTTTATAGCGACTTATAGCCATGAAACAAGGAATAGGAAATTTAGTCAAAGTGAGATAAATCTTTGACAAGTGTGGATAGTTTTCCCAATGTATTTTTTGTAAATGGACAGGACTAGGATTAGAGAACTTCTCTGAGCAAACCTGCTAAAACATTGGTCTTTGAACACATAACAACTCAGATGCAGCTGCTGAAGAACAACGCGGTGGAGTCCTTTCACTCTGTGGAAGGGTCCTTTGAAAATAAACTAAATTTTAAGTTGGTATGGAAAAGTCAGGAAATAAAAGAGTAAACTAATAAAATAGAAGTCCTATAATGTCTTGTGATCCAAACACACAACACTGCTGGATAGTGGTATTCCCAGAGAGGTCATTGAAGCTGTGACCCTTCATACATCTATCTAAACATGTGTCTGTGTTCTTTGTCATATCTGTTCCATTGTCTATGCTTGAGGACCAGTTGTTTCTTTACAAATGTTGCTCAAAGTCAACTGGACCTGCCTGTTGCTGTGTGAGAGTGAATAATGGGTACATAAACTGGTGAGTTAGATATTTCATAGCTTGAATTAGACATTGAACCACTTTTAACACAACACACACACACACACACACACACACACACACACACACACACACACACACACACACATTGGGTATTGTAATGATCCCACTGCTATTTCACAGGTGAGCAAGGGAAAGTTAATTTGTAATCAATAAGTTTTCAGCTTTCTGGTGATTTGCCTTGGAATTATATTTTAACTTGTTTCTTACAGGACCACTGGAGTCAACACTCCTTTTCACAGAAGTCTTTCACTAAAGGTGAACATCAATATTTCACTCAACCAACTCTGAAATCAGAATTTATGTGGCGACCAATTCTCTGCATAGGTAGTGCTTCCTATGTGACTATTTTTTAAAAAAAAAAACGCTCCTAATTATTCTAATCTACAACTAATTATTTCTCCTCAGCCCTTCACTGAACTTTCTCCTTTGTGTTACTGGTGCCATCAGATACAATTTAGATAATCACAAGCTAGTATCACTGTGAACTTGTGGGGAGAAATTAAGCTATACTTGAAATGTTATTAATTCTAATGGGTCATCTAGGTCAAGATCAGGAAATGTTTGCTGGGGATTGGACCTATTGGTGTTGTTGCATTCTAAATAGTTAATGCAATCTCCTAACTTAAAATTTAATTAACACTGGGATTTAGCACACTGGAGAATCTTTGTGGCACACTTCCAGTTGGCAGTAAATCCTCTCCTCCCTCCTGCTTAAGGAGATCCTGAAGAATGAAGTGCTTGGATGTTGACTGGCTGTTTCCTTTCGTTACTAACAGAGTAAGTTTTGGCCCCAAGGTCACAAGGTTCAAGTGTGTATCAGAGAAGAAACATTTGGCAAAGGGTGACACCAATAATACCAATAGATTCCAAAGTGGGCCAGGGTCCATCTTACCTGTGTTCACAGGTCACTATATTTTTTGTTGGATTTCATCAAAAATTGGTCAATAGTCAACACTTACTTATAATTAATGCACAATCTGTGAATGATCCAAGTTTGCTGAAACTAAATCACATGCTTGTTTTGTATTCTAGCATTCCAGCCTTTTCTCAAGGCTATGATAACTTTAGAATCATCATCTTTTGTAGCCTTGGAAAAACATGTTTTAAAATCACTAAATAGGTATATGCAGGAGCCATATATAGATGCATATGCATATGTCACATGCGAAGATGTGAACAATAGCTACATGCAGATAATATGTAAATGCAAACATGTGCAGATATGTATACTAGCCACATGTAGATGGTATGTATATGTTCACATGAGCAGATATGGACATACGTATATGTATACATGTACAAATATATATAGTAGGCGCTTGTAGACATGTATCTATATGTATACCTGTGCATATATGCATATAATAGTCATGTGCAGATGAGTTTCTATATGTACACATGCACAATAGCAACATGCAAATGAGTTCTTGCATATACACATCCACAGATATATCCAGTAGCCACATGTGAATAAGTACACACGTGCAGATACGTAAATGTATTAGAGTGCTGTGGAAAAATCTCAGGTCAATTCATCATAGTCATTTTCTTTCTTTACAGAACCAATCAGATGCTTTGGAAGAACTAAGGCATTGGGAATCTGCGAGAGACACTTGAAAAGTCGGGGAGGATTATTTTCCATAAAAACCTCCAATGGCAGTGTTATAGATCTCGATGCTTTCTCTATTATTTTATGTTTGATGTTTGCCACTACTTTTGTAAACACATTGTTTTCAAAGTTTTACAAAACAAAATAGCACAATGTTTGTTTATAACTTGAAGGAAAAGATAATTTCACATAATTCACTTGAAGGGTTACTATTTTCCAGAGTTTGTGTTTCTAAAATATTATTCCTTTGAGATACAGTGAATATTGGAGAAGAGAGTATTACAGAGGTTGTGAAAGTATCTAAATATCATACTATAACTGTGTTTACAAAAAAATAACATATTTTGTTCTTATGTGGGCCAACAGGACAAGAGTAACATTATTTTATAATCTTAAAACATGTGGTAATGGGATATATATCAGCTTTCCTGAAAGGAATGGAAGAAAGCCCTGCCTGTGGTGTTTGGGTGACTACCCTGACTCACTGAGAGACATCTGAAACAGACCAGAGGAAAAAAGAAAAAGCAGAATCAAAGCTTTCCAAGTAGAGGAAAGAACTAAGTATGGTGGATTGTTTTGTAAAGGGGGAAATAATCTTCAGTAAGTCCTAAGATCAATGTAGGTATCTTTCTTGTTGCAATGATGCTATCCCACATAGAAATAACTTGCAGGACAAGAGCTTTCTTTAGCTCATAGTGGAGAAAAAGTTTAGGCTGTTGTGGTGGGAAATAAATTTGGGAATAGCTCCATGAAGGAGGGAGATGTGGCAAAGTTCTCACATCGTCAATGGAAAATCAGAGAGTAGAACAGAACCAAAGCCAAGCTATAACCCCCAAGAGACTTGCCCACAATAGTCATTCTCCACCACCCAGGGCTCACCCTTCAAATAATTCATAACCTCCCTAAATAACAGCATCAAACCCAGTGCTCAAAATGCGAGCCTGTATTGGACAGTCCAGATTCAACTATGACATTCAGTAACTAACACATCAGACTTGCTCATGGTTATGACAATATTATCAAACTCACTCAGAACTCTTCATGAAGTAAGAATAGGTGGGGTCACAGTGTGTATTGTACACAATCTATAATTTTCCTCAAGCTCTTTCTTTGAAGTTGACTCCTGTTTTCTTTACAAATTTGGTGCAAATGATTGGCCTTTTTCGATGTGATTTATAGAGATTTTGGAAGAGTCTTAAGCAATGATCTTCATTATCTCTTCCCCAGTGGAGATAAACTTTAGACTCCTAAATGTCATCTCTCTGAGAATGGCGTTTCTTCTACTTGGTCACACACACACACACACACACACACACACACACACACACACACACACACTCCTAAAACCTATGTCAACAGAGAGACAACAGATTGCATCACAGTACCTCAACTCCTAAAACAAAATTAAATTAAAATTTTCCACTTGATAACTACCTTAACAAAAATAAGTGAGTATATTCTGAATCAAATTAGTAACTTTCATTTAGCAAATGCCAACAAGGCTGTGGGTGTTTGGGGTGAAGTTGAGCGATTCCCTGAAGAGATAACATTTGAGATTTAACTTGTTGGTAAATGTCAGCATGCTTTGTTACTTTTCAATTTACATTATGTTGTTAAAATTACAATGTTCTTAAGCTTTAGTAAATTGAATTTTTGATTCAGGTTTATGGACAAACTTCTCTTATGAGAAGAAGCCTCTAAATAAATAGAAATAGCTCCAGAGCAGTTATTGTTCCCTTGCATTTTTATATATTTGAGATTTTTATTTGACCAAAAAGAGTATATAGAGTAACACATAGTGTTACTTGGTAATACTTAGTAACATAGTAACACTTAGTACAATCATTATTGGTAACAAACTACTTCAAATAGCATAGAATGATTTTAAAATTTTACATTGGTATGTCTTTTTCCACTAATAGACAAGTTATGTCATGGTATCTTGTAAGAATGAAATGTCTTCATTGTCACAATAAAGGCAAGTAGTGACAGGACTTGAAATTTTGTTGGTAAATTGAGTATTAAAGGACAGGTGCTTGGATGGGGACAGCCTGAATCAAGTTGTATAGTTGTTTGTTTCTCACCTTCTGTACTTAGACAAGACAACAAAACAGGTCAGAAGCAGTTCAGTATGTTTTCTCATATTGAAGAGATGAAATTCCCTTGTGGCAAAAATCTATAATCACATGCATATTTTATTCAAGAACCATTTACTTTTTTTTAATATAACTGACTCATCTTAATCACTTTACTACCCCCACAAATATCACATGTGATTGGCAATTAGTAAAACCAGAAAAAAGTAACTCACACCATCTGAAACCAACTCTGCAATTTAATTTTTAACTCATGAAAAGTCCTTGTATTTGGAATTCAACATCTATTTCAAACACTATGTGTTACTATATATTAAATCTACTTTTGTGGAGTGCTGAGGATCAAACTGAGGGCCCTAGACATGCACTCATTTTACCTCTCAAGTACATCTCCAGCTCTTGCTGTGATTATTTTTTGAGAAACCATCATTCTAAGTAATCCAGGCTGGCCTCAAACTCACCATTCTTCTGTCTCATATTTCCAAGTTCTGGGAGTATAACTGCCCATTACCACATCTATAAGATCAACAGCCTTAAGGTTTGTGCTATATTTTGTTAATTGTCTTTGTTAAAACTACATTTAAGACAATTTTAAATTTACAAATTGAATTTGATTAAAACCATAATGCTATTTATGATTTGTAAATGTAAGAGATATTTTCTTACATGTGTCTTCCTGAGTTAGGCTTTTTCTCACTGAAGTCCTCACATAAGTAATAAATGACAGTGAATGAGCTATTTACAAACTCGTCCTTGTCCTTTCATATGCCCACCATCTGCTTTTATAAATAATTGATCATTAGATCTTCATAATCTGTAATAAATTTAGTCACTAAATTGTAAATTTGTACTTTTTATAACAAAAAGCTAAAGGCAATGAGGGTTGCTTTCAATAGGAAGGCTCTGGAGTACATTTTTCTAGCTTTAGCTTCTCTAGAAAAAGATATATGTGGGTCCATTTTTGTTAGTCAGTTTCAAGTGTTAGAAGTTTTGAGAACTATATATGAAAACTCAGCTTCAAGGAACAAACTGAACCAAGTCTTTAAACCTTATAATGTGATCATCTTAGATTCCAATATTCCTCACAATGTCTAAGCATCATACACTGTCACTGTGTTGTGTTCCTGGGCATAAGTGTGAATCTTCCATTGATTGAACATGACTGAGTTTGTCTCTGTCAGTCAACTCCTTCATGTATCCCTGGAACCAAGTTCTTCATTCTGTATGCTCTTCCATGGTGACATCTGGAAATAGAAAGAGACTCTTACTGATGTTTTCTGGAAGCCCCAGGAATCTTTCTGCTTCTTTGATTTACAAACACCCTTCACACACTTTTTGCTTCAGGGCAATAAGAAGTGAGTTCTTACATTTTACTTCTGCACCTCTGAACGCACTGAGTACTAAGGTTTAAGTCAGTTAGCTGGAAACGAAGTCAGCTGCCTTCCCCCACAGTGCAAAGGTGCACCTGCTTCTCTGCTTGTCAGTGAAATGGATGTGGGGTGCTGTGCACACTCTCATCTGAGCACATGTCTGCTATGAACACCATCTGTGTAATGACATGACCACAGAGAAAGCCCAACTCTGTGTGGTGTGAAGAGAGACCTTCCTGTTTTACATCTGATTTCAAATACATTTTCTATTGTCAAATCATGTGCTGAACATTTTCCTGGGGAACCATGAAATATCTCTGAGTCAGAACATACCTGCCTGACACTTAGTGGGTATTAAATGCCAAAAATACAAAACTGGGCAAGGTATAGTGTGCATTCATAACTCAGTAACTATGTGAGAAGATAGGAAAAGGAAGAGTCAGAAAACACATGAAATATTCAAAGCTATTTTGTTGTCAGTAATGAAGTGGAGGATAAAGGTGGGGGGAACATGAGTTATAATATTGGGAATAACTTACAGCAATCAATAGCTATGTCTAGGGCTTAGGACCACACCAAAGAAGCTATGGTGGCTTCAGTGCTCCAAGAGGACACCCAAGGCTCCCTGGAGACAGATTGGTTACAGATAGATAGTCTTCTCAGATAGCTACTAAGAATGCCTTAGTTTGAGTCTCTCTCAACTACATGTCCAAATACAAAAACTTGTTGTATACTTGCTGACTTACCGAGAGTTTGACCCCAGATACAGGAATGAGATCGTCTTAAACATGAGAGAGGAACAAAGGGAAAACTATTTGTCTTTGATTATCAAATAATCCAGGTCCTCATGACAAAAAACCCGATATTTGAGTGAGTAGGTTATAAAGTACATAGACCTGGCTTCACAAATGATTATACTTGTATTTATTAATTTTAAGTATGAGGTACAGTTTATTCTTTGGAAAATATAGTAGGGACATTATGCTATTATTTTTAATTAAATGATATGATATAATTGAATGCCAACACAATATCTAGGTCATACTGAAAATCCAATGTCAATGTTATTTCTCAAAGCAATTAAACAGATCCCAGCAGGAGCAAAGAGCTACACTATTAAAATTTAGTTCTCACACAAAGACCAGTTAGGTAGTCTAATATGATGGTGTAATAAAATGCTAAAATAGCCGGGCGGTGGTGGCGCATGCCTTTAATCCCAGCACTCGGGAGGCAGAGCCAGGCAGATCTCTGTGAGTTCGAGGCCAGACTGGACTACCAAGTGAGTTCCAGGAAAGGCGCAAAGCTACACAGAGAAACCCTGTCTCGAAAAACCAAAAAAAAAAAATGCTAAAATATATCTATGAAGAATATGAAGCAAGTATCAATTTCAGCAACAAGATAATTTAAATATATCATAAACTCACATGAATGTTCAGCACTTTACATTTTTTTATTGTGGCAAAAATATGGATTTGATGGACTGAATGTCTGTGTGACTCCAAAATCTATACAGTGAAGACCTAGGACCCAAGGTGATAGTGCTTTGAAATATAGCCTTTCAGAGTTAAACAGATTATGTCATGAGAATGGAATGCCTGTAACTGAATAGTCAGAGACAAGTGCTGCCCCTCTATAGCCTGACAGTGTCTGTGTACAATCAAGACTTCCAGCACTGGACACAGCTACCTTTATTTTGAGCTTTCTACTCACCATAACTTTGAGATATATGATTGTTTAGGCCTTGGCCTCAGTCATTCTGTTATGGCAATCCAAGATGACTGTGAAAATTCAGAGTTTAAAGTTTATGACTTTAGCTGTTTAAAACATGTAGTTAAGTGAGTGTACCTGTTCTCAATACTTTCATCATGACCATTTTCTATTTCCTGAACCATCTATTCATCCCAGATCAATGGCTACCAAACAACACTCCATTCCCATCCTTGCTTCTCCTCAGCCTTTGATAATTATGGCTATCTTTTATGCATCTATGAGGTTGCCTGTTCAAGGTTACTAGATCAAACAAAAATCATGCAGTGCTTCTTCTTTTGTGCTTATCTCATTTAACATATTTCTGAGGCTCATCCATTTTGCAGCATCTATAAGGATTTCAATCCTTAAAGCTAAATCATATTTTATTGCACACACATACATACCGTATTTCGCATGTCCATTCATCTGACAGTGCAGATGGCCTCTTTCAATAGCTCCCTCTGGCTATTATGAAAGATGCTTGTTGGGGTGTTTGTGAGATAGTATCTGCTTGGGTATTTCTGCTTTCAATTATTTTTGTACATATCCCTAGAACTAGAATTTCCATATTATAAATTGAATCTGATTGACTTGTTACAAAGTGGCCACTACACGACGCACCTTCCTACCAGCAATAGCCAAGCTCCTGAAGTTGTTGTATTCTAGCCAGTGTTAGTTATTGCTCATTTTCGTATTAGCTGTCTTACTGGGTATAAAGTGGCAATTGTATGCAAGTTTAATTTGCATTTGATAATAATTAGTGACTCTGTGTAACTTTCTATACACTTTTAACTGTGCATACTTCTCTGAAAAAAATCTACTTATGTATCTGATTCTGAATTATATTGCTTGATTTTTGTTGTTAGGGGTCTTTAAATACTATGAATATTAAACTCTTAACAGATTTTTAAGTTTATAGATATCCTCCACCATTCCATAGGTCATATATTCACCTAGTTCATATAGTTCTTTGACTCACAAAATATTTAGTCTTCATGAAGTTCAATTCAATCATGACTTTAATTTTTGCTTTTGCTTTTGGTATTGCAGCTCTTTCCCTCACACCAGTGCTAAAGCTCTAACCCAGACAGGGCCTTGTTCATGACAGGCTAATGCTCTACCACAGAGCTATATCTCAGCCTGTGGTATTATATCTTGTTATTCATTCTGGTATCTCTATGTTCCGTTCTTCATAGGCCTTTCTCCCTTTTGGATTCATTTGACCATTTAACATCTAGTAACAGACACAGGGAACCCAGATTACTCTGCCTTGAAATTCTGTCGCCTCTTCTGGTGGTAGGTGGTAGGGTGGATGTGCATGTGTGTGTGCATGAGTAGATGTGTGTGTGTGATGTGTTCTTGTTTATGTTCCTGTATATGCAGGTATGAGTGAATGTGTGTGTGTAGCGAGAGTGAAAATGAGAGGTCAACCTTAAGAGACAGTATTTCTTACTTATTGCCTGCACTGTTTTCTGAGCCAGGGCTTCTTAGTGGGACTGGAATTAATTCAGTCGCTGAGAATAGCTGGTCAGTGATACCTTGGGTCTAATACGCCTTTCCTTTCCCAGCATTGATATTATGAATATACACTACCACATCTGGCTTTCTTGCCTGAGTTCTTGAAGTCAAACTCAGGTCCTCACACTTGCTTGGCAAGCACCGTGTAACTTAGAGATCTCCTCAGCCCTGACATGTATTTTGTTTACAAAAGGCTTTCCTCACGTCTCATACCCTTCAGTGTAAGAGGTGGAGCCATTCAACTAGACAAGCAATTTGCAGTAAGATTTATTCCAGAAGGAAATAGTGGAAGAGAAAAGAATATCTGGAGTGGTCAGTGATATGGTTTCACGGCTCTGTGAAAACTTGTATATCTGAATGCTATTGATATTTTGGATTCCTCGGGTACTAAAGTGATAAATAAGTCATGTGTAGAGTGACCATTTATTCAATGATACCAGCAAAAAAAAATGATTCATCCAAATTTGTTGGTTGATATTTTACAGTTAATACAACCTCTCACTTAGTCTATGTCATCTGGGCAATGAGAAGGCATGAAGTTTCCCAGAAGAGATGACAACTCTCCTCCAGTAAGAAAATACATCAATCTATATTTCTTTTTGTTGCATGAATGAAGCCATTGCTAGATCTAAAAAACATACTCAGCAATAGAAATGGGAAATGACAAATGTTGTGCATGAATGTACCAGGATAATGTACCAGAGTGAGTTGATTCATACTCTCCTCCTGTAGGATTTCAAAAGTCAACCAAACAATAGGAATTTATCACTTGACCATAGTAATTCACATTGGTAAAACCTGGTGGTCTTTTTCATTTGTTCCGTTTGCACAATCCAGAACATATTCGTTCATAAAAGGTTACAGAATACAGCCTGCAGACAGCACCAGTATTTGATAGAACAATGATAACATTATCCAGACTAAGACCCTTTACAGAGAGCCAGTACTAACCTTCAGCCTCCCTGGAGTTTCTGTAAGAGTTTTCAGAAAGCAGAAAATAGTATAGATATCTTATTTCATTTCATTTTCTTTATCCAAACTAAGAGCCTCGTGTAGCATGGCGACTCTAAAATGCCCTCTGCTGTAACTCCCATGGGGGACTGCCAAAGGATAGACCACAGTAAAGGTGATGAGCATAATTATCACCATTGTATGTGTATGAGAGAAAATCTTACACATTCTAAATGAAGAAAAAATCTATGAATGCTAAAAGGCACCATACTTAATCTCTCACTTGACATTAAAAGAATCACTTCTATATATTCACTAAAGACTTAGTAGAATAAAACCTTATTGCAGGATGCATTATATTTTGTCACAAGACATGATTGCCAATGTAATTCTGATAGACTTGTAATTTAAAAAGTTAAAGATTAGAGGAATAATCTGCTTCCAAGAGATATATAGACACCTGTGTCATTGAAATCATCACAAAAAACATCCAAAGGCTTTAAATGTCGTTTAGTAAATGAGATCACCATATTTTATATAGTGAATCTATATACACTTGAAGACACATGATGAATATTTTATGTTGATTGGTAAGGGAGGGAAAGATAGCACATTAATCAAAACTATTTTATTATCTAAGCGTCCCCAGAACAGACTGGATAGCATTGTGCATATTCCCCTAAGTCAGTTAAATGGGTAGACAATTTCTGCCACTGAATTTACCAAACAGAAGACATGCAATAAACATTACTGAGCTTCTAAGTCAGCTGTAGGCTGCATGCCAATCCCAAGTGGCTTTTAATCAGCTACCTTTTGTATTTTATGAGCATGGGCTTTGCAATCTAAATGACTCTGATAAGCTTTTTATTGGAGTAGTAAGACTGTGAGTACAAATGATTGTTTTACAATAGATTTGTTCAACATTGGGTTGATAAACTATTTTGATCCCAACATGCTGAGGTCTCCTTTTAAAATATGTTATAAGCTTCAAAGTGTTAAAAGAAGAAAAGAACATAAGAAAGTTCACCACTCCAATAACAATATGCAGTGTTTCTGGTAGAAGACAAGATAGAAAGTAATCTCTGGGGGAAAAACATGAATTTTTATCGAAAGTTTACATATAATGTTCTCCATATTAAGGCAATCCTTATTTTAATTCAGTCACTGGTCCCAGGAGAGAGTCTCAGACATTGCCACTCTGCACATTTATTCACATTACAAGAAATGAAGAAATAATCTCCATTATGATAGGAATGTGAAATGGGTAAAATCAATTTCTCGTGACTCTATCATCTTTAATTTTATTTTTCTTGGGTTAGTATACCTTTTTAAGTAGATATTGGTACATTTAATCTGTGTCATTATCATATAATAACATTATCATATAATAACAAAATAATGTATTTTATATTAAGGAAAAATCCACTCCAAGTGACCACGAATTGTACTGTGAATACTTCTCAAAATACCTATGTGATCCAGCCTTCACCTCTTCATGTGATTAAATAGGATACAGCTAGAAGATGGAGAATTCAGGAGGACCACAACATTCCAAAGACAAAAGGAGATGAACTTGGCCTTCAGGATCAAAATATAATTTGTCCACTCAGTTTTCTCTGTCTTTCAAGATTTTCACGTCAACAGACCAAAAAAACCTCTGCTATCATTCTACACATTTTCTGTCACACAATTTAAAAGAAGCACTTCTGAAAGTTGCTGCAAGGACTAAGATGTGTACACTGAAAGGAAACAAGAAAAAGGAAAAGTTGAAGGTTGGGGTTTGAATTGAAAGCATTGTATTCATCTGTAACTTTAGAACTCCAGTGTCAATGTGACCCGATAAGGTCTTACTAGGTTTCTTTTCTTGTAGACCATACACCAAGCTATTACATATGGTGTTATTAACCTGTGCTATAATTTAGCAAATGGTACTTGTTACTTTTTTCCCAGACTAGCATTGAAATAACTTCAAGGATACTGGAAAGCCAAAAAGAAGAATCATTTCTTGATTATCTTGATCTCTTGAATGTGCAGAATTGGAGTATGTCTCCAGAAACTCCTGAAGAAAATTCATTTTCTCTTCCATTGAACAAGGATTTGTCACCATGGTCTTGTTACTAAGAGATTATAATTCTTCATACTAACCTATCTGTATAGAACTGTGACATACACAAGTCTAATCATGACCTGCACCACAAAGACAATGTCAGTAGGTGTCAAACTACAATTTAAATGTCACTTTTTATAACCACTTTACCTAATGTTATTTATTTAGATGTGGAAAAACTTTAAAAATTTATAGTACTTACTAATTTATATTGTGCACATATGACTGGATACATGTAATGTATAGAAATTTATGGTTGTGATTCCTTGACTATATATTATGCCCCAACTGTCAACATTCACAACAGAATACAGGATTCATGAAAACTGACTTGCTATCTATTTTACTCACCAGCAATTTGTGTGTTTGTGTGTGAGTATATATGTATGTGTATATACTACTCAAAATGCTAATTAAACAAATGTAAAGACAATTGAAAATTTTTCCTCAGAACTAACAACTTTGAGTTAAAATAAAGTATAGCAAACTCTAGTAACTAAATTCTAGCTTTTGGAGAATTTTTCTTTCTTATCCAAAGTAAAATTTACAACAGAAACAATAAACATAATACATTTTAGAGGATTTGTTGATTTTGTTTCTTTGTAGTTTGTGTTTCTCAAGTAGAACCGATACATTGTCTCATCATTTAAAAATGGTGAACCTTCCAAACAAGGATGGAATGAATCTCATTAAGCCAGGAAAACTGACTGCTTTGTGTTGAGAAGTAACGCCTGTGGAGAGTCAAGTCAAAGCTATCATAATCAATTTTTCAAGGAGATCATAGTCCAATGATAGTCATAGAAAAAAAGCACTCTGAAATGTTTATTTCACCATAGAAAATCTCTCAAAAGGCCATAACGAATAAAAATAACAGCAAATGTTTGAGAAATTACTAAGACTTAAGGGAAATATTTTGCACAATTTTAATACATTTGTGATGATGTCATTGGCCTCACCAAGTCAAACAGATGTATTTGAACCATATATTTACCTAACACTGAGAAGGACATGACTAGGCAGGATTTCCTAACCTGTGGACATAACTTTATGTCAAAACTCTGTCTTCCACTTTATTGAAACTCTTAAGTAAACACTGAATTACATTTCAGGAAGCACAAAAGATTTAATGGAAATTTTCTAATTATGGTAAGTATTGTTCTGGGGTTAGCTGAGAACTTTTTCTGCAGTTATCTTTGGTCATAGCCTCTGCACATTTCATGAAGGCTGGTTCACTTTTTTCAAAATACTATTTGCACTCTGAAAAAGTTTCATACATTCATAAAATGAAAATTGATCTTATTATGTCCACTACTTTCTCACCCCACAGTGTCTCCCATTCTTTCTCCTTCCCAACTTCATGTTATTAATAATGCCTTAGATTACCAGGGAGATGCTCAATTTGGGAGATGACCAGATTAAGAACATTTGTTCTTACTCTCTACCAGAGGACCAAGTTTGGTTCACAGTAATCACTTCAGGCAGTCATCACCATCTGTAGCTCTATCTCCAGTGTTCCAAATCACTCTCTTGGCTTCCTCAGGCACACACACACACACACACACACACACACACACACACACACACACACACACTCAAAATATTAAATAAAATTATTGAATAAAGTAGTGATCCTCATATGCACATGAACTGAGTGTAGGGCCATCCACGAGGCCATGAACAAACTACCAACTGCCACATTTCCAAGGAGAGTGGGTGCTTCTCTGTCCTCCTGACCCCACCCAACAGCCATCAGATGCCCATAGCTCCATCAATTGAGGTTGGTCCTTAGAGGTTCTTCCCTATTTGTGCAGGAATTCTGGTTTGACCTTGTGCAGGTAACCATAGCTGCTGCGAGTCAATTCACAGAGCACCCATGTCATATCCAGAATGCTGAGTTCAGTGAGCGTTTCCAAACTGAAAACAGCTTTAAAATCAAATGGATGACTTGTCATTCCACTCCTGTCCTTTCTATTCAATTTCAGAAACAGAAAATAAAAGCCTTGTGCATCCTTCATGCACACTTCCAGTTTACTTTTGATGTCCTGTTGATTAATGTAAGATCGCCACAGAATTAACATCCAATTGAAAAAAGTCTCTTTCACCATTTCCTTAAGAATTTTTTCCATAACTTGTATATTTGGGGTTTATTATTCATTTTTTTTTATTAATTTATTTTGCAATACAATTCAGTTCTACATATCAGCCACGGATTCCCTTGTTCTCCCCCCCTCCCGTCCCCCTCACCTACCCCCAAACCCCCCCCCCCCATTCCCATCTCCTCCAGGGCAAAGCCTTCCCCACAGACTGAGGTCAACCTGGTAGACTCAGTCCAGGTAGGTCTAGTCCCCTCCTCCCAGGCCGAGTCAAACAATCCTGCATAGGCCCCAGGTTTCAAACAGCCAACTCATGCAATGAGCACAAGATCTGGTCCCACTGCCTGGGTGCCTCCCAAACAGATCAAGCCAATCAATTGTCTCATCCGTTCAGAGGGCCTGATCCAGTGGGGACCCCTCAGCCATTGGTTCATAGTTCATGTGTTTCCATTCATTTGGCTATTTGTCCCTGTGCTTTATCCAACCTTGGTCTCAACAATTCTCGCTCATATAAACCCTCCTCATTCTCGCTAATTGGACTCCCAGAAATCCACAAAGATACCCACACAACAGACTGCTGGCAGTGGTCGAGAGACAGCCCGAACTGACCTACTCTGGTGATGGGATGGCCAAACACCCTAATTGTTGTGCTAGAAACCTCATCCAACTACTGAGGAATCTGGATGCAGAGATCCATGACTAGGCCCCGGGTGGATCTCTGGGAGTCCAATTAGCCAATTATTATTCATTTTTATCCTTTTATCATACTGAGTCCATCAGTGTAATTGTCATGGTCCAGTTCAAGTAATAGGCATGAAGTAGTCATTAGTTTGCTGACCTACCACCTGAAATATTTTTATTTTTTCATAGAAGCTGTCATGATTAGATGAAAAGAGTTTGAATCTTGCTTGCTTTGGCAATGAAGTCTCCATAGTCAAATCTGTACCTTGGTCACTTTATAATTCTGGGAAAATGGCCTATTAGGTGAAAGACAAGTATTCAATACAAAAGAAGCTAAGGTACTTAGAGAAGATTGTGTAGCCACTATGTCATTTCCCACCATCTGTTTTCTCTTCTATACTATCTAGCTCAACAAATGACGGAGCTCAAGAAAATTAAAAACAGGAATGGACCAATCTTCAAATCCATACATGGAAAACTTGACCTAAAAAACAGGAAGTTATAGCTAGACATTAGGAAAGCTACTTGCCAGTATAGTCAGAATTTTCTAAAAAGACACTATTAACTTGTCATGTTCAGTTGAGGAATTCTCAAATTTCCACACTGTTTAATATTGAATAAAAGACACAGGCTTGCTGATTATTGTGTTCCTCTACTATCTTGGTCCTAAGGCCAGGAGACACATGAGATCTGCTTATTGCTTATTTTCCTACTCAGCACTCTATTTCCTCTATAAATATGAACAGTTCATTTCTAAATTCTCTTTAGCTCAAATCTTATGTTATTGCAGAGCTACTGAAAGATATATATACATATATGTGTATATAGTCATAACTATATATTTTATACAATATTATATTATTATATATAATACATTTAATCCATACCTATATATTTCATACAAGATTGTATTATCATTTTGAAATACAGAGAAATAATTTTTCATATTGTGGGGGGGATAAACAAACAATAAACATAAAAACATCCAAGACCTCAGAGTGTGTCTACACAACCTACATAGAAAACAAACTGGGAAAAGTACTTTCTTAATCAAAGAAACTGAGTGGTTTTAATACCTTATCTGAATCTGTGTAGTTCTTTCAAATGACATTAAAACTGAACTCTGAGGGAATAAAATCTTTTGAGGAAAAAATAGCCTAAGAGAAGCCATCCTGACCTATTGAGGTGGGTAACAACAGACAAGCACTAATGTCCAGACAAGCACTAATGTCCACAGCAAAGAAAACAAGGAAAACCTCAGAGAGCAGAGCAGGAGAGCCCACTCTGATTGAGAGGTACTCTTCTCTCAGTGTGTGGAACCTAGAGAATCTGAACATTAGCTTAAGAAAAGGAGGAGGAAGAGGAGGAAGAGGAGGAGAAGAAGACAAGTTCAATTTGTGTTGCCGTTATACCATTATACTCACTGGAGCATGGTCAAACTCCCAGTGACCAGCCCCTTAAAGAAAACTGAGTCCTTCCCCACCTACACCCCCACCAGAAGCCATCAGTTGTGGAATGCTACATTTCTGCATCCTTATCACAAATTTTAAGGATTCTCCTCAATGGCTTTATGTCCAGGCTGCTATTTTTTTTTTGGGGGGGGGGGATAGGGGTTGTCACAGAAGCCCTCTAAGGTCCTCTTTCTCAACTATGGTGTGCAGTCATCGATAATACTGCAAATGCAGGTTTTTACCCTTTACAGTCAGTGGGAAGATAGATCATGGATTTAGACATGGTTTCTGGTGACAGCACAGACCATGGACATCCACGTGGCCTTAACATACATTCAGAAATCACTTAAATTTTTGGTTGTGAGCCTAGCCTTTAATGGCTGAGGAGGGTTTGTATGAGCAAGAATTGTTGAGACCAAGGTTGGATAAAGCACAGGGACAAATAGCCAAACGAATGGAAACAAATGAACTATGAACCAATAGCTGAGGAGCCCCCAACTGGATCAGGCCCTCTGGACAAGTGAAACAGTTGATTAGCTTGATCCATTTGGGAGGCATCCAGGCAGTGGGACCTGGTCCTGTACTCAGTGCATGAGTTGGCTGTTTGAAACCTGGGGCTTATACAGGGACACTTGGCTCAGCCTGGGAGGAGGGGACTGGACCTGTCTGGACTGAATCTACCAGGTTGAACTCAATCCTCAGGGGAGTCTTTGCCCTGGAGGAGATGGGAATGTGGGGTGGACTGGGGGAAGGCAGGGGTAGGTTGGGAGGGGGGAGAACAAGGGAATCCGTGGCTGATATGTAAAATTAAATTAAAATGTAAAATAAAAAAAGAAAACACTGCTACACAGTTTCAAAAATATATTGTTTAGATGTGAAAGAACATAAAAATAAAAAATAAAAAATAGTGAGCAATGTCTAGACCCCACTCAAACCAACTGATGGGTCATCCAGACCAAAAAAAAATCAAGAAAGAAACATCAGAGTAAAATGGCATTTTATAGTAAATTATGTTAATTTTCCAAACACTGTAAAATATACATTCTTTTCAGGAGTGCATAGAATTTTCTCTAATGTAGACCACATAATAGGACACAAAGCAAATATTAGCAAATATATAAAATTGATATAACTTCTTGTCCTCTATCTGACATTTTTTTAAACTAGCCAAGTTTCTGACTTGGACGAAGGTGCACACATCTTCCTGCTGTAGGACGGTTATTACTGTTGCTTCTCAGACTGTAAATGAGTGAGAAGAAGTGAAGCAATAAAACCACTTCTCAGAAAGAGATGATGAGGCAACAGACGTTTTTACACCAGCTTAATGACTTTGCATCAAATTCTAGTGTTACTTTCTCATGTTATCTCATTCCACAGGGTCTGGATTCCCCCGACCCAGACATCCCTGTCTTGATTTCTTCAGTTTACAACTATCAAAATCAGACTCCTTCATACATCTGGATATGACTTGTAGGGAATATGTGTTCCTACATTTATGCTTTTCTGGAAAGATCAAAGAGATCCATTAACTTCCTAATCCCTGCCCCCATGTCTCATGATATTAACATTTAAATAAAATTAGGAAGTTTATCCCTACATAGAGCTGCAGATCAATACTGGCTTAATGTGATGGATGAAACATTTAGACAGATTGTGGTCAACACTGATCATCAACCCCTATGTCTTTGCTCTGTGGCCACTGTACTTATAATTCTCTCAGATGGAAAGTCTTCAGGTTTAGTCTAGAAATGACTTTCAACAAACAGTTCCTTAATTTTAAGGTACCAAAAGGAAGTCATCTTTTCCTAAAAGAGGTCTCTGCAAATTTAAGCATTTTTTGGTAATTATGGTTTTAAAATAAAGATGATCCTCCACTTACAAAGGCTATTTCTTTACTTTTTATTTATTATGATGAAAAGCAACATAAATGAAAACAGAACCATATTTCAAAGTTGAAATTTGATATTTCCCCAAGCAAATCAGTACAAACCAAAGGTCATATTGATTTTGTATAAATTATAAGAACCTCTCTCTCCTTTGCTGGACACTGGCAGCTAGCCTTTGATCCAGAGAGTCATGTAATCACAAAATTAAACACATGTCAGTGTACAGTTAGCTTTGCTTCTAAGGTAGGGTATAGGTTGAGCTACTTACCTATGAATTTTTGAGGTTCAGTATATTCAAGTCATTATGGGATTATCAGGGCTGTTATACATTGAATGTGAAATGTCCCTGGTGGGCTCATGTGTTTGAACATTTCTTTTGTAGCAAGTGGTACTCTTTTAAAAGACTATAGAACTTTTGGGACAAGAGTTCTATCATAAATAAGTCATTAGAAAGAGGACTCTGCTTCTGGTCTGCTACCCTCCCCCATGACCAGGCACCTAGGGCTCCCACTTCCAACTAAGCCGCCTGTTGCCCTGCCTTTCCCATTGCGATGGACCATACCCGTCAATCCATGAACCAATATAAACTTCTCCTTGAAGTTGCTTCTGGAGCATGGTTTGTCTTAGAGTCTAGAAAAGCACCGAAAACAAGGAGGTAACTACATTTTAGGATGATGCATAGAGACCTGCAATCTACCAAGCACTTGCACTTTGTGCACAGAAAGAAATGAGTACATTACTAATAAGTATTTCAAGCTTTTAACAAAAAAAAATGCCTTATAAAACATTCACATGCTAGTGTTTCTGTGCATTATTCCCAAATTAAGCTCAATGTTGACACTACAGATGGTGTAATTTTCTTCTCTGTTGCAGCAACCATGTTATTTTGTTGTTGTTGTTGTTGCTGTTTTTCAATTATGATTAGCTTGGGGTTGGAAACCAAAGGTCAGGGTTGAGTGAGAGATGATGGATTGTGAGCAAAGTGTATTGCTGAGGTCAGGACAGATTGTCAAACAGTCTGTGTGAAGAAGGAAATAGACAATAATTTTAACTTAATTTTATTAATTTGAATTTTAAAGACTATTTTACTCTTATTTTATGTAAACAAGTATCTTGCCTATACTACGGAAGGGTGCTTGCATGCCCATGGATGCCACATGGAGGCATCAGATTCTATGTAACTGTAGTTAAAAATAGTTGTGAGGCACAGTGTGGGTGCTGGGAACAGAACCTAGGTCCTCTGCAAGAGCAGCAAGTCCTTTAAACCATCAAGTGATCCTTCCAGGACCTAGACTTAATTATAGGACTGATTAACTTCGTGTTTGATTAATCAAGATATGATTTATATAATCATATAAATATAAATCACATAATACATTTTTCATTATATTGTTGCTTTCTCTACTCCCTCTTTACTTTCTCTGCCTCCTCCATGCTTCTGAGCCTCCTTTTCTCACTCTGCATTTCTTCTCTTTCATGCTTTCCCCTTTTCTCCTCCTCTCTTTTCTTCTGTACTTATTCTTGCTTATGTTCCCATTCTTAGTTGTTAGCCTTATAATTTATTAGGGCTTTAACTGTACAAATGGGCTGATTCTGTGGTTACTACATAAATGTGTACTAGATGATCACTGATTGTGTCTGTCTACTCTGATATTTGCAGAGTGTCAAATTTCACATTAAGGACTTTAGTACACTTAATTATGATGCAAAGTGAGAGGTGAAGCAGGGGTAGAATATGTCCCTTCAGTATGTGAATTGATAGCTTTCACTGCTCTATTTACTGAAGTTGTCCTTCTGTCCTTCCTTGCTGAGAGGCCTTGCTGGTAGGAGGTTGTAGTCTACCATGGCCTGGCAGCTCTCTCTGAGCTTGGCAACATGGACATGCCCCACACACACACACACTGAAGAAGGTGCTCTGTCCTCTACCTGACCTTATTTGGAGAATGTCTCTAGGCACGGATGCCTGACTTATCTCTAGGGTGACCCTGGACACAGTTCCATGCAGAAGCTTTCCCCCTGCTGCCCATTGTGCTACAAGTATTTTGATAGGAATGTGCTTCCACATATGATAACTAAGACGTGTACTAGGAGTTTTATGATAGAAGAGTGTTGTTTAATGCAAGTTAGGTGATGCCTCAGCCACTGTCCCCATTCTTTATATCTTCCCTCACTCTAGAATAAAATTGATCTGATTCACTGAAGTCATCTCCTGGAGAGCTATCTCTGTCATGCTCACAGGCCATACAAAGTTCTCTGTCATCACTTCTGCCCCTTATCCTGGTATACTGGTGGCCAATAGGCCACAAGGAAAAAGAAAACCCCCACACTTCCTCCAACAAGTATTTTTGGTGCCTATGTTGAAAGTCAACTGGCTGAAGATAGAGGAATGTATTTCTGGGTCCTCTGTCACACCGATCTATAAGTGCTTTATTGCCAAGGTGAAGCTCCATTGGCGTCCAACGTGGTGGCAAGAGTTTCCACCTAAAAACTGAGAAAAAAGATTCTAAAATGGAGCTAAAAACAGTTCCTAATTGTCTCTCTCAAATGAGCAGCAGCTGCCAGTTTGAGCTACTGGTGGGTTCCTAGTGTGCGCACTCCCCCTGCTGCCCTATGGTATAGCGGGAATGAGGCCTCTGCAAGTGACACATTAAGCTGCATGGTGCATTTAGCCTTTGCTAGTACAAAACAAAAAAAAAGAGGTTTCTGGGCTACACGCTGCTTGGATAAAAGCATAGACCCACGATAGCTCCCAGAGACTGTGGTAAAGTACTACCTCCATGTTGGGAAGCTGAGGTGGGCGGAGCCAGCAGCCACAGCTGCTGCAGTTTAAAGCAATAGATTCACAATAAGACAGATTCAGATGTAATAGTTTACAATGTGTGTAAAAAATACATAGGCTTGAAAAAGACAAAAAAGGTGATATATACAGTTATAGAAACAAATACATAGTTTTAAACAATAAAGTCTTTAAAGAGACAGTAAAATTAATATAAAAATAAGCCATGTGAAGATGACTATTACACAGAGAATCTGGATTGTGTTGTCTTTGGGATTTTTAACTACAGAAAAACATTTGATCATAAAAGATGTTGAGTTAAACCAATATTTATATTTTAAAGATACCTTGACTTCAAAATTTGGATGTAAGGATGTGTTGCTTTGGAAAGGAGACTCTGCTTTTGTTCCCACAGAAAGCCAGAGGTTATGGATTTGTTCCAGATTAAGATACATCAGGTTTGACCACCAAGACCCCCTGAAAGGTCTCCGATGACACCATGGCCCAGATGATCCAACATCCAGAATGGTTTGAAGGCAACTGGCTCAGACAATACAGCCTCATGGACTACTCCATGATCCTAAAATTTTCTTTGTGTCCCCATAAGATACAGCGCCCCCCTCCAGCAGGAAGTAGTAAGAGAAGCTATGTCCAAATTCCCAAATTATATGTAATTTTACTTTGTTAAGGTTAAAACCTTCCTTTTGGAAAAAAAAAAAGGGGGGGAAGTGCTGTGGGATGGTCTGTATGGCAAATGTGTTGCTCTGACTGGTCAATAAATAAAACACTGATTGGCCATTGGCTAGGCAGGAAGTATAGGCGGGACAAGGAGAAGAATTCTGGGAAGTGGAAGGCTGAGAGAGAGAGACACTGCCAGCCACCACCATGACAAATAGCATGTGAAGATGCTGGTAAGCCACGAGCCATGTGACAAGGTATAGATTTATAGAAATGGATTAATTTAAGCTGTAAGAAAAGTTAGCAAGAAACCTGCCACGGCCATACAGTTTGTAACCAATGTAAGTTTCTGTGTTTACTTGGTCGGGTCTGAGTGGCTGTGAGACTGGCGGGTGAGAGAGATTTGTCCTGACTGTGGGCAAGGCAGGAAAACTCTAACTACAATGTCTTCAAATTCGGCACTATGATGCCTCCAGTTTGGCCTTTTTTTTTGTTCAGGATTTGGATCGCTTTATCTTTTCAGACCTTCTCCTCTCCTCCCCTTCTCTCCCCTCCCCTCTTCTCCTCTCCTCTCTTCTCTGAAGAATTCCATTGGCATTCTAATGGGCATTGCATTGTGCTCAGATCATTTTCAAGTAGTAATGGCACTTTGACATTGTTCATTCTCCAAGTCTATGAATATGAGAGGCCTTGTCATGTTTTAGTCTATTTCTCAGTTTCTTTGGTGTTTTTTAAAATTTCACTGTAAATTTTCTCCCCACCCCATTCCTTCTTTTGTTTTGTTTACTCTATATCTATATACTTGAGGTACTGTTGAATAATTTGTATGGAAAATTGATCTCCTGGATTTTTTTCTTGTATAGCATAACATTTTGTATTCTGTAAAAGTTAGAGCTAGTAAGTACTTCTCCAGCCAAGAAGCCTATATTAACAAAAGGAAATGTATTTGGAAAAGATGAGGCTAGATGGTGATTACTTCTCCAAATAGTTCTTCTTCAGAGTGATTCAGCCAGGAAATTTTGGAGGTTAAAAGTCCATGCAGCAGCCAATGCTTACATTTTAAGCCACTACATCTGTCTCAACAGTGTAGACACAGCTAATGAAAACACAGATCAGAATTACATGTCTTGTAATATCAAAAAAAGTTTTAAAATGAATATTAAAATCCTCTTCTTCAGCTTGTATCTAATTCTGTAATTAGAACATTTGATGCTCAAAATATAATTCTAATTATTAATAGAATCCAGAATCAAGAACTATTAACTTGCACAAAGACATCCAAGTAAGCTAACTTGTATCTTTATTCTTGTATCATTATTTGTATCAAATCTGCAATGCTTTGCACACTCCCTTGGATTTTGTTCTGTTTGTGTTAAAATATTTAGCTGAAATTTTAATATTTTATTTTGTATGTAAACAAAAGTGGTGCTTTAAAAAAACTCAAACTTAAGTGTAGAATTGGTCTGGAATATTGAAAACCTTAAAGCCATAGCTGGACAATTGAAACTTCATTTCACAGAGATGTAAGACTACAATGAATAGATTTCAATTTCCCAAACCTTAGGAAGAGGATCTGGCCCAGCACACCAATCCTTCTTTCTAAAATAAGAAATAGCTTTGTAACAGAGTCTGTATTCTCAGGCATGGACAGTCTTAAGATCAGGAATTTTTAGCAGGATGAAAGCCTTAGAGCTTAGAGTTCTAACCATTTTGAACAACTCAGAAGATGGATGAACAATGAGAAAAATTATCAGGTGAAAGAATGTAAATGGTCTTCTTTTACTTTGAATTTACTGACAGTCACTGATTTTAAATTACACATGTAATCCAACTGCTTGCTGCTTTTTTCCCTTTACACACACACAATTATTTAGCATAAACTACTTATATGACTGTTACATGATTTATTCTGTTGCTACACACCGGTTATCTAACTAAGGCCTTTTGAAATTTGAGATATGACTTGTGTGTGTCCAGAGATTGTTCATTTTCCACACATCATGTCCATCACTGAGAAAATATTTCAGAACTGTCAACATGGCACCCATGTACATCATTCCTCTACAATGTCCTATAACCTGTTTGTTCCAGAAATTCCCAACCAGAATTCCTGGGAAATGAAATAAGATACCAGTATGGAATGAGGGCATCTACTTTAACATGTTATTGATTTATGATAGGCTTACAAAATCTCTCACAGGAATCTTAAGAAAACAGATCTTTAGAGCTCTTTTATTGAAGACAGCCTAATTAAAGCTGAGAAAGAGTATGCCAGATTTCTGAGGTTACAACATGTCCTCTTCATCTAAGATGAAGCTGGCATTTAGGTTCCTCTGACACTAAAACCATTCAAAGACCAGGATATGCTAAGCTGTGCTTCACTAACAACTGTTTCTCCAAAACTGAACAGACAAGCTACACAGGCCACATTCATCCAGCACCCATAGCCAAGCCAACAAATGAAGTCACCATGGCTCACAGCAACAAGCATTTGTACCTCAGTCACATAGCCAAGTGTCCTTCAAATGTTGGCTCAGTTCTGTGCCACATTATTTTCTGCTTGGAATCCAGAATGGCAGAGTACTCTCTTTTCTAAGTAAGAATTATTCTTTTGCCTAATGAAAAGACAGACAGCAAATGGCAGGGAGCCAAGGCCTACAGTTTCTTCTTGGAAGTGATGGGATTCACACTTGCTCCATGTTGTTGGCAAAACTCACAGTGTCCAGAGCTAGATGCCAGGCCATAGGGAAGTGACACCTTCCATTCACATAGTCTATGAATCCCATGTGCTTCCTTGCAATGTCTCATGGCTTTTCCCTTCTGCATATTTCTTTGCTTCCACTGCTCACAATCTATTTTGAACACTCTCTACTCATCCAGGACCTGACAGAAACAGTAATTGGTGAGAAGGGTCATAAGAGTCTTTGAAGGATGTGTGATGTTGAGTGCCAATGGCAACCTTGCCTAGCAACTCACAGGTGAGATCTTCAATTCAAGTACAAGTGCAATTTCCTAAAATACACCTGTAGATAGGGTCAGACAGAAGGAGCTCTGTCGAGACGCTGTGACATCGGTGAAGATGTGAGTGATTTTCAAGTTGCACAATTACTATTCATGTGACTGATGCTATTTTAAACCTCAACTCAGTAAGCTCTAAGAACCTGACCAGCACTAAAAGACTTTAAAATTTTAACACTCCATCAGTCAAGAGAGCCTCTTCACTGTGCTGCTACTTAACATTTCATTCTGTTAGAAATAATCTCCGACAGGAAGTATCTGAGCGAAGAGTATCGATTTATGTTTCTGCAAAAAGAAAAGTCACACAACCCCAATCTTTGAGCTACTAATGCCCATATTCTGAGAATGACCAGGTGTGTTCTTGGCAGGTCAGCTCACTTCAGGTATCCAAAGCTCAGTATATAAGACTCTAGGAATCATAACCATCAGTCTTGGCCCTTTAATGGCCCAGCAGTAGAGGAATGAGTGCTGCTGAATATCATCAGAAACAGGCTTGGATCATTAAGTATACATAACAAAGGAGCATTCCGCTACACATGGCGCTGAGCCTCCTTCCTGTTTAATAAGTGCTCTTCATCTCCTTCCGGGCTAAATCTCTAAAAGCGGGCACAGTGTCTCGTAGGGAATTATTCATCCACACTTTGCCTTTAAATCATACAATTAGTTTTCAGTGTTTTCTCTGAGATATGCATGCTGCACTCAGAAAAATTGCACATGCTATTTGCTCTATCTTGTCCTGAAAATGTGGGTATACATTTTAATAATGTCTTTGCTTTGTAGCTCTCAAAGTACTTTTTCAACCCCTCCCCAGTCACAATGGTCCACACAAAATACTAACACTTGAAATAACTACTACTCTAGCATAAAACGAGATGCAGCAGCATATTAATTTGTGACTATTATTCATTGCTAATTTTTTTAACACTATACTGATGTCTCTGGATGTCTGTGTTTGCTCTCATGTGAATTGCTGTCCTTTTCCTGTTCACCTCTGGAATGTCCACAGCTTTCCTACAAGTGTATAACCACTATTTGAACAAATGATAGACACCTTTGAAATAGTCCATACTTTACCTTGTGCATTAGTTTATCATTCCTCTAACAAAACACCTCAATCAAGCTACTTATAAAAAGGGGAAAGTTAACTGAGGCTCATGTTTCTGGTAGTTCAAGGTTCACAGTCTTGGCTTCCTACTACTAGAATCTAACAGTACCACACAACAAGAGACAGGGCCACACATCCCATGCCTATCTGTCTGGTCTCTCTCCATCTGGTTATAAGCCACTGAGACTCAATTGTGAAGTACTACCCGGTGAATCCATATAATCTATATAATTATATAGATCACTACTTAAAAGCCCTACCTCTACATACCACTATTGGATTAAATTTCAAAAGTTAATAACTCACATTGAAAATAAGTTAAATATCATAAAAGCCTGGAGATACTGATAGCACTTTCAAGCCACTGCACTCAACCTATGATTTATGTTTTCTAAATCTTAAAAAGCAAATCTGTCAATATCTTAGTATATAGCCCCTGGAATCATTGGTATGAAAGTTTTCAAAGGCTTCTAGACTGTTCAGTCAAATTGAGAGGAGCCCCAGGCTCTGGTAGTGACTGACGAATATCTTAAAGGCAGAGTGATCATAAACTACAAATTCTACTGTAGAAGAAACTCTTGTGGCCTGAGGAGGGATTTGTGATGTCTACTGGGATAATGACTTGACTTCACTTTTCACTTGACAATTTAATGGTGGCGAACTGATTGCTAACTTAGTTTGTCCTCCGGGCTTCCCTTTGGTTTGGGTGTTATGCACAAATTCATTATAATTGTGTGCATATATAAATACATATAAACACAACTTCTATTAATGTATAGTGGCACATAAAATTATTTTTAAGGGATTTATTTTATTTTTATTTTATGTGTATGACTGCTTGCCTGGATGAATCCTATGTATACCACATGAATACAGCGCTTAAGGAGGTCAGAAGGGAACATCGGATCCCCTGGAACTGGAGTTATAGATGCTTGTGAGCCACCACATTCATTATCAATTTAAGTTCTACATTTGTTAAAGTAACTTCAGAGAATTAATCCTATATTCTGAAGTCAGAATTCTTTGATTTTGAAGAAACTTTTTATATTTTTTAAATATTTATTTGTATTTAAATGTCTCTGTATGTGTTTCTAATGTGAGGGTATTTCACATGCATGTGTAGGTTCCCAAAGAGGTTAGAATAGGACAGTGGAGCTCCTGGAACTGGAGTTACAGGCATTGTGAGATGCTGATATGGGCTCTGGGAACCAACTCAGGTCCTCTGCAAAAGTAGCAAGTGTTCTTTTTTATTATTATTAAGAAATTTTTTTATTCATTTTACATACCAACCACAGATCCTTCTCTCATCCTTCCTCCTGCTCCCTCCCAGCCTTACCTCCCAGCCCATCCCCCATCCCTTCCCTTGAAAAGGTAAGGCCTCCCATGGGGAGTCACCAAAGCCTGGTACATTCAGTTGAGGCAGGTCCAAGACCCTCATCCTGCATCAAGGCTGTGCAAGGTGTCCCACCATAGGTAATCGGCTCCAAAAAGCCAGTTCATGCACCAGAGATAGATTCTATTTCCACGACCAGGACCCCCTTAAACAGACCAAGCTACACAACTATCTTGCTTATGCAGAGGGCCTAGTCCAGTCCCATGCAGGCTCCAAAGTTGTTGGTCTAAAGTTCATGAGTTCTGGGGTGGGGGTCGGGCAATAGGCAGTAGGGGATGGGGGAGGAGAACATAAGGGAAGAGGATGGTCGAGTTGGAACAGGGACAGAGTGGGAGAACAATGAAAGAGATATCTTGTTAGAGGGAGACATCATGGGGATAGGGAGAAACTGGGTGCTAGGGAAGTTCCCATGAATCTACAAGGATGACCCCAGCTTAGACTACTAGCAATAGTGGAGAGGGTGCCTGAGCTGGCCTTCCCTGGTAATCAGATTAGTGAATACCCTAACTGTCATCATAGAGCCTTCATCCAGCAACTGATGGAAACAGATGCAGAGATCCACAGCCAAGCACCAAGCCAAGCTCCAGAAGTCCAGTCAAAGAGAGGGAAGAGGGATTCTATGAGCAAGGGGCATCATGATCATGATGGGGAAGCTTACAGATCCAACCAAACCAAGCAGCAAGTGTTCCTAACTACTGAACCATCTCTCCAGCCACTGGAGAACCTTTTTAAAATCTTTTGACATTTCAATAAATAAAAATAATTGTGCAGGACACAAACTAAAGAAACAAATATATGTAGCTTTAACTCTACATATAGTCATGAAAGCAAATATTTATAACTCCTGCATTTAAACATTTTACAAATTTTCAGTCATATTTTCAACATTGTTAAGATGTACACATAATAGACCTCAATAATAGGCAAACAAGTATTAAATATCACTATTGATGTCTTATAAATATAGGTACTGACGTGCAGAGAATTTATATGTCTTACTAAAGTCAAACATGACTGAATCAGTAGTTCATCCATGCAATTAATTCATCAAGTATTTATTAGGGTTACAGTATACACCAAATTTTATTTTCAACATTGAGGGAAGAGACAGAGGTAAATGAATAAAGATGTGGCTATTCTGTAATATGTACTTAATATATATTTTTAACATATAATGCTTATGTATATGTCTCCTATACTGATTCTTGATATTATGAAGTGTTTGAGGAAATTGGATTAGAACAAAATTAAAACAACTGAATAATTGGCAGGCTGTAAATTCATGTAGAGTGATCAGAAGAGCCTTCATGAAAGACCCAAACTTTGTAAAAGCTTGGAAGAAGGAGCTGTAGAAAATGTATAGAGATCCACAGACTCCTTGAAGAAGTTCAGGCAGGAGGGAACCTTGTGCACTTACATTTGATTGAGGCGTTCTACTTTCTTATGAGACAACGAAGAGTCAGCATGGATAGAGGAAAGTATATTGTTATAAAAGTAATTTCAGACAAGGAGGGAAATGGGAGTTGAACACAGGATGCTGCCTGAAGCCAAACTATGTAGAACTTAACTGAATCTTTAAAATAAATTGTATTTCTTTATTATCAGTGAGTATACACTCAACTTGAACTCATAAAGGAGAGTATTTCTGTTCATATATGTTGACATGCCCATGTTTAGCTCGACCCACAGATTCAAATGGCATTATCAGTGTTACCTTTATCACTGTCTCTCTCTCAGTGTGACAAATCCTCTGCTTTTGCTACTCCTGTTGCCCTGGAATGCTTCTCCACAGCAAAGATCAGGTTTGCCTATCAGTTTAACATCTCCGGTGAAAGGAAGCTTATCCTGGTTGACACTGTATCAACACAACTTAGAAACTTCCATTAGCTCTGCTCCATCACTTCTGGTCCTGAGCACTGTTGCCATCAGTAAACACAGTACTGAGGACTGGGAGACAGGTAACCCTGAAAATCTGACAAACTGAGTTCGAGGCCCAGAACCAGCATAAAACCTGTACATGATGGTGCATATCTGTAATCACAACACTCCTGTGACAAGATGGGAGGCAGACAGGAGAAATGTCTAGAAGCTCAAGGGGCAGCCAGAATGAAATACACAGCATGGCAGGTTAAGGAACAAGAGAAACTGTGTCTCAATAAGACAGAAGGTGAGAATTAACTTCCAAAAGGTGTCCACTGACATGCTGTGGCACACATGTTTTGTGGCATGCATGCACCTAACCTTCTCTCTCTCTTCTTCTCCCCCTCTCTCTCTCTCTCTTCCCCCTCTTTCTCCCATACACACACATACTACATGAACAAATAATAAACTTTTAAAATAAAACAAAATATGATGCAGTACTGAAATTTGAGATTTTGACCCTTGCATGTGAGGTGAAAGGTAGACATTAATCATTTCCCAGATCCACACTGATAAGAGGAAAAACTGTGGAAAGGGGAGCACTGAGCAGCCCAAATGCATAGCTACCCCTTTCTCCAATTTCCAGTAAATATAATGAAGTCACATAAATATTCCGACTCAGAATTCTGTCTTCTTTCCTCAGAAAATATGTTGTAATGGAGAATGCAAACATTATCTTCAGCCTTCACGGGAACTGTAGTTATTGATCTGTCTGATTGGTCCGATTCCTTCCTCACGTTCACCATGACACAGCCCCAGAGTCTCCTATCTATGTTCCTCATGAAATCACTTTCCACTGGGGAGTGTGCCCTTTTCTTACGGAAGAGTTCTTACTTTGGAGACTATTAGTGTCAATAGCACTCTTCCCCTTCCTGAAATATCAGACAAGTACTCAGAGCTACACTCTCGACATCTGCAGAAAAACCTACAGCACAGTATGAAATTCTTAGCAGTAAGCAGCAGAATTCCTAAACAACACAATACTGGATACTTGCATGCTATAATGGACACTGCATATAAAAACGAGCCTATTGAAGTCTCCCTCCACCTTCTATCATCTGTTAATGGGCTATGAAAGGACTGTTATATGATGATATGCAAAGTACAGATAGACAGACCTGGAATTCTGCAGTAGCTGTGTTTCAAGACCTGCCTGTGTAATGTTACAGGAGCTAATAGAGGACACAGTGTTCTTACAAGAGCATTGTAATGCCCACAACAGTGACTGTAGAATGAGAGGTGCTAACTGGATCCAACCCGAAGAATGGTTATAGTTGACTCTTAAAAAATGCAAAGTTGAAAATACAGTGAAATTTCCCTGAGACAAAAGGGGCTCGTGGAAAACAGTTTTTGCACTTTAGGTAGTCGCAGTCCTTCCTTGTTCCATTTTATCCTTATAGGTTTGAAATAAATGGTGGAATCTGGGCAAACCTAAGCAAATAATTGAAGTTTGGGCCACAAAACAAGTACAAGTAGCTAGTTTTGTTGTTTGTTTGTTTGTTTGTTTGTTTTTGCCAAATCTGAAAAGCTGAGTTGTAAATCCAAAAATTCAATCCTTCACCCTTGACCTGTTTTGATTTACATGGTGTATTTGTGTTACATCCTTTAAGAACAAGATGCTTGTACTATGATATACTGAGGTCAAGTTCATTTAAAATAGACATGTTGGGATATTGTTCCATCTTTGCTACTTAGAGGACACATAAATAGATAAAATTATTGAAAGTTTGAATTAAGATCTGTTAAAAACATAAAAACTGAGTTTTACTTAATATGCCCATTCCCAGTGAATGCTTCTCAATTAAATGCCCCTTTAATACTAAAAACCAAAAGCCAACTCTCAGTCCTTTGCTTACTCTTTGAAAGGTTATTAGCAATGAATAGTAATTAGTTGATTGTATATTTATCACATTTCAAAGCCTGATAATTCATTTCCCAACTTAATTTTTATATAATCATTTGTACTGTTTTATCTTTAAGTCAGTTTTAAAAACATAAAGATTGAGGTGTATAAAAAAAGTGAATTTTTATAGTCTTCCCTTGACTGGAAGGAAAGCAACCAGTTTTGTAAATCTCAGTGGGGTTCTTTAGAATGGGAACTTTACAGTGTACATTTTTCCTGCACTGATCCCCATAAATATAGGTATTTGAAATTGGGTTCATGTTTT